>NW_026068014.1:2995230-3001709 GCF_014885135.2 Alexandromys fortis | reverse complement strand
TATATATTCTTATTGGGGTCTCAGTTTTTTCTTTTAAAAATCTAATCTGTAGTGTGGGGTGTTTATTTGCCATTTGGCTGATTTTGAACAAAGTGCAAAACACTTTCAACCAAAAATAATGACAGCCTAGATACTTGTATGTAGCAGCTGAAACAAGCTAGAGTGCTCCAAGTATTTCTGTTTGGCATGTCCCTGTCTAACACCAGATGGATGTGACTGGACAGCACAGCAGATGAAGGGGAAATTCCCCTGTGGAGACACTGTCTCCTCTTACACTGAGAGGTGTAAGGAAGGCAATGAAAATCAGAAATTGTTAATAGGAGAAGCAGAAAAGAAAGGAAGAAAGAAAGGAAGGAAGGAAGGAAGGAAGGAAGGAAGGAAGGAAGGAAGGAAGGAAGGAAGGAAGGAAGGGGTGAGACTTCACAAATTGAACAGGTGAAAATGTAACTGGTGATAATTGAAAGCGAATTGTGAACATATTTACATTTGTCCCAGATGAGATAAAAGTGTTTCCTAACTGATAGTTCAGCATAGAAAAATTAATCTTAACATTGCAGTATTTTGGCTGGCCTAGGATCTAACCAGAATACAGGATATGGTAAAAGCAAAGTGATTATGGATTTTATGTCATTGATACCTTATAATTTTCTAAGTTCAATTTTTTCAAGTAAGTAAAAGTAGAAATACAGTAACCACAAAAGCCACATCTTCTGGCTGTAAGTCATTCTGAGGACATGCTCTGAGCACCAAATTCCCTAGCCTAAAGGAAAAGATCCTTTTTGTCTAATGATGCACATTATGTATTCTTGTTGTGGTGTTTCCTTTACAAGCAAATGTTTAGATAGACCATAAATAAGGTCAAGGTCATAGAGCTAGCAGTGGACTTAAATAGAAACACAAAAACACCTGTTACTTGATACAATTTTATTGTTCTTCCATCCTGCTTTTTGATGAAAATATGTTCCAAGCTTGAAACAATAACAGGGTTCTTTTCCCCCCACAAATGTTTCCATGACTCTGCTAATTCCAACCTATAATAATTTCAAAAATATCTAACAAAAACTTATTATATTTGAGCTCATATTTATGGAAAACTAATCACAATGAGTAAACACAGTAAATACATCTACCTAGGAGAGAGAGGATTACTACCTGAATTCAGATAGCCTCTGTGATAGCTTGAATGTAACTGTCCCCGTCATCTCATAGGGAATGGCACTATTAGAAGGTATGGCTTCATTGGAGTAGATACTGATTTGTTGGAGGAAGTCTGTCACTTCGGGGGCAGGTTTCGAGGTTTCCTATGCTCAGGATACAGTGTCACAGTTGACTTCCTGTTCCCAGCAAGATGTAGAACTTTCAGCTACTCTATTAACATCTCTGCCTGCACTCTGGTGCTCCCAGTCATGATGATGATGGACTGAACTTCAGAAACTGTGAGTCATCCCAATTAAATGTTTTCTTTATAAGAATTGCCATGGCCATGGAATCTCTTCACAGCAATAGAAACCCTAAGACAGCATCCCTCTGACATCAGTTTTTGTCCTGACTCTTCAGTGAGGTTTATCCTGCCAATATTATAACTTTATATGAATTAAATAAAACAGTTTGGTCATTTGTATGGTAGTAAACTTATTCTTTAATACTGTTATGGCTATTGTAATTCATTCTGATTACTCTCATTTCCCAGGTTCTATCTGTCTCTTATACCATAAATCCATTTCTTACATTCACAACATTTTTGTTTATTGTGTGACTCACTAAACTTAACTAAGCCTATCTTCATGTATGTGGAACTATCCAGTGAACCTGGTAGACTCACCAGTTGGCACCCAACGAAAGACATGGCCCCTCCTCTTTCATAGTTCACCAGGTTCACCCCTCCCCATTCCTTACTGTTAAAAGGTTGCCTTGATAACCATTTCATTTGTAACAAAACACCATGATCAAATGCAGCTTGAGGTTGGTGTGTAGGGGGATATTTTAGCATACAATTCTTCATCACAGTTCATCATCAAAGGAAGTCATAGCAGGAACTAAATGTGGGAGCCTTGAGGAGGAACTGAAGTGGAGGCAATGGAGGAGACTTCTAATTGGTTTGCTCCTCATTGCTTGTTTAGCCTGCTTTCTTATAACACTCAAGATTACAAACCCATATCAATCAATAATTGATGCAATAACCCACAGTTTTACCTAGAGGGTGATTTGATGAGGGTATTTTCTCAGCCTAGATTCTCTTTTCCCAGATATGTCTCTGCTTGAGTCAAGCTGGCAAAACCAACCAGAGAACCCAATGCAAATAACTGAATTCATGATTGTAATGGATGTAAACTGAAACCCTTAAAGATGGGGTTTCTCATCCTGTCTCCCGACCTTCCAGCTCAATGCATTTTTCTCTTCTGATATTCCCCAATTATTCAAAATGGTAGTAAAAATGTTCTATTTAGGACTATGCACTCAATCATTACTATTCTTAGCTCTTTGAGTAGCCGTGAGTCTCTGCATTCATTAATGTTGACTGCAAAGAAATGTTTTCTTGATCAAGGCTGAAACTAGTATTTGTCGATATGTACCTCGATGTAGTACAATCTATTAGAATATGGGTATCTTCTTGCTGCCACAGCACTCACAAAAATGGCTCTCCCTTTCTCAGCACCCATTATTTGTCAATATCTCCCCAGATAGGAATGATACTTCATGAATTCCTCTACATCGTGCTGGTACTTTTGCTTGGTTTGATATCATGTAGTTCTTCTGCATGAAACCACATCTAATGCAAACTCATGTGTATAATGGTCCTGTCATATCTGGCCAATACTATTCTGCTACAGATATGTAATGTCTTCGACTCTTGCAATCTTTATGTCCCCCTCTTTCAATATGATCCCTAAACCTTCGGGGAAAGAATGTAAGTGTTTTATTGAAATCTGAGCACTCCATGATCTCTTATTCTCTGTAGTTTGACTAGTTATAGGTCTCTGTGTTAGTAACTACTATAAAAGAATATTCTCTGATGATGGTTGAGAGAGTCACTAATCTCTAGGTATAAATTAAGAAGTTGAGGCAGTTTATTATTGTATTGATTTAACATAAGAATCATAGGCAGTTCTCTGGTAGGACTTATGATCTAGTCAGTCATGTGGTTTTAGCCCAGTCAATATTACTAGGCATGAGTTCTATCTTTTGGAGTGGGATTTAAATTCAATCAAAAAGTAGCTGATTGTTCCAGGAATGTTCATATCACTACTATACCAGTGAGCATACCTTGTCAGGCCTGTGTTTGTTGGAGTTTATAGGGTACACAGTTATATAAGGATGTTGGATATGTTTCTCTTCTGCTGCATTTCTGATATTGGGTTAAGGATAGTTTGTCTATTTATTCAGAAAGAATCCTTGTAATATCCTAGTGAGATGCTATCAACAAAAAGTGTTTTCTGGCATATTGGTGGACCATGGTGTGCCATTGGTGACAGAAAAGAATCCTGTCAGAAGCCATGAGAGTTAAAGAAGATGACAATTATTGTTCAGAATTCAACCCATCAGAGGAGTGATTCTCTAGTGGAGACTAATCCTGTCCAGAAAGGTGTTCAGGACTATCAACTCTAGAAACTGTTGCTGTCATTTGTTAAGCAGCTTAATGTCACCCCCAAACCTGTATTGTAGTGTGTAATGTCGTGTTATGTTCATATGTCATGTCATGATTACATCTCAATTTTATGGGCACATGTATCTATGAAAGGTCAGGAAGATGACTTTTCAGTTATCTGTATAATTTTGATATAGAAAATACAGTAGTGAAGCATGATTAATAAAAACTCAGAAAGAGAAATTGGGATTCAACCTGAAGATCTAAAAAGCAAAATGGACAGCCACTAGCTCTTACCTCTGCCTCATTTTGAAATTGTGATCCTGCGTCCTGGAATCCCAGAATGAGACTGTTTGTTGAGAACTCTTTCCTCCCATTTTATAAACCTCTCTAGGGCTGGGATTAAAGGTGTGCACCACCATTATTAAAGGCATGCACTGTGTAGGAGTGCTTCTTAAAATTTTAAGCTGTGCTTCTGCTAGAGGAAATTTGGCAGTGCTTGCTTGCCCCACCCAGTCCAGCATGGTGGAGCCACTCATGCCTCTGAAAGCCACGCACACTGCTCTACTTTCAGGCACACAGCCAGTCCATATTGCCATCAAGGAAACCATAGCATGTTGCTCACAAACACAATCCCAATGCTCCATCTCCCTAAAGAGCCAGAGGACATGCTGGCAGCACAGCCCAGAAAGCCAGCATTTCAAAATGGCTTTTCTGCTACCTCTGAGTCAGGAAAACCACTCTTAAAGGACCCATGCCTCTGCTTCTTCTAGCAAACAAAGCCCATTCAAGAAAATGCTACTTGAAAATCATGCTTAACTCTGTTCTTTTGTGTCTAGAATTAATTTTTAGGCTTTCTTGGGTTTTTATGTTGGTGTGGTTACCCACGTTTATGTGCCAATCTGTTGGAGGAGGCTGTTGGTTCCTGGGTGCCCAGCTAGTTTAGATCAGAAATAATCACACAGAAACTGTATCACTGCTTGGCCCATGATTTCTAGCTTCTTATTGAATAACTCTTATATTAATTTAACCCATTTCTATTAATCTGTATATTGCCACATGGCTTTAGCTTACCAGGTAAAGTCCCAGTGTCTGTCTCCAGTGGCTCCACAGCTTTTCTCTGACTCCACCCTGCCCTGCTCTGATATAGGCTCAAAGCAATTCTTTATTCACTAATGGTAATCACAATACACAGAGGAAAATTCCACATCATTACCTTAGAACAAATTCAAACTAGACTAAAGGCTTCTTGTAAATAGATAATAAATTTAAAACTTTACAGCTGTGTACAAGTTCAGAGTCACAGGTATCCAACCAAGGTTGCTACACAAAATATCCTAATAAAACATGTCAATTCTTCACTTGCCAAGTCTAACTGAAAATAGAGCTTTGTCTCTAAGTTTGTCACTGGCCACCGTGCCCCTCCTCCCAGTCTGGCCACAGTCTTATTCCTGTAACCTTAAAGTCTTGAATTGCTTTAGAAAATGGCTCAGCTCCTTACTGCTTACCCAAGGATGTGTTTTTGACTAATTAGAGTTAATTCTTGTAAATTTTTTCATTGCTTCCAGCCCCACGTGGGTAAAGACGTTTTCAGCTAGAGGAAAAGAAGCTAGGAGGAATTAAAATTAGGACAGAAGAATTAGAATAGAGACAAATATAAAGAGACTTGTTTGAAGCAGCATCATGTCAGAGAATTCACTCGCCTTCAGATACACCTAATACAAGTGCCTTTTGTTTGCTATAGCATTCAATCTTAACTCTGAAGGTTGGACTCCAAAGGACCTGGATATTTTTCTTAATCTGATATTTCCTTTTCTTTCCTCTTTCTTTCTCGTTCTTGTCCATGTTAATAGATGTATATTAACTGTATCAGTCTATATTAGGAACTATTACTAACTTTGTTGGTCTTTTTTCTGCATGTTTTCTTAAAATTTGTTGATCTTCTTTAGTATAATCTTGTTAGTGTACTTGGATAAATTGTGATGTTCTTTGTCTGACTTAGAGAGATCAATACATATTTTAAGTCTTACTTTTTATGTATATTTAAAGTTATAAGGTTTTCTTTAAGCACTGATGTGGATTTTTAAAACAATATTACTTTATATACCAATCCCATTTGTCTCTCCCTCCCATCCTCCAGTTCCCCCCGCCCCCCGCACATTCTCCCCTTGCCACTCCCATCTACTCCTCTTAGAGGGTAAGACCTCCCATGGGGAGTCAACAAAGTCTGTCACATCACTTGACGCAAGACCAAGCCCCTGTCCTCTGTATCTAGGCTGAGTAAGGTATCCCTTCATAGGGAATGGGCTCCAAAGAGCAAGTTCATGCACTAGGGGTAAATACTGGTTGCCCTGCTAGTGGCCCCACAGACTGCCCAGGCTACATAGCTGTCACCACATTCAGATGGCCTACTTCAGTCTTATGCAGGATCCCCAGCTGTCAGTCTGGAGTCAGTTAGCTACCACTTGCTCAGGTCAGCTGTTTCTGTGAGGCCCTTTTGCTCATACTATCGCTCCTTCCTCTCTATGACTGGATTCCAGGAGTTTGACCCAGTTAAGCATTGATTTGTTGTATGCCACATGTTTTAAAGTATTATTTTTTGTAATCTTACAACTCAAACATATATATAAGCTTAACGTATTTTATGCCTCTAACCAATAGATTTTAATTGCTTTATTCTTAATTTCATATTTAAATTTATTTTATTAATTTCAAACTTAGTTCAACTGTCAAAAATCATCTCATATAATTTTTTTAAATTTATTTATTTATTTATTTATTTATTAATTAAAGATTTCTGTCTCTTCCCCACCGCCGCCTCCCATTTCCCTCCCCCTTCCCCAATCAAGTCCCCCTCCCTCGTCAGCCCAAAGAGCAATCAGGGTTCCCTGAC
>NW_026068014.1:2987157-2994933 GCF_014885135.2 Alexandromys fortis | reverse complement strand
CAAATGGATGGAAATAGAAAACACTATCCTGAGTGAGGTAAGCCAGACCCAAAAAGAGGAACATGGGATGTACTCACTCATATTTGGTTTCTAGCCATAAATAAAGGACATTGAGCCTATAATTCGGGTTCTTAGAGAAGCTAAATAAGAAGGAGAACCCAAAGAAAAACATATAGGCATCCTCCTGAATATTAACCTTCATCAGGCGATGAAAGGAGACAGAGACAGAGACCCACATTGGAGCACCGGACTGAAATCTCAAGGTCCAAATCAGGAGCAGAAGGAGAGAGAGCACGAGCAAGGAACTCATATAATATTTTAATTCCGTGATATTTGTTAAAGATGTGAGCCGAGACATATACACAATTTTGACAAATGTCCAATATTCATTAGAAAAGATTATGCAATCTTTGGCTGTTTAACATATGTATGTGTCCTATAGTTGCAGATCCTATGTCCAAGTGTGTGTGTGCATGTTCATTGTGTTTGTATATAGTCCATTGCATTCTTCAATTATTGTGCGTACATATTTCTGGCCTACTTATATTATCCTTTATTTAAGTGAGAATATTCACTTTTGCAGTATGATAGTTTATTTGATTAACTCTTTCTGCATGTCTGCTTACTCACTGTATTGCTTCATATTCTTTGAAACTAAGCTATTATATTAGATGCACATCAAAGTAGAATCACTTGATGTAAAATCATGTCTCCCTTGCCTGTTAGCCTTTTTGCTATATCACTTTTTATCTCTAAATTGTCTCACCTATAAATGTTCTTTGTATGATTCTGTTTCATTTTACTTTCAACTTTTCTGTGACTTTAAACTTGACAGCATAAAATTTATCTTAATATTTTCCTAGCCAATATTTTTCTTTTGAGTATTCGGTCTATTTATATTTACTGTAGTTATTTATAAGTTTGGATTTATGTTTGTTATTTGAAACAACATTTAATTTTAAATATATTTTGATCATATTCTTATCTTTCCAAGATTAAATACACATACATAGATACATCTATGTCTATACATACATATACTGCACAAGATTTTTATTCTTATTTTCCAGTATTCATTTTACTTTATCCATGTATTTAACCTTTTACATCACAACATCTTTTCTCATCTGGTAAACCTTCCACAGATTATTCTGCAATATAGTGTTATTAATTAGGTATCTGGAAAGTCTGTTTGTGAGAACTAACAACCTAAAACAAAGTTCATGAGGAATGAAAAACAAACATCTCATGTTCTCTCTCACAGGGGGACACTAGTTTCTGGTTTTTATACTTGTGGGAGTGAATATGAGTATATATCATAATTTAAAATGAAAAAGGAGGTTGTAAAAAAGAAATAAGAAGAGTAAAAGAACACATGTGAGATGAAAGTTAAAGGGACATAAGGTGTCATCTGTAGGCAAATGGATAACGGAAGAGAAAAATCAGCCAAAACAAAGTATGGATGAAATTACCACAAAAAACCGATTATCTGTGACTTTTTAAAGTAATGTACAGATTATGGCTTCATACCAGAAATTTGCCGTAGACATGAAAGACAACATTAACACAAGAAAATACATCCACCTGGCTGTGGTGGTCAAGCACAATATTATAAAGGCTGTTTACAACCAAGTATATTATAGAAATTTTGAAACCTTCATAAACTTACATTTGTATAAATTTCAAGGACAGAATGTGCACTATGCTACCATTTCTTTAGAACTGGTTTGTATTTAAATTCACATTTACCTGGTTTTACTTTACTTATTAAAACAGAAGTTAGGTGGCCATCATAAATTGTCAGTTATTTAAGAAAGTGTTTCCATAGTTGTATAAACATACCTTCGTGTAGCTGAAATCACACTGTGTTTCTAATGGTTTGTTTTTTTTTTTTTTTACTTCCTAGGTTTCCCTAACTAAGGATAAATAGGGATCAGCAATATAGTCTTCTAAATAGTACCTGCACAATGAAAACTCCAATAGACTTTCCAATGTGGGTGGAGAAACCACATAAATCCCATTCGTGGATGAAGAGCTAACTAATGTTTACCGAGAGAAGGTGAACCACTCTTCTCCAGGGATGAATGCCTAGTCAGTGGCCATCCTTCAACACGCATGCATATGAGCAACATCATATGTATATGTATGTGTATATGTATATGTATGCATACCCTCATGATGTTATAAGCAAAGAAAAAAAGTAATGAATTTTAGATGGAGGATAAAAGAGGAGTTAGAGAAGTGACAGGGGCAGTACAAATGGTGGAAATCCAGTACTGGTGTGTGAAATTCTCAATTTTTACAAAATTTCAATAAAATATAGTAGATACTATGCATTTATCTATATCCCCAAATATATTTACCCTATGCTTTTAGTGAGAACTTTTTTCAAAGTAAAGCATTTTGTTAAATCAATAAATAACTTCACACAATTTTCTTTGATTACTTAATACTACTGTTTATTGAGCAGTAGAAGGGAAGACTAAGAAGATAGACACTGGGGTATTGATTCTGAGAAGACGGAGTTGCTAGTTAGTGTTAGCTAGTAGGATAGAAACAGCTGGGAGAGGAAGAGAGGATAATGCACTCAAGCACAATTCAGATAATAACTAGTCTGTTCCTGACTGCCTTTTCCCTCTGATAAATAATAAAAAGATGGCTTAGGGGTGCCAATGGAGTGAGGTTGGAGTGAAAAATTGGCTTTAAAAGGTTGGCGAACTGAAATATCAAAGGGGAAGTAGGAAGTTGGTTCCTAGAAATGTACTAGGCCTGCTAAATAATATTGAGTTTATCAAAGGTGAAAAGTCATGAAACTAGAGAAAACTATTTATTTCTCTCTTGACTATTTTCTTACCTGTATGTGACCATGAATATATATATATACACACACACAAAATTAAATATATAATATATAAAATAGTTGGGTTCCCATTGAAATGGAATTTCTGCCACATAAATGAGACAAAGGAAAGACAGAAAAATGTATAATAGCGAGGAACTGCAAATATAATAAATCTTTAATCTTAAACCACACACAACAGTAATAAAGAACAGAGGCACCAAATAATCTGGAAAATAATTGACAGCTAAGAGATCTAATAACAGGCTTCAAGAGGGTTTTCAGATAAGAAATACAGACTTTTCTTAGATGGTTCTATTGCTGTGATAAAACACAATTATCAGAAACAAATTTGGGAAGGAAAGTGTTAATTTTAATTAACAGTTCCACATCACAGTCCATCGCTGAGAGAAGTCAGGGCAGGTACTTCTCAGGGAGAATCCTGGAGGCCAGAGCTGGAGCAGAAAGCCATGGAAGAATGAACACCGCTTATTGGGTGTTTAGTTTCTTGGTGTTCCCAGAGCCCATCCCATTTTGGGTGGTGCTGCCCTCAGTGAGGATGGTCTTGGAGAGTATGAAAAGCCAGGCTAAGTAAACCACAAAGATCAAATTAGTAAGCAGCCTGCCTCCATGACTTCTGCTTCCATTCTTGCTTTCCTGTTCCTGTCCTGTTTGAGTTCCTATTCTGGCTTCTCCCCGTTACCTGGAGGTGTAAAATGAATTAAAAACTTTCCTCCACAATTTGCTTTTTGTCAGAGAGCTTTGTCACAGCAGTAGAAACCCTAAGACAGGAGTCAAAAGCTTTCTTCCACCCTGGAACACAGTTATAAAATTATTTCAGAGGTTCTATCCTAACTGTGGGTAGGTAGTTGAGGGGAAGAAGAAAATCAGAAAAACTTCAATGGGTTGAAAAAGTATGTGGTTTTCCATGTAGACTACAAAACATTCAGAACTGTAAAACTCTCTACTCTAGGTGGCATAAGGCCATGAGATGCTCAGTCTCATTTCTGTTATTCTGGTGTTTCACACATATCTTTGCGAAATCACTAACATTAACATTAAGAGTTTGATAAGTCATTATCATTAAATTATACATTAAATGATGCATTTGAAGTTACATCATTTCTCTTGTTTTCTGCCTGCATCAAACCAAATTAGGCAGCATGCACATGGCCACCACTGATTGGTACCACATTTTCTGCATACATATAATGGCTTCCAGGTAAGTGTTTTTATGGGATTCCTGAGTGTAGGTCTGTTTTCTATGCCTTCCCTTGGGCTCTTGTCCTTTGTTTTGTTTGTTTTGTCTAACTCTAATGAGTTAGTTTTATTTTACCTTACTCTATTTTACTATATTAAGTTTTTTTATTTTATTCTTATTCTATTTATATTTTAATGAGAAAAAGGGAGTGCATATGGATTGGAGACAAGGTGGGGAAGAATTGGGAGGAGTAGAAAGAAGGAAAATCATATTCAAGATATATTATGTGAAAAAAATTATGTTCAATATAAGAAGAAAATTATTAAATATAAAAAGACTAACAGACTAGGCCACTGTGTCTGTCGGTGTGCATACAGCAGAGTGTCTAAAAAGAGAAGTCGAGAGGTGCTCTATGGAGAAGATGTGGGGTCAGGAGGGCACAACTGGCATCACTGAGTCAGCAGCTGGACCATTTTCTTGAACTTCCTGCTACTTTTTCTCTTTTTCCCCCTCAGAATCAAAGGAATCTTAGCCCAAGTCTCTACCCTTTAATTTAGATGCTAATGAGCAGTGCAATGACTAAACCATGAACATGAAGAAGGGGAAGACAGACAGCAGAGGTCATGAAGAAGATAATAAACCTTTGACTAATCTAGCATCACCTGCACACCCTGACCTTCTATATTCAGGGAAGGAGGATTCACTCCTCTTTCTGAACCAAGGTGTGCTCACAGTGACATGAACTCCTTGCTGTAATAGTAGTACAAGCTGAATTAGTTCTATGAATCTTTCCTGAAAACTGTCTGGTACTTAACCTCTCCTGACCTTCTGCTAGTTAGGCAGAAGTAGATATTTGTCTTCTTCCTATTGGTGCTGTTTATTCCTCTTCTTCTACAGACTGCATCCTGTGCCACATTTCTTGATTCCTAACCAATAAGAATGCAAATGTCTCTAGAGGCATATTATACAAATTTTAACCCGCCTGACCTTCATGTGGCAAAAGTTCTTTCCTTCCCAGGGTTTCCTATTCTCTTTTGTTCTGTTAGCAAGGGTAAGGATGAAAGGTACAGAAAGGTACAGGTACACTTTTTAGGTGGTTCAACAGGATTTTAACTGAAAGAGAAAAATCATGTTATTCCTACTTGATCACTCTGTCCTTTGAGTGGTAGAGCTGATGTACTGCCAAGAAAGGGCTGTGCTTATACTCAGCATTGGACAAAACCAACTAATTTTCAGTCGATGGATATGTCTGATATGTGACTGTAGTTTTCAAGCTACCTTCCCTCAAAAGATGCTTCCTCCACTGAAGAATTGTTTTCTTGAAATCTTTCTTGCTCTTACATTCTTACCATAGAGTTCCCCAAGCCCTGGGGGAAGTGATTTGTAGGAGACTGCTCAATTAGGACTGAGTGTTTCGTGGCTTCTCACTCATTCTACAATGTCTGCCTGTGGATTAGTATATTTGCTCCCTCTGCAGAAGAAAGCTTCTCTGATGATGAATGAACAAAACACTATAGGAGAATGTCATTAGAATAATTTTTACTGCTACGTTTTTTGTTTGTTTGTGTGTTTTAATTATTTTTATATCATCAGTATTTGGTTTTACCTTGCATCCCTGGGCTATTTATTCACAGGTTCTAAATCACCCAAGCAATGCCAGGGATGGGTACCATTTTGTGCAGTGAGTCTACAGTCAGATCAGATACTCTTTGGACACTCACAAACTTTGTGCCACCATTGAACATGCAGAAAACTACTATAAATCAAAGGGTGTGGCTGGGCCAGTGTTTACAATTCTCCTTTGTTAGTATGTAGAGTACCTCACCATACCAAAGACACTAGCATGAGGGATGAAGGTTTTGTGTGGGCACCAGCTTGATTTCTTCATGTTCAATGAGCCATGTAGGTTCTATTTTCAACAATGGAGCCTTGCTCTTAGGGAGTGGAGAGCAATTTATAGCCTTGGCAGCAGCCTGAGTTGTATGGGGATTTCCAGGGGACCCTTAAGCCAACAGCTCAATTAGATGTAGCCCAATCTTGGTACTGGGAGATTGATTTGGAGATAAGAGATTGGCAGTTGGGACTCTGTCTCCCCATTATTTATTGGGTGATTTCATTCAGATCACTTTCATATATGTATACATTTTAGGAAATTTCTACTATATTATATTTCCATATGACTTCTCAAATGGACATTAAATTTAACTGTCTCTCCTGTATTCCCTGTCTTGGCACCCTCTTCCCTCCCTTTCTCCACTAAATCTTCTTGTTGTAGCTCTTCCCTCACATCTATCCACAATTATTGATTCTTGTTCCCTTCCTAGGAAGATCTATATAATTCCCACCACCCCCCACACACACCTAGTCCATTACTCTGTATGAAATTTCAGTTTCTACAGATTTTATCTTGGTTGTCATTGACTTAACATATAGTATTTACATATAAACAATTATATACAATATTTATCTTTCATATTCTAAGTGACCTCAGTCAGGGAGATTTTTTTTCTTGTTCCATCCATTTACCTAAAAATTGCATGATTTCATATTTTGTAATGGCTGAGTAAGACTGTTATGCAAATGTGCAAATTTTCATTACACATTTTTCTGTAGGGGGATATCTAGGTTGTTTTCAATTTTTAGGTATTATGAAGAGAGCTACAGTGACATGGCTGAGCTAGTGTGTCTGTGGTAGGATGAAATATCCTTTGGGTATGTGTTCAATAAGGATATAGCTGGATCTTGTGGTAAATCAATTCCCATTTTCCAGAGGAACAACCATACTAATTTCCATAGTGGCTATGCTATTTTGCACTCCCACAATCAGTGAATACTTGTTCCCCTCCCCCACACCCTCACATTATCACCAACATGAGATGTCACTTATTTTATTGATCAAGCTTTCCTAAAAGATGTAAAATGAAATCTCAAAATAGTTTTGATTTGTATTTCCCTAATGACTAAGGATGTTGAATATTTCTTTAACTGTTTCTCAGCTATTGGATTGTCTCTTTTAAGATAAGAATCTGTGCCTTATTTTTACTTGCTCGATTGTTTCCTTGATATCTAGATTTTTTTTAGTTCTTTGTTTAATATTTTGGATATCAGACCTCTATTGCATGTATAAGTGTAAATATTTTTACCCATTCTGTAGACTGACACTTGTCTGAATGACAAGGTCCTCTGCCATGCAGAATCTTTTCAGCTTTGAGATCCATTTATTAATTGTTTCTCTTAGTGTCTAAGCTAAAACTTTTCTGTTCAGAAAGTCTTTTCCTGTACCAATGTGTTCAAGAGTATTAACTACTTTCTTTACCATGAGGTTCAGTGTATCTAGTTTGATGTTAAGGTTTTTTATTCATTTATAACTTATTTTTCTCAGGATGATAACTAGGCATTTATTTGGATCATTCTACATACAACCATCTAGTTTAACCAGCAACATTTGTTAAAGATGCTCTCTTTTTACCAGTGTGTTTCAGGTTTCTTTATCAAGAATAAGATGTCCATAGATGAGCATCCAAACTGCCTAGGCTCCCACAAAGCCAATACGTGCAGTAGGATCAAAAACCCATTGCCATTGTTCTTGAGGTCTCAGTAGTCCTCATTGTCTGCTATGTTCAGTGAGACCGGTTTTAACCCAGGCTAGACCTGGATGGAGGAGGGTAGGCCTTGGACTTCCTACAGGGCAGAGAACCCTGATTGCTCTTTGGGCTGATGAGGGAGGGGGACTTGA
>NW_026068014.1:2977699-2986899 GCF_014885135.2 Alexandromys fortis | reverse complement strand
GAGAGAGAGAGAGAGAGAGAGAGAGAGAGAGAGAGAGAGAGAGAGAGAGTTTCCGTATGAACCTGAATATTGTCATTTCGAGATGTGTGAAGGATGTGTTGGAATTTTGGTGGGGATTGCATTACATCTATAGATTACTATTGGTAGGATGGGCATGTTTAGAATATTGATGTTAACCCTACAGATCCATGCATGGAAGATCTTTTCCATTTTCTGACATCTTCTTCAATTTTTTTCTTCAGCGCCTTTTTATTATACAAAGCTTCCACAAACTTGATTACAGTTACTTCCAGATGATTTTTATTATTTGAAGCTATTGTGAAAGGTGTTGTTTCCCTGTTTATTTCTCACTCTGACATTTATATATAGGAGAGATAGTGATTGTTGTAAGTTAATTTTGTATCCAGATACTTTGCTGAAAGTGTTTATCAGCTGTAGGAGTTTCCCTTTGGAAGTTTTATGATAGCTTACTATCACAACATCTGCAAATGAAGATACTTTGGCTTATAATTCTGTTAACTTGTATATTCTCTATTCAACTTTTAGTTAATTTGTATAAGGGTTTTTTGATGTTATTAGTTCTCTCAAACAATCAACTTATTCTTTTATTAATTTTTTTTATTTTATCTTTTCTTTTTTCATTTTTCTTTTTTATTGACTTCAAACCTGAGTTTGATTATTTCTTGCCATGTACTACTTTTGAGTTTGATATCTTCTTTTTGTTTCAGAAGACTCAGGAGGTATACTGTTAAGTTACTAGTATGGGAATTCTACATTTTTTTTTTTTGATTTTTCGAGACAGGGTTTCTCTGTGGCTTTGGAGCCTGTCCTGGAACTAGCTCTGTAGACCAGGCTGGTCTCGAACTCACAGAGATCCGCCTGCCTCTGCCTCCCGAGTGCTGGGATTAAAGGCGTGCACCACCACCGCCTGGCTCGAATTCTACATTTTTTATGTAGTCACTTAATACTCTGAACTTTCTGCTTAGAACCACCTTTATTGTTTCCCGTATGTTTTATATGTTCATTATCATTCAATTGTAGAAGTCTTTAATTTTCTTAACTGCTGTCTTGACCCATTTGTCTCTCAGTTGTGAGAAGTTCAAATTCCATGAATTTGTAAACTATCTTTGCTTTTGTTTTTGCTGATACCAAGCTTTAATCCGTGGTGGTCAGACAGAATTTATGGAGTTATTTCAATTTTCTTATACCTATCCAGACTTCTGAAGTCTGAATATGTGGTAAATTTTGTATAGAATTTTATGAAGTTATAAAAATAACATATATTCTTTTGTGTTTGAGGAAAATGTTCTGTAAATATTAAGTCCATTTGATTTATAATATCTGTTAACACCAACATTTCTCTGTTTATTTTTTGAGTTTTTTGTCTAGATTATCTGTTTATTGGTGAGAATAAGTTATTGAAGTCTTCCACCACAAGTTTGTAAGAATCATTACATGATTTAAGCTACAAGATTGTTATTTTTTTATAAACGCAGGTGTCCTTGTGTTTTGTGCACAGATGTTAAGAATTGCAACATCTATTGGAAGATTTTTTTCTTTGATGAATATGGAGTGTCTTTTCTGATATTTTCTGATAAGTTTGATTTATAATCAATTTTGTCAGATCCTAAAATGGCTACACCAGCTTATTTCTTAGGTACATTTTCTTGGAATATCTTTTTCCAAACTTGTATTCTGCCCTGCTGTCTATCTTTGATGTTAAGATGTGATTTTTGGAAACATCAGAGAATGGATCCTGTTTTTGAATCCATTAGGTTAGTATGTGTCATTTCATTGAGGAATTGAGAACACTGATGCTGAGAGATATCAATGATCAGTGTTTGTTGATTCCTGGTAATTTGTTGTTGTGGTGGTGGTGGTGGTGGTGGTGGTGGTGGTGGTGGTGGTGTGTGTGTGTGTGTGTGTGCTTACCTGTTCTTGATTTTTCTGGTCTGGGATTATTTATTCCTTGTGCTTTCTTCAATATGGTTAACTGCTATTAGTTTCCCTTCTACTGCCTCTGTAGGACCGGATTGTTAGATAGACATTGATTAAGTTTGATTTTATCATAGAATTTCTTATATTTCTCTATCAATCATAATTGAAAGATTTGCTGGGTATAGTAGCCTAAGTTCGTATCTGTGGTCTCTTTGAGTCTTTAGAATATCTGTCCATGCCCTTGTGTCTTTTAGAATCTCCATTGAAAAGTCAGGTGCTACTCTAATATGTCTGCCTATTGTTTTTACATTGTCTTTCTCCCTGTAACTTTCAATATTCTTTCTTTGGTATGTATGTTTCTTGTTTGGATTATAATGTGCCAATGGATGAAGATATATATATATATATATATATATCTTCATCCATTGGCACATTATAATATATATATATATATCCAACTTGGTTTTCTGTAGGGCTCTCAGCTACTTCTCCAGAGTCCTATCTGCCTGCATACCACCATGTTCCTCACCATGATGATAACTGACTGAACCACTTAACAGTAATCTGCCATATCAACTAAATGTATTCTTTTATAAGAGTTACTATGGTCATGGTGTATCTTCACAGCAATACCCTAACTAAGACAGAGGATGGCTTAGGGGCTCAACAGAAGGGAAGAAAGCAGGGAGTTCCAAAAGGATCTTCTTAGTTCCCTGGCAATGATGTCATAGAGAAGAGAGACCACAACAGGTTGTTTGTTACAGAGATATGAGTGAGACTGGAGAACTCAATACGGCAGGATGAAGGAGAGGTAACGATGTGAAGCAAGCCTATCTACTTAGCAAGTCTATTTGCTTCTATGTCATCCTTAGCTGGAAGGTTCCCAAAGAAAGCATGCTGGAGTTGGATTCTGGGATAATTGGATGAGTGGGGAGGAACTTTGAAGAACTGTATGATCTGCTGGAGATGGGGGCAGAGAAGAAGGGAAGTCCCAGCAGGTCATCTGCTACAGAGATAGAAGTGGAAATAGGGGATTTGATTTGAAGAAGAGAAGGAGGCAGTAGTGTAGTTCCATGGTTAGGCTATCCACTTGCCCCTCTAGAGTGGCCTGCAGGTTCCCAGGAAATGCCTGCTGTTGGTAGAAGAATTGGGTAAAGTGATTAGTGAGGAAAAGCTGGAGTGGAAAGACCTATGTGTTCCACTGGAGATGGTGGTAAGGAAAGAGGAAGGCTGCCATAGCAGTTCTGCTAAGAGCTGAGGATGAGATTGAGAGATGAGATTTGGAAGAAGAAGAGAGAGATAGAGATCTGCCACTAGCCCACCTACTTCCCTGGACTAATAAAACTTGGGATCCAATCAAACAGTATCTTCACTTGAATGTCAAACCAGCCCAAAGATAGTGATAGTACATATATAATCAGTGAAAAGTCACTGAAAATTAATATCTATTAATATATATACTTCCTGATACTTCCTGCTACATATGTAATCAGTGAAAAGTCACTGAAAATTAATATATATTAATATATATACTTCCTGATACTTCCTGCTTCCACCACCCAGTCCAGCATGGCAGAGCCACTCATGCCTCTGAGAATCATTTACACTGCCTCACTGTCAAGCACACAGCCAATCCATGTTGTCATTAAGCAAGCTGCAGTAGTCTGCTCACAGAGCCCTTCCAAATACTTGGTCTCCTGAAAGAGCCAAAGGTTGTACTGGCAGCATGTCCCAGAAAGCCTGCATTTTAAAATGTGTGGCTTTTTTTTTCTGCTGCTGCTGCTGAGTCAGGAAAACCTCTCAATGGAGCTGTGGCATGCCACCAGCAAACAGCAAGAAGCTGTGTTAAACTCTGTTTTTTTGTTTTGTTTTTTGTTTTGTCTAGAATTCCTTTTCAAGCCCTCTCAGGTTTTACGTGGATTTAGACAGCTATGTGGGCACCAATTTGTTGGAGGAACGTATTTGTTGTTCCCAGCCACCCAGATAGTTTCAACACGAAATAATCACACAGAAACTGTATTAATTAAAACACTTCTTGGCCCATTAGGTCTAACTTCTTATTGGCTAACTTTTAAATCTTAATTTAACCCATTTCAAATCTGTGCATCACCATGAGGTCGTGTCCTACCAGCAAAGTTTCAGCACATCTGTCTCAGGGGGCTCCATGGCTTCTGTCTTATTCTGTCTACTTCCTCCCAGCATTCAGCCTAGCTTTTCCTGCCTACCTAAGTTCTGCCTTGCAATAGATCCAAAGTAGTTTCCTTATTCAATAATGGTAATCACAGCACAGCACATAGAGGAGATTCCCACATCATATATATATATATATATGTATATATATGTATATATATACATACACACATATATATTTAAGGTGTAAGGTAGTTTAAAGGAGGAAAGTTCTGACAGCTTTATTAAAAAGGCAGTGTCTGAACATTTGATTAACAAGGTTTAAATAAATTTATAGTCTCAGCATGCTGTATCTTTAGGGTGTTTGAAAAAACATTTTAATTGCATTTCTTTTTGTTTCTGTATCTCTATTTCTCGTTTCTCTCTCTCGTGTGTGTGTGTGTGTGTGTGTGTGTGTGTGTGTGTGTGTGTGTGTAATGGAGGTCATAAAACAACCTATGAGAGTCATTTATCTCCATTTCCCATTTGGGTCTCAGGGATCAAATTTAGGTCTTTAGGCTTGGCAGCAAGCATCTTTGTCCACTGAACCAATCTGTCAGCCCAGGTTTTAATCCCATAACTAACAGAAACTTTTCCTGTGAAAATACAAATTGCATTATATAAATAATATACATCTTCTTAAGACATCAAAAATATAAAAAATAATTGAAGTAAAACAAGTATATTGAGGAAGTAGAGTGCCATGCATGCACAGAACAGGACTCTAGAAACATCACTCAGCTTTCACTGTCACAAGAATTATTATACTTTTTTGAAAAGGCGGATGAAAACTCTGGCCTTTAGCTCCAAACAGTGAATAATTTCAAACAAAAAGAAATGTTACTTTTCTCTAGTACTGGTGTTGTATGCATTTACATGCTAATCTTAATAATAAAACATACACTGTGTACCACCACGAAGGCAAGATTCAGCTAAGTTTCACAAAGGCCTTCACATTTGAGCACTCTCTTTCTCTCTCTCTCTCTCTCTCTCTCTCTCTCTCTCTCTCTCTCTCTCTCTCTCTCTCTCTCTCTCTCTCTCTCTCTCTCTCTCTCTGTCTCTCTCTGTCTCTGTCTCTCTCTGTCTCTGTCTCTCTCTGTGTATGTGTGTCAGTCTTTCTCTGTCTCTCCATGTCTGTCTCTGTTTCTCTGCCTCTCTCTTTCTTTTTCTCACCAAAAATTGAAAGGCAGTCATTTAAATCATAATATTATGCCTGATGGAACTCAGCTATGATATTGTTCAAAACTATATCTGCTTCTCATTGCTGCAAGAAATAAAACCTTAACTATATAGCAAGGTGTATCAGGAAATCCTGCCTACTTCTCCAGTGTTTTCCTATGATGTTCACATATACATATATTAATCTGACTTGTCAGAAACAGCAGGCGCTCTGCCTTGACTGTCTTCTTCCTTCAGCTTACTCAGCCTATGAGACACAATTCAATCCTCAGCTCTATCTTCCAGTCTATGGCATTCATAATTGCCAATCCTCCCTTCTGCCTAAGTCTGAATACATTTCATTGTCTGTTACCTGGAATTTCTCTCCTGCTTGAGTAAGCCTTTCTCAGGAATGGTACCTTGGCTTTGCTCTCTAACATCGTAAGGCCTGTCATGGTCCCTACTATACAACAGAAAGTTAGTGCATGACAGTTTGTTAGCCATTGATTTACTTTCTGTATTATTATTATTTATTAATCTTTAAACTTTTTTATACCATATATTTGTTCATATCAGCTATTCTCCCTCAAATCCTCCACAATTCTTACAACCTTACTACCTACAAAACTTCATGTTTTTCTCTCTCAAAAAATTAATATTTCTGAAAAAATTTGCCTAGAACACAAAGTCAAAAGGACAAAAACACCAAACCTTAACAATAAAAGTACACACACACACGAAATAAAAATATACTGTCAGTTTTGTCCTAGTCAACTAACCTTGACCATGCGTTCTGCCTTGAAATGCAGCTGATACATCATATCTCCATTCCACTGGAGAGAACTGATTTCCCCTCTCATAACAGGTGTCAATTGCAAATTGCTTGTTGGTTAAGAGTGGGACGTTGTACTCACTTTCTCTTCTTTATTCTGGGATTTTGTATCACTTAAATTGGTTCCACTTTTGTGTATGCCACTACAGCTCTCTGTAAGTTCATATGTCCATCAGCTCTCTTATTTCTAGAAGACACTATTTCTTTAGGTCCACCCAAGACCTCTTGTTTTAATAATCTTTCTTCCTTCCCTTCCACATAAATTCCTGAACTTTGATGGAAGGGCTGTGAAATAGACATTCAATTTTGGATTGAGTGCTCTGAGGTCTTGCACTCTTTGTACATTGTCTAGCTTTGTGGATCTCAATGTTAATTACCACTTACTACAAGAAAAGGCTTCTTTGATGAGGGTTGAGTGAACCAATGATCAATGTATATAGCAATATGTCATTGGGAGTCATTGTGGTGCTCTTATCATTTATCAGAATAATAGTATCATGTTTACCCTTAGGGTCAATTGCCTAGTAGCTTAAGGCTTGTGTCCTTGTTAACAGTGCCAGGTTCACACTTATTGATTTGGCTTTAAAACCAATCACAAAGTGGTTGGTTATTTTTATAATATTTGTGCCACTATTACATTATGTCAGTAGATCTATCTTGCAGGAATGTTACAATTGTATGTTATAGGGTTTGTAGCTGGGAGATATAGTTGATCACTTTCCCCCTCATGGAGTATAATACCTCTAGTACTACAAATGCTACTCAACAGGGGTGAAGCTTCTATTTGACATCAGCTTCATTCCTCTATGTTTGATGTTAAAAATAAGTGTTGTCCTCAGCAATAGAAACTCACCCTCACATTCTGAAGGGTAACCAATAGCATTTGCAATAGTTTGTGATATTTGGGAAGTTTGGACTCCTTTGGCCAATGATTCAACAAGATATTACCCACTTCTGATGTTGGGTTTTCATGGTGAAGTAAATGTCTGATTGAGGCTTCTTGATTTTATGGTGATTCCATTTAGATTCCTCCTTTTAGGGAGTCTCTAGAAACTACTAGAAGCTTCTAATAGATTTTCATATTGCATTTCAAAAGACCTTTAGTGGACTTCATTCTTCTATGAAATGCAGATCTTTATTGGATCTTACTTTGAAGATGACTTATTTTCATGAGATTATTTGTAGAAACATAATATATTATTGATAATAATATCCTTGATATTCTAGCCATTTACCTGAGCCTTAGAGAATAAATGGTTTCTCTTCACAAACAAAATATAGTTTTTACTCTCTGTGATAGTTTAATAAAAAAAGATAACCAAACCCACTCAGGACAAGAAAAATCCTCTATTTATTAGCTAGATAAATTTAATTAATACAAAAATAAAAAGAAATTATATGGTTTTATTTTGCCCATAAGATGCTGTGACTTTTGAGGAGATGCTATTCACTGTTTTAACATATCCTGTCAGGTCTACAATTCAAGTTATTGCAAAGTTTTCTTTATCTGGGGACATACTGCTGCTCAAACTTAATATGAAATTCTCTCCTAGTTAGAAAAAGAGCAGAGTAACTCTGTTCAAATTGGACTTACCCTGGAACTCATTCGTAGATTTTAGTATCCATGAAATTAGATGAATAAGCATACCTTGAAGTGGTTTTATTTTCTTTTAGGAAGCTGGACAGCACTTCCTTACTTTGCTGCTTCTTGAAGGTTTTTAGATCTTCAAATGGCATTAAAAACTAGAGAATGGAAAACAAAAACTACAAGCAATTGCCCAGCTAATGTTTGTCTGAAATGCAAAGTCGGGAAAAAGTAGAACATCTTCAAAGAGTGTAATCAGCTTGGAATGAGTGGTAAGAATTCGATTATGTACCAGGCAAATTTGTGCAACAAATTGCCATCAGCCATGTGCGGCCCAGGGACATATTTGATATTTTCATATTATTTTGACTTTCAGTAGAAAAAAGCATAATCACAAAAATCTCTAAAATATTTTAAGGTTGTCACTGCCCATAAAATATCACTATGTGTGCCACTCAGAAAAAAACTCAATTAAATTTTCTTCAAAACTTTATACTGTAATATTAAAACCACTTTAGAGCAAACTTTTAAATATATATTTGTATGGTTATAATTGATGTTTCTAGAAACAAGAATATATCAAAGGAAACTACTTTATCACAGTCAAAAAAAAAAACATTTAGAAATATGGTAGACTGAGCCAAATCGGTCTCTGGAACTTGTTCCACAGAATTGCTCTGTCAGGTTTGGTTTTGATTGGTTGGTTAGTTGTTTTGCTCTTGTTGAGCTTGAAGCCCAGAGCTTTGTTTATACTGGGAAGGTGAAAGAATACTTAGCTACATTGCGAGTTTCGGCTAGGGTTTTTAGTCCCGGGGACAGAATACCTCTGAGACCTAGGATAGAACCAAACAAAAGGAAACAAAGTCAATGAAAAGATTCCTAATGATAGTCTGCTCTACTCCATAGACTGATGCCTAGTCCAACTGTCATCAGAAAGGCTTCACCCAGAAAGTGATGGAAACAGATGCAGAGACCCAGAGCCAAACATTACGTGGGTCTCTGGGAATCCTGCACAAGGAGGGAGGAAGGATTGTAAGACCCAGTGGTGTCGAGTGCACCACAAGACAACCCACAGAACCAGCTAACCTGGGCTAGTTGGAGCTCACAGAGATTCAAATGATAACTAGGAAACCTGCATGGGACTGACCTAGGACCTCTGAATGTATGTTATAGTTCTGTAACTTAGTTCTGTAACTTCTTGTGAGACACCTCACAGTGAAAGCAGGGACTATCTCTTACTCAGATGCTTGCTTTTAAGACCTATTATTTCTACTGGATTGCCTCAATCAACCTTAATAGATGAGGAAGAGCCTAATCTCACTAAATTTGATATACCATGATATATCCATGGGTGGTTCATCTGTACCTGAACAGAGGAGAGATTTGGATGAGGTTGGAGGGTGCAGGCAAAATGTGTGTGTGTGTGTGTGTGTGTGTGTGTGTGTGTGTGTGTGTGAGAGAGAGAGAGAGAGAGAGAGAGAGAGAGAGAGAGAGAGAGAGAGAGAGAGAGAGAGAGAG
>NW_026068014.1:2866976-2977361 GCF_014885135.2 Alexandromys fortis | reverse complement strand
TTTCCACAGGGCAGGGAACCATGACTGCTCTTTGGATTAGAGAGGGAGGGGGAGAGGAGTGGGGGGAGGGGGAGAAGAGTGGGGGGAGGGGGAGGGAAATGGGACGCTGGGAGGAGGCGGAAACTTTTTCTTATTCTCAATAAAAAAAAAAACTATTATAGAGGTGCATTAGGCCAACACTCATTGTTCTAAACTTATATGACCAGAAGTGTCAACTCCAAACACATTACTAGGGAGACCACATTTAAGTATTGCTGAACAAGTATGAAAAATCAAAACAAGCAATTTTCATGGCATTTCATTACAGTTTATAAGTGTAGCTTTTGTTGTTACTAGTGTTCTTGCTGCTTTCAGGCTGTTGGTTTAGAGTACTCAAGTGATTCAAGAAGAGCCAAGTCTCTGAATGATGTTAAGAGTGTCCAACATATGGTTTCTTGGGAATGAATACAATCAGTAACCTTGGGAAGAAGTCCCAAATTTTCATCAGGTCCATTGTAATCAGAATTTTCATTGTGTGCTAGTTCATTATAGTTGTTACAACAAAGATTTAAAGCTGGGCAGTTAATAAACAGCAGAGCCTGAACACCCAAGGTCATTGTGCATCAGATTTTGTCTTATTTTCTTTTATACACAGCATTTGGTTTCTATCCTCACTCAGAAAAGGTGAGAAGACTTTTAGGCATTTTCTACAGAAACATTAATTCACTAGTGAACACCTTATACTTACAACTAAATCATTTTCTATGATCATCACCTTGGGAATTAGGACTTCCACAAACGAGTTTGGCAGCATGCACTGTTTAACGCTTCCCTTTTCATATCTACTTCCACTGTCTCTCAGAGAATGGAACAGGCTCTTTTGAGATACTTGTTTCTTGACTACCTGGATATACTACGCAATCCACAGCATTCTACAAAGCAACTCCATGAGCATATAAATGTGGAAACCTTGTCCATTTAATTTCACTCATGATGATAATTTTCTCAGAAGTTTTGATTTTAAGGTACAAGTCTCGTGAAGACAAAACTTGCCCTGTGTTGTTTTTGTTTTAACACCTGTACCTATAATAAGACACAATGTAGACAGTAAAATATTATGAGCTGAATGAATGCATTTTAAAACATAAATTCCCTTATTTCTGAGATATTACAAGTAAAAGAAATATGGTGAAGAAAAAAGAAATTGATCATTCTAATTTTATGCAATATAATTCAGATCATGACTAACTCTCCAGATCCATATAATACACTGCCATTTAAATATATAAGTCATTGTTGGCATACATCACATTGCTGTTTGAAATACAAATAAAAGTAGCTTCACCAATCAGATACAAAGAAATAAACTGATGCCTTCAATCGAGCTTCTCTTTAAATTATTTCCACACTTCTCCCCAGTGGTGGCTACAAGGCTCTTTCCTCTGTCCTAGCTCCATTTGCCTTTATTCAAAAACAGCTATTGAGGAAAGACCACAAGTGTAGCTGGCATTTATGAGAGATTCAGGTCAATGGTTAACATTACAGCAGGAGTCACTCAGCTCTTAACATTATTTGGCAACCCCTCACAAGTAAAAACCTAAGGTTGGACACACGCTTCACAGGTTTCACAGCTACCAGCAGTTCACTCTTTTTAAAAATTAGCTACTTAAACCTAGTGCATATATTAAAATACAAAGATCAGAGTGGTTTTCTACTTTATCTGTCTGTGAGAATTCCAATGGGGAAAAATGCTCAACCAAACATTTTTTCTATCATAATTTTTAATTGTTGAATTAATTATTTTGCAGTACCTTCCTTACACTACTTACTACCTGAAACTCTATAGACAAAATATCATTCCAGGCTCTGAGGTGGCATTAAGATGTTGGCTTCTGCAAGAGTGGGGTTTCTGAAAGACAGACTTTTATTGAATTGGAACTGGTAGGTAGAGAGCCAATATAAGAATGGAATCATGTAACCAGAGACTGCTCATTCATTTCTTGGCTATTCAGACCCGAATAATAACACAGAAGCTATACTAATTTCAACACTACTTGGCTAATAGCTTAGACATATTCCTAGCTAACTCTTACATATTAAATTAACCCATTTCTATTAATCTGTGTATCTCCACGAGACTGTGGCCTACTGGTAAGATTCTGGCAAGAGTCTTTCTCCTGCGGCAGCTACTTGGCATCTCTTTGCCTCCGCCTATTCTCCCTATATATCTCTATTTGAATTTCCTGCCTGGCTTTACTCTGTTAAGCCACTGACCAACACAGCTTTATTCATTGTCCAATAAAAGCAACATATATACAGAAGAATATCCCATATCAGAATCATAATCAAGTTGGTATGAAATATTCGAGGCATAGAAATGTACCATTTCTATGATAATATTATATTCTAATGAAACTTTTAAACACTGTTTTTTGTTCTTTACCTCACAAAATAACATTCAAAAATGAAAATTTAGGAGAAATAAGAGGAAAAAATCACATCATTGGCTACCAACAAAAACAGTTACACAAAATACATATTATTCCTCTTTTGCTTTTCTTCCAGGTTCCTCTAGGCAAAATTGTTAACATCATTTGAGTAGATCCATTGAAACAGCCTGGTGTTCTCTCTCTTTTTTTTAAATTATCACATCTTAAGCATTTTCAAAATGTTTTTAATTTCTGCATGGTAGTTCACCAAGTAAATCTACTGATTAACTTAATGGTCTCTTACTTGATATTTAATTCATATATTTGACCCTTTAAAATAAAATTTCACTGAACACATTGGCACGTAAAAACTGTCCAATATTTTAAATAGTTTTCTTGAAAATTATCTTCAGAATTAAAATTAGTTACTTCAAAACTATGACCATTTTTAGGCTCTTGATATTTACTAAAAATTTCTTCACAAATGTTAAATTTTTCACATTGTTTAAACCTTTACTACATTGCCTTTTTATTCTTTCATCTTAATTGAACATCTCTTCCTATGAAGCTGTTGAATTTGAGCATAACAGAGCTGACACACAGCCTTGGAGAGAGACACAACGTCAGTGAGATTTCTCAGTATCTTTTGACTTTCTGTGTTTGACTGGATGATCTGGCCTCCCCACTACAGAGAAGATCCTCTGCAGGCTGTGTTCCTCATGTTACCAACAAAAATGCTTTTCAGTGATGAGCTTTGAGGCCCGTGGTTATCTGTACTGAGTTGCAACAGAGACTCTCTCTTCCTTTGTAGGATCTTCCTGATAGGAAACTATATATTTAGTGTAAACAGTATAAATATATAAAATAAAGAAAAGGAAGTTATTTTATATATAAATTTTAAATTAAAATATAACTACATTACTGTCTCCCTTCCTTTTGACAAATAAATAAATAATCTTAACTATTTGTAGTGTCATTGGTTGAGAAACAATCCCTATTAACAAATATTATATGTTTTCTGGATGTATTGACACACAGAATATCATATTTATGATTTTGCTATCACCACATCAAAATATATATAAGTATAATAGACCAAAATTCTGAGACGTTCAGATTTTTCAGGGGGCATGACAAGTCCTGATGTCATGAAGTGTCCACCAACAGATCTGAGTTAAAAAAACATATTTTAGAGAGTAAAGATGTAGGTCATTTTTGAAGAGTGCTTACTGCTCCTGCAAAGTACCTAGTCTCGGTCCACAACCCCCTGTAACTCCAGTTCCAGGGCATCTAAGGTCCTCATCTGACTTGCCCAGGCCTTTGCGTGCATGCCGTACATGTAGATTCATGTAAGCACACACACATGAAACCACATATAGTATAAGACTTACATTGTATTATACTATGCCTCTTCTATTCTCTATAGTCTTATTATTACAAGGTTTACCTTATAAAGTAGGCATTGAGGAAACTATCAACAATACTGACAAACAAAATTATTATAACAATATATTTTACTAAAAATTATGTGTGTTTTTTTCTCTCTGTCTTTACCATTACTGCATTGTAGACTACACACCTTGTAAGGGTGTGAAATGGTATTTAGATCAGTGATTCTTGACATGTAACCTCTTTGGGAGTTGAATGACTCACATTAGACACTTAAGACTATTGGAAAATATAGATATTTATATTAATTCATAACAGTAGCAAAATTACAGTTACAAAGTAACAATAAAAATAATTTTATGGTTCAGGGTCACCCCAACAAGAGGAACTGTATTAAAGGATCACAGCATTAGGAAGTTGAGACCACTTATTCAGATGAAGCAACCCATGGCCTCCCTTTGGGATATATGAATTACACACACCAGTTACTTTCTATTTTAGTGCTATTATTCAGAAAATAATATTTGCTTGGGCACAATCACTAACACTGAAAGAGTTAATCTGATAGTGAAGATGTCACAAAGTGACAAACAGGCAGGTAGTGTGTACAGTGATGATGTGTTGACAAAGGGTTATTTACATCCAAGGAAGAATGGAGCAGGATGGCCCCAGGTTTTATCATGCTAAGCAGGACACCAAGCAATTTAAAAATTATCAATTATTTATATCAGAAATTTTCTATTTAATATCTCCAAGCCACACTTGGCCATGGCTTTATGAAACCACAGAAATTGAACCCAGAAATGGTGGTGAGGAAGACAATTCAGGACTATGTACCTAGAGCAATATCAAATGGTATGTTTTATTCAATAATAAATTATTGGTCATGGAGAATACATTCTCATTGTTACTTAGTTTGTGTTATACTGAGTTTTAGTAATGTGTAAGAAGAGTATCCAATCTATTGAGGAAACCACATAAGTGAGAACTCTCCAATAGTTCATAACTATATGTCAAAAGAAATGGATCGGGTAGATATAAAGAAAGAACCAAGTGATTTGCATATCCCTTAGGTCAAACTAGATAATCTAACAGAAAATAATATTTTCATACAGTTTTATTATAATGCTTAAAATAATTTTTGTATGCTTATCATTCTTCAACACATATCAATATGTTTTCTCTCAGATGAAGGTAGGTTACTTCTCTAAGCACTAATACCTGCATTTCATTCTGGACCAAATTATTCCAGTTTGGTACCATCAGAAAAAAATCGTCACAGATAATTTGGGTAATTTGCTGAGTCACTTCATAGATAGTTGCTATTATAGTATGTCTTTGTCAGTTTGTGACCAATTTACGTATTTGGGGGGCGGTAACAGAGGGTAGGGAATATATGTTGAATATATATATAATATATATGTATGTATGTATATAACAGCATTGTGGCTTTTGGAAACAAGTGCTGCTTATTTTCCCCATACATCACCTAGAAGTATTGATGTACATATCTACCTTAACAAATATGTACACATGAAGAAAAGGTGTCTTCAGATATGACCACTTAGAAGTAGATCACCAATTGGTGCATTTTTCCTTACTGTTTCTCTTACTCTCAGCATTCT
The DNA here is from genome assembly GCF_014885135.2 of Alexandromys fortis. NCBI lineage: Eukaryota > Metazoa > Chordata > Mammalia > Rodentia > Cricetidae > Alexandromys > Alexandromys fortis. Next base: position 2,971,939 of record NW_026068014.1, on the reverse strand, counting down.
TTAGTTGCCTATAGTTGTTTATATAGAATTAAAGTCTCACGGGCTTCCCTCGTCCACTTCCTCATGTTTCTTAGTGTTGTCCTTCTTCAGCTCACAGTTGAGTTTCATGTTGGTGAGACTTTGTAAGTAAATATTATAAAGACTGAACAGCTTATATTTAGTAATTATATATATATGTGTGTGTGTTTGTGTATGTATGTATATATATACATGTGACAATAATTAATGAAAAAGAGGCAATGAATTTGAAAAAGAGAAAAGAGAGGTTTCAGGGAAGATTTAAAATGAAGAAGAAAAGTGGAAAATGATGTAGTTCTACTATAATCTCAAAAATAAAAAAAATTTAAAGTNATATATACAGAGAGAGAGAGAGAGAGAAGGAGGAAGAGAAGAAAAGAAACATCTTTTTCTAGTCATACAGAATCTAGCAGCTATATATAAAATAAGAACCATGAAAACCACAAGATAATAAATAACTCGCTACCCTTGCTGAGATGACTGATATTAGAGTCCTTATTTCCAGTTTTGTAGTCTCTTGGTGGGCAGGAAGTTGTAAATACATACCATGACTTCCTGTTTCCTGGGGACAGTGACAGGATATAGGATCATAAATGACCACATCCATAGGTTCAGTGTTAAGGTGAATTCTGGCTCTTTGTCACGTGCAGTGGCTACTCAGTTAGAGGGTCATATCAATCTGGAATTGCACCATCCTCTTCCTTTTCTCACTATGGTTAATTTAGCCAAGTCCCACACAACCCCGAGACAGATTTACACTTCCTCGCCATGCCTTTTAAAGCACCCTAAATGCATCCTTATTTAATATTTAGTTGTAATCCTTTTAGATTACAATTGTAAAATGAAGAGTTTATTAATAATCAACAATTCATCATTTTTCTGGGGTTTCTTCAAATGTAAATTCTGTGGCTCACTTTCATTTTTCTGCACCGCAGCAGCCTGGTGCACGGCAATGATGGACTTGACTCTATAACACATTCAGATCTTGCCTATGATTGAGGCAGTAAAAGATTTAGGAAATGTCATTATTACGGCACAAGATGTCCCTGATAACCTTAATCTAAATTACTTGTCTTATGGCGGTCAGTTTAAAAAAGTAATATGTCATTCTTAGGGCCAGGTGGATGGTCAACCAAAAGCTTGAATCAGTGAATGCACCTGACTAGAAGAACTTTTAAACCTGGCCAAGGACAGGCTTTACCGTTGAGATTCTGGTTTAAATAATACAGAGTGAAAATGTAAGCATCTAGTTTTCAAAGAGTTCCAGAGCCCTATGGAGTCTCAGTGGGAGTAGCTCAGAATGAAGGTGAATTTGTCCACATAAACCAAAGCAGTAAAAAGAACAAAGCTGTTTATAAATTGTGTCTCCCAGGCCTTCACAAGCCTATTCTGTTGTTCGTGTGGTAATTTTAAAATAAATGATACCATATTGTTGTCATTGCTTTTTAACATTCTATTTTACTTCTCAGTTTAACATATAATCCCTCCTGAAATAAACACAACGTTGTACTGTTATTCCTTTTAATGTTCTATTTGAATTCTAAGGTTAGAATATACTTTGCACCAAAATCAACAACAGAGCTTTCATTTATGAAACATCTATCAAGTGTGAAGCATCAAGTTGAGTTCATTGTAAACTTTATCTTATTTAATCCTTACAGTCTCTGGAGGTAAGCATTATGTCCATTTTACAGATTAGGAATCTGAGACTCAAGAGAAGTAGGATAATTTTTGTTAGTTGACAGGGGGTTTCTGACCCTCTGGGTCCCGCAGCCTTTCAGTCCCAAAGAAGCACACAGAGGCCACATTAATTATAAACTGGTTGGCCTATGAGCTCAGGCTTCATTAACTAATTCTTACATCCTACATTAACTTATCTGTGTCAGCCACGTCACTTGGTACCTTTCATCAGTGAGGCATTCTCATCTTGCTTCCTCTATCTGGGTGACAACTGCAAACTACATCTTTCCTCTTCCCAGAATTCTCCTGTTCTTGTTACCATGCTTATATTTCCTGCCTAACTACTGGCCAATCAGTGTTTTATTAAAATACAAGTGACAAATCTTTGCAAACTACAAGACCATTGTCCCACAGCACACAAGAGCAGCTTAACCATGTTTAATCTTTTCCAAACTCTCAAGCAGAATTTTATCTGGTTCCATATTTGCTTTTGTGAAAATCAAGACACCAGGTTTCCAGTACAGGAACCACCCTTATCACCAGTTAATATAAAGAATTAAATGATGATACAGTAGTCTGTACTCTGTCTTCACAAAAGTTTAAATAATGGGAAGTAAGCCTTTAGAAAATATCAAAAATATGCACCAACTTTCTTCTCTTCTAGAGGACTTGGATTCAGAATGAGATGCGAACTCCAGAAAAAAAAAAAGCAGTAGCAGAGACATTTAGGCCATAAATATGCCTTGGGATGACAGTTTTCAGAATTTAGTGAACATAAATCATTTCAGAAAATCCTAAATCTCTGACCTTGCCATACAGCACTTTAGCAGTAATACAAAGTCACTTACAAAGAGGTGAAATTACTTACTTACTTACTTTGTTCCTGTTTTATAATAAATAGATTTCAATCCAGATTTGTAGTTTTCACAGTTGGCTCACATACCATCCCCCAAGACCATATGAAAAGGGTTTGATTGTCAAACTGGGGTGCTGTTGAAAAGAGATAGAATGTCTAGAATGATGGCTCTTGAAAAGCAACCTACCTAATTAGTGGCATGCTTTGACAGCAATATTGTAATCAGAGGTTTTCTGTCCCACCCAGTCCTGTAGCTGTTAAGTCCCAATGAATCACACAGAGGTCTACATTGGTTATAAACTGATTGGCCCAGCCGGGCGGTGGTGGCACACGCCTTTAATCCCAGCACTTGGGAGGCAGAGGCAGGCGGATCTCTGTGAGTTCGAGGCCAGCCTGGTCTACAAGAGCTACTTCCAGGACAGGAACCAAAAGCTACAGAGAAACCCTGTCTCGAAAAATCCAAAAAAAAAAAAAAAAAAAACTGATTGGCCCATTAGCTCAAGTTTCTTATTTTCTCTTATAACTTATATTAGCCCATTATTCTTGGCTATGTTAGCCACATGGCCTGGTAACTTATTCAGTGAGGCAGTCACATCGTGCTTCTTCTGTGGATGGCTCATGACTGCAGATTGTGTCCTCTTCCCAGAATTCCCCTGTTCTCATTGCCTCGCCTCTACTTCCTGCCTGGTCTCCCTACCTATACTTCCTGCCTGCCTAAAATATAATTGACAGGGTACAAACCATTGTCCCACAGCACTTCCTTCCCTTAAAAAAAAGAACTCTGAATCTAATATCTTCTGTTTAGTGTTTCTCCTGACCACTATCCATAACAACTTATAACCAATATTCTAAACAAAGGAATATATCCATAGTCCATTTTGGGGGGAGGTCAGCATAGTTTTCCAGTCTACTTCCTGCTGGTTGGGGGGGTGAAGATAATCTTATAGGAACCTAAAGAAAATTTAGAATTATGATCAAGTCATGACTGGCATATCCAGTGAGGCTTGATCATCTCAGGCAGCAGTCTCGAATCTGTTCTGGATGTAGAACTCAGACTTCTGGGCCATCCACTCCTGTCGGAGATTTCTCAGGTGGTCTTCCTTGACAAAACCTGATTTTTCTTAACACAGAATGAATACACAGCTTCTCATTTCCTGTGGAAACAAAAAGAAAATCTTTTCTCCAAAGTAACATACCTTTTGACTTCAATTTTGATGTCAAAATATTTTCAAAATACCTATCTTGGATTAATTCAGCAGCATTTATAAACAAATATCTTTCAGCAGCTGTTGCTCCTTCCTCAGTATTCAAGCAATTCAAAAAGGAACATAATAACATAAAGTATCCAGATTCTGTGTGTGTTTTTCATCTTTACGTGTCTTTATTTTAAACTCTATTTCTTTTATTTTTAATTTTTGGCTATTTGAGACAGGATTTCTCTATCTTTGTCCTGAAAATCACTCTGTAGCCCAAGCTATCCTTGAACTCACAGAGATCTCCCTGCCTCTGCCTCCCAAGTGCTGGGATTAAAGATGCGTCCCATCATACCCAACTATTCTCTTTCTTTTTTATTTTAAGAACTTTAAACTTTTTCTTTTCTCTCCCAAGCCTGCATATATTTTTAACACACTGTGAGGTTTCCTTCATCTTTGAATCTCTCTTTTTTGTATATCCTTCTTTTTCTGATCACATGAGTCTTTAATCTGCTAAACTATATGCCTACAATTAAAACAGTGGCTTTGACAGTTGAATTCACCCCATTCTTTAGCTTTCTGTGATTCCAGCCTCATGGCAGAGGTACTGGCTGGGGCCATGTTTATTGCCACAACTCTATGGCATTTCAAGGTCCCTGCCACCACCAAAAAAGATGTGGTCAGCTTTTCATCAACACCATTTAAGTGTTTCATGGGAGGACCTCTTTAAAATAGCTGCAAGGTTTTGCTGCTTAAACTGATTCAGGAAGCCTCTCTAACAAGCAGAGCAGACCCAAGAAATTGCTGCTACCAAGAATCCATGGTTAACGCTGTTATTTTGTGCCTAGAATTACTTCGCAAGCTCTCCATACAACATATAAACCCTTTTATATTTGAATTACAGTCAAATCTTCCACACAGAGCACTATTCAGCCTGGAAACATCTCTGTGTATGGCAGCAGGAATCGACCATGCTCTTCTGCCTGTGCAAGCCTAATGGTGTGGGAAGTCCTTCTGGCTATATCTTGCTTTCATTAGTTAATTAATAAAGAAACTGTCTTGGCCTATTGATAGGGAAGAACTTAGGTAGGTGGGGAAGATGGAACTGAATGCTGGGAGGAAGAAGGCAGAGTCAGGGAGAAGCCATGGACCCTCCACCTGAGACAGATGCCAGTTAGAATCTTTGCAGGTAAGCCACTGCCATGTGGTAATATACAGATTAATAAAAATGGGTTAAATTAGCCGGGTGATGGTGGCGCACGCCTTTAATCCCAGCACTCAGGAGGCAGAAGCAGGCGGACATCTGTGAGTTGGAGACCAGCCTGGTCTACAGAGCTAGTTCCAGGATAGGCTCCAAAGCCACAGAGAAACCCTGTCTTGAAAAACCAAAAAAAAAAAATGGGTTAAATTAATATAAAAGTTAACCAATATGAAGTTAGAGCTAATGTGCCAGACAGTGTTTTAATTAATACAATTTCTGAGTGGTTATTTTGGGGCTAAGCTAGCCAGGTGTCTAGGACAACACAATATTGAGACACTGAACCCTTCCTCTCTGTCTTTGCTTCCAGGATATTATGAAGTAAATATGTTTATTCCATCACACCCTCCCCATCATGAGTGCTACTTCACCACAGGTCAAGAAGGCAAGGAATAATATAAGCATGAAATGAAGCCACTAAACCTGCAAACCAAAATAAATCTTTCCTTCATTTAAAATCACAAGTATTTTACAGCAATGAAATTCTGACTGCCATAAAAGATTTCATGTAAAACCTGGTGAGAAATGTATCAAGAAATTCTTCTCCTTGAAGATAAAGTTAATGAGGTTTGCTATTACTTATTTGATTTTATACCTCTATCAGTTTCTATATTGAAATTGAAATATTCTATATTGAATATTGAAAATTGGCATCTTGTTTCCAAGTCAAACAAATTAATTAAATGTGGAGTCAAGAATACAATTTGGTACAAAATATTAAAGTGTTTTATTCCATGCTTACAAACTATCTCATCAACTAACTAAGAAGCATATCTCTATTTCTAATAATATTGCCATAAGTATATTCTTTTAAATTTTGCTACTCTCTTCTCCTTTTAATTTGTTGTATTGCCCTTTATGCATAGAACTCACGTTATACTTTATCAAAAATCAGGTACTATAGAAAGTCAGACAGAGTGGGAATCAGAAATTTTACAATGAATCTTCAGAACTCTTTCATTTGTGACCTGAGCCAGTGACTTATCCAAAATCCTGATTTTCTCATCTCTAACACTGTCTTTCTGCCAACCTGAGAAGACAGATGGGGAAAAGCAAAATGACGTAATGATAGAATTACAAAATGAAGAAAAGAGTAGTCTCAAAACATAATACAAAGGAAACTCATCTCATGTAGTAATCTATCAAATAAACAATGACGAACTTGAAAATTCTATAAAGATTACACTTTGTAATCAAAATTTAGAAGTCCTATAGTCATAGAAAGGGAATACTTAGGACATTATTAGGTCATTACTTTTTTCAGCTAATTTTGCTGTGGGTTTTTTTAATGTTGGCATCCAATTGCTTAGATGCTGTTACAACATACTTTAGAAGATGGGGTAGAGTGTATTAAATTCAACTCGACTAGTTCAATTGGGAATGAAGCCCAGTGGTAGAGCACTTGCCAAGTATATACACAAGACCCTGCCTTTGCTCTAAAGTTTGCTATAAGTTGAGGTTTAGCTTTAGAACAATAAATTTTGATTGTTCACTATTTAAATATTTGTTGATTAAGAATTATTATCAGGGACAATGCCAATGCTTCAAAATGAAATCAAATCATGATTTGCCAAGAATATATAATATGTTAACTTTATATGTACTGATTGATATATTATCAAATATGCATTCAGTAAAAATGACAGACATGGGGTTGAAGAGGTGACACAAAAGTTAAGACCACTGACTGTTCTTGTAGAGGTTCTGGGTTCAGTTCCCAAGAACTATACCAGGTGGTTCATATGTGGTGTGCATAAACTTACACAGGAACACACATAGATTCATAAAATAAGGTTAGATGATAGATAGATAGATAGATAGATAGATAGATAGATGATAGATAGATAGATAGATAGATAGATAGATAGATAGATGAAGATAGATAAATCTATTTCTAAATGACATGAATGAGATAATAGATAAACGTAATATTAATAGGTTCAAATTTTAATACTTATTAATGAAAAATCAAATATGCACAAAATTTGGAAGGATATTGAATATCTAAACATTTTCTACCAACCTGATACAGATAGCATTATACATCTTTACAGCAAAAACAGTGAAACATACATTTTAAGGTTATATAAACAAATCTTTAGCTAAATAGAGCATATACTGACCTACAAAATAAACCTAAAGATTACACTCATGTAGACTATAGTCCTGGGCCAGAGGGAAGATGAATATAAGTAAACAAAAGATGTCTGGAAATTCTAAATTATTTTAAAGTTAAATCCCATTATCTAACCATACCATGGTCCAAAGACAAGAATATTTTGAAAACACATCATAATAAAAAATGAAAATAGCATATATCAAACTGTGTAGACATAGACATGCAGGTGAAAGTGACAGTAATATGTTGAAAAGAAGATCACTTGCAAATCACTAGTTTTCTTACAAAGTCTTAATAATTTAACAGAGATCACAGAGAAAGCTGGAAAAATATGTTCACTGTATCAGTTCTTACAGAGAACACAGAAGATAGTTTTAAATGTTTTATATATCTAAACAAAAACAATTAAACTCAAAAACTTTGGGAATAAAATAAAATAGACAAAAATGTGTTAGGATACCAATAAAGTATCAGCTGTTTAAATGATGAGTTGAATTATTTTTCTTCTTAAAACCTCATTAATAAAACTAGACAGTAAGCTAAGACTGAAAAAATTGCTAATATTTGATAAGGTTTCATATCCAGAATATGTATTTTAAAAATAATGAATAGAAACTCTGCAATTCAATAATTTCAAAATAAGGAAATATTTTAATCAATAGATTTTGAAAAATACTAATACACATGCATACACATTGTTAATAAGAATCTAAAACAATACCTGTATCACAAATCATGGAGAAAATAAAAAGTTAAACTAAAAGGAGATAGTTTTAGATTAAGACTGACAATAGTAGTGTGCAAAGGTCACAAGGCAACTATAACTCTAGACCATCCACAGGAATGTAAAATGGATAAAACCATTTTCCAAACTAGAGAATCTATTTCTCAAAGTCTACTCTTATAATCACAAAACATATATTTCTAGTCATTATTATTCACCCTAACATAATGAGACTTAATACCACACACAGTACATATTCACAAATATCCAAAGCAGCTTTCTTCATAATAGCCCAAATCGAGTGAATCACAGAACATAAACCAAATGAGTCTCCAAAACAATATAGTATAGAGGAAGCTAGTCAAAAAGCATGGGCATTTCACCATAAAAACATAGAATAAGAAAATTTTTATCTTTGTTGAAAGATAGCATATCAAATGTGGTATCACACTAACCACAGAAAGACATAGGGAACATTTTAGAATATTGGGGATTTACTGTGTTAAGATTGCAAGGATGAATACAGATATATACAAGTTTATTAAACTTGTAACATGAATGGGGCCTGCTTGTTATAAAGAGGGGGAAGTGGTGCGGGAGAATTGTCTGTATTCATGTTTCAAATAAATGCTGATTGGCCAAGCAGGAAATATAGGCAGGAAAACCAGACAGGAAGTAGAAATGATGTAATGAGAACAGGAGAATTCTGGGAAGGAGGAAGTTGATTCCCCACTGATGCCCAGACCACCAAAGCAACAGGATGTGAGCTGCCCCACTAAAAAAAGGTACTGAGCCACATGGCTAACATAGAGCAAAAAAAAAAAAAAAAAAAAGGTTAATCAAGGTGTGAGAGTTAGCCAGTGAGAGACTAGAGCTAATGGGCCAATCAGCTTATAATTTATGGAGACCTATGTGTGATTTTCTTTGGGGCTAAACAGTTGTGGGGTACCTTGTGGGAGGACAAAGACCCCAACAAACAAGCAGCCAGGCCCATTCATTTTACATAAACTATACTCTTAAAATGATTGCAATTAATTAGAAGTAAGTTTTGCCTCAATAAATGTGTTCACAAAATCTACATTGCCAAGGTATCATTTTGCATGACCGCGAACCAACATAAGATCAAATATAGTCTTGGCATAGATTTCCCAGATGCATTTTTACATCTCAATATTAATGAGTGTGGTTTACCGTGGGGCATTGGTGAATAGACTTCAGGAGTAGAATTGAGAACTGAGGAGAGGCGAAGCATGGCAGAGAGAGAAAAAGTATAGTAAAATATATCCCACCCTTTAAACGGAGCGTGGCTTGTGAGAGACAAGGTAACACAGTCAACTTGTCTACTTAAGACCTCTGAATGAAGACATCCGTATTGTCACTGGAGATCTGTTCCTCGGAACCTGCAGAACAGTATTATCTTAATATGCCCAGCCTGCTGCACAGGAAGCAAAGCACACCTTATTGTACCGAAAAGACTTTCAGAAAAGCCATGGTCAAACAAAGTGGACTGAAGTCATAAAAGAAGCAGAGATTTAAGGGAGACTTTGTCCAGGTTTGCTACAGCGTTCCTGGAAGGGACATATAACAATCAGAGCATGTTGCTGCTTTATAAAATTTGGGCCTTGGCATATTTAAGAATTCTTTTGGCTCCTTTATGTGATATTTCTACTTGTTTTATAATTATAATGGTGGAAGTCAAAAGAACTGACCCAAAATTTTGAAATCAAGTTTTTATGAATCAGAAATACTGAAAAATGTAAACACTATCAAGTTTGGCCATCATATTAAATATTCATTCATAGAAGCAAAACTCCTAAGTGTGGAATTATTCTGCTTTCAGTCGTCTTTATTCATGTAGTATTTCCCCCAACTTGCTTATTATCAGAAATGTATTTAAGATAAATATAATATTTATTAAGATGTTTAACTAATAAAGCTATTAACTACTATTCTATGACAGGAGATCCTAAAATAGTTTCACAGAGTACTAGGATAAATAATATAAAATAAATAACACTTATGAAATGAAGCAGTTCTGTCTACTTTTCTGTGTTTTACAAATGTTATAACTCAGCGAAAATCTATGGCTGTAACTATTTGGGTACCAGACATATTTACATTTCTAAGTGAAAATAGATTTCACTTGTTTAATCTCCAGCACACTACTTTTGATTCAATTTCCTCAAGACATCACATTTATCTGGGTCAAATAAATAGGCCCCTAAGGCACAAGACATAAACAGTTACATAATAAGTACATATTTTTCTAGGCACATTAAGTATCACATCATCTGCATTTTGTAATTCAGAGCTTCTTTTCTACTTTGTGAGGTCCTAGTTGACGATCGAAGAATTTGAGATGAATTCTCATGTCAGTAACTACAGATATGGAAAAGGTTTGCTGGCAACAGTGAACCTTTATAATATACCCAAAGTATCATTCCCAATACATTTTGATGAAATATTTTGTTTTAATTATTACTATATCTGTTAAGTTTTTGTTCCAAACTAAAATGAATAAATTATATATTTAAAATAATTTTTAAACATTATTAAATGTTTGGAGAATGATTAAATTGCAGGTAGTTAAGTATATAATAGATTCAGTTTAAAAATAATCATAATTTTTTTACTAATTCGAGTAATAAGTGATTTTGGTTCCACTTATAATTTTATGTATTGTGAATCATTCAATTTCATTGTTATTAAAGATTTTGCCTTTAAAAATTCTCTTACATACAACAGAACTAAATTTTCACTTCCAATGACAATACTGTATGTACATTTTAGAAAATTTCTTAGCCAACATTAAATCCCACTTAGAAATAATCACCCTATTTATAGCCAATATGAGAATGTGCTATGATATGAATCACAAATAATGGTATATATTAGACATAAATTATATGATAAAGTTATATAATATGCATATAAAAATGACATAATGAAACCTATTATTATATATAATTATTATATCCTAATAAAAATTGCTTAGTGTTCACTGTCTACTTAATTGCTCTTTCCAATTTACATAATCATTTTCCTCTCAATTTTCCACAGTGGATTAATGTAACATAAATCCCACCCAATATGAAAGAAAGTGTTCTTCAATTATTTTTAAAAAGGGACAGCTCAGAAAAATTATGCAAAGTAACATAATGCATTAAAACACAATAAATACCCCAAGAAGATACATAGACTTTTTAAACTGCAAGTTCCTTTCCCTTTCAAAGGTTCTGAAGAGACTGGCCAAAGGTACTAACTAGCTAATAGCAATCAAATAATATGTGAGCATCTATCACTGCCAGTGAATTCCAAAATGGACTTTAAGGGTGGGTAATGGAGGCACACAACTTTAATCCCAGGGCTCTGGAGGCAAAGGAAGGCAGGTGTCTATGAGTTCAAGGCCAGCCTGGTGAACAGACCAAGTTCCAGGACTGGCTCCATAGTTACTGAGAAACCCTGTCTCAAAAAAAAAAAAAAAAAAAAAAAAAAAAAAAAAAAAAAAAAGAAAGAAAGAAAGAAAGAAAGAAAGAAAGAAGAAAAGAGGGGCGGGCTTTAAAATATTTGTTTCCTTAATAACTTTATTTCTTTTCATTTTATGTGGATGAGTGTTTCCCTGCATGTGCATATGTGCAACACATGCAAGCCTGATTCTCTAAAAGGACAGAAGAGGACATTGGAATCCTTGGCATTGGAGTTACTAATGACTGTGAACCACCATGTGGTTGCTGGGAACAGAACCGTTGTTCTCTGCAAAAACAGCTATTAAGCCATGACCAATCTCTCCTGCCCTGTTTCTTTTTTAAAAAGTCTACCTCTCTATATAACACAGATATCAAACACAACTAAGCCATCATTGACATCTGTTTCTCTAATGTTTCGCCATTCTGTAAATGAATCCAGGGCTCCACCATTGCAGAATATCCAGGGTTTAATGATGTCTTGTTGGCTATACGCAACCACCTTAATCTGAATCTGAAACCTAATTTTCTGTTACTGCATTATTACAGTAGTTCCACACCTGGGCTTCCTGCACCCATGCTTCCCTTAAATATAGTTTAGTTCTGTCATGTAATTTATCTGCTCAAAATCCTCTGAGTACTCCTTTTGTAGTCAAAACCCTGCTTCTTTTACATTTCATTTTCTCTTTATCTACAGACTTCACTCTGCTTTAACTCCCCTTGCCTACCCTTACCTACCCAAATCTACTGCAGCCTTTCAAGATGCTATGCTTGCTCATGCACCGATATCCATTATACCAAAGTGGCTAGCTCTCTTCCTTCTTCCAAAGAGCACCATGGAAAAACCAGCTACCAGTGGTAAGTGTGAACCATTAACTGAGAAACCTCTGTACACTTCAGAGCACTTATTACCACAAAGCATACTAAGTACTTATTTAGCGAAGGTTGATGTTCTAAGATCCATGAAATTGAGGGCTCTGGGTAGATATTTTTACAGCAGTAGTAGAATATATGTGTTGTAGGAGCTGCCAGCTGTGTTCCTGCCACCCCAGCTGCTGGTTGCCTGACTAGCTTATGCCCCGAAATAACAACACACAAACTGTATTCTTTTAAACACTGTTTGGCCCATTATATCTAGCCTCTTCTTGGCTAACTCTCCACCTGGACTAGCCCATTTCTAATAATGTGTGTAACACCCCAAGGTGCACTTACCGGGAAGATTCTAGCCTACGTCCATCCTGGGTCGGAGCTTCATGGTGTCTGCCCGGGGGAGGGGAGCATGACATCTGTCTGAGACATCTTACCTCACTTCCTCTTGCTCCCAGCATTCTGTTATGTTTACTCCACCCACCTATGTTCTAACTTATGAGGGCCAAGCAGTTTCTTTATTTTTTAACCAATGACCTTCCTCCATCATATATGCAGTGCACAGAACTTAGAAAGCGTGCAATAAATAGGTCCAATGGATAAGTTTATATACAGGTGAAAGGTGAAATAGACACCCACTTCCCAGCCTCCATAAATCCCTGCTCAGAGGCACATGAGGAACTTCTGTTGAAATTTGCAGATATCTGAAATGCACAAATTGTGGGCCTAACATAGAAACATAGTTTTTCAAAATATAAGTAGGACCATTTAGAAAGTATAGAGTAGAACTGTGATGTAATATAAGAGTCTTACCCTGATATGCTTTAGCATAAAATTGAATGCTGTTTTCATTTCAGTGTATTTCCTACAGAAATGACCCATAAGACTTTATTTTAGAAATAAAATATTCTTTTCATTTGCCAGTTTGTAGGACTTGCTAAATTACTCACAAATTGTAAAAATCTGACCAGAAAAAAAATCCTGGAAGAAGTGAAAGTGTGACTTGCAAGCATTATTAACCCCCTACCATCTCTCTCCTATGTCTGGAAGTATCTGTTTATTTCAACAACATTATTGTGATTAAATTTAATATTAATTTAATTAATTAATAAAATTAAATATAATCCAATATAAGACTATGGAGTTATGCTGGACATAAAGTATCTTCTTAAAATTTCTGCATCTTAATAAATTGCCATGTCCTTCAATAGACTACATTCTGTGTTGATTCACAGTGTGATTCTGCAACTTCTACCAAATCACATCCACAAACTCCACACAATGCTTCAAGTTATACCTAGCAGATATTAATTACATGCTATATAGTCAACTGTGGAAAAACATCCAATCTTCTCTACTTTTCTCTAAAACCAAAATCAGTACGATCTGTCTAGGGATCTTCTCATCCTATTTCAAACACTGCTTAGACTTCCACAGGTCATGTAGAGTGCTCTGGTTTTATTTGGAGATGACACCTGATTTTCACCCACAATCACCCTTTTCTCTCATCTCCAGAGACCCACATGCCATATGTCATCTATAGTCACCATTGCCCACCAGTTGTGTGTTTCCATCCCACTCTTGTGGATACACCTGCCGCTACACTGAAAAATTAAACATAACTCAACATTTTAATGTCATTACCCATGTCCTATATACTCCGCACACCTATCTTCACTCTATTAAGAATCTCACATTTCCAAAAATTCCACATACAAGCAAGCAAAGAACTCCTAAAAGTTGCTTCCCTGGAACGTGCTACCATTACATTTTTAACAAACAATAAAAATAAACTTCTTTTCCTCTGTGATATAAACACAGAGCACCTATTGTGACTTTTCAAGAGGGGACTCGTGCTCTATTTTCTTAACCTGCCCAACAAGCTGTTGTAAACATGATACAGAATTTGTGCCCCAGTACTTCAATACTTTTTAATACTAACTTTTCAAGCTTTAATAAAATCAATTTGAATTTCCTCTTGCAAAAAAAAATACAAAACAAAACATACTGAGCTAAAGAAACAACATAATTTTAAACTCACCTAACAGAAGGGACAGGGGCACGAAAGAGGGTAATGAGACGAGTAGAACCAAAATACACACATTACATGCATGCATGAAGTTGTCAAAGAATAAATCACAATGTATTTTAAAGAGCCACCATGTCGTGATCAAAAGTACATCAGTGGTTGCCTAAAGGTACAAGGTTTGGAGGAGTTACCAGAGATGATTTCAGTACACAGGTAATTTGTGGGAGGATGATAAACATGCTTCTCATTATTATACACTGTAATGGTGGTGTATACGCACCCATGAATATACAGCACTGGGCACTGTAAGCGTCTATAGCCTATTGTATTTCAGGTACACCACAATAAATAAAGTATTTTCAACAATAATAAACTACATGATGTTTTGCTGATGAATTCTCTTCCATAACCCCAGGAAAAAATGTGATGATGACCAGACACAGTTAGTGATGATGATTTCTCAGATTGTACTGGCAGAACATGAGCAAGGTTCTACTCAAAAAATGATAGTGAGTGACTTCCCTTCACATCCTGGTTCTTGCAAATAATTACTGTTTTGAACATTAGCAGAACATGGGCTTAAGTAAATTCCAAAACTTACATGAGTAGAAGCTTACTTGGTTGTTAGAATACCAGAAAACATCAGTGAAAAATACTAAAGAGACTCCAATACCTGCTTTCATGTAGAAGCTTCAGAAAGCAAGAACATAAACACAGTTTTGGATATATTTGTTTGAAAAATAAAATAATGCAAGAAAAATTAAAACATAAGTTTGAGCCAACTTTTCAAATTTCCACATTCAATCAACTTTATGCAGAAAATAGCCTCTGTGTTTTATATGTGTGTGTATACATCTACAAGAAACTCAATTCATAACCTAACAGTATGAGAAGATTCCAACTGGACCCATATAAAGTTGCCTGAGTCATTTTCAATAGAAAATAAAGTGAAAGTGTCAAAAATTCTTAAATATCCAGCAAATAATTTCCTAAAATGAGACTCCAAGCAAGAACATGCAATAATTCAGAATTACATTATCGCTGTATATATTGCTTGTCTGCAAGTCTCATATTTATGAAGGTTGAAGACATATCTGTCTCCAAATCAAAAATGAGTTTGCAAATAGTAGCTTTGGAAGTGACCTTGATTGCCATATTGGTTTACTGGCTGTGACAATCAAAGCTAACTTCAACTTAACCATAAACAAGGGCTGGAACTTGCGTGATACTCTAAGGGATCCTGAACATGAAATTTTAACAACCTACTGAGCAAATGTCACTTCATGTGCATCCTCCTGAAACACTGTTAGAAAGTGAAAATAATTGATATGAAGATGAGACTTCAGAAAGTTTACAAGGTTAATTTTGACAGTAGCAATTGTGTTCTTGTTCGAAGTAGTTACTTAGCAGCAATTGCATGCTAAAAAAAATAAGTTCTTGCAATATGTCTTCAACAGTCACAACTAGAAGAGTCAAGTTCACTCTCTTGTTTGATCAGAGAACCTAGGATTAGATATTAGTAACTCTTGGTCTGTTTTATGAGGCCCTAATGCAGGATCTTTAATAATAAAGCAGTTTCAGCTAGGTTAGAATAAGAAAGTATATGGGGGAGAGGGGGTGGTGTGTGTCTTTAATCCCAGTACACTGGAGGCAGAGGTGGGCAGATCTACTTGATCAAGGTCAGGTAGTAAATTTCAGGACACTCGGGGCTACACAGAGATGAAGGGATTGAGTGTGTAATCCCAGGTTAAAAAGGAGAATAGCACTAAACCTACCCTAACAGTAGCTGCTGTAGCCACCAATAGAAACCGTCTCAGCTCAGGTACCTAGGACCTTTAGAGCCTTCCTGTAAGTCATCAATGATAAAATGCATATCCCTGCAAGTCAGAAATAAGAAAATTAAACTTCTTTTAGTCAAACTTAGGGCACTTTCCCAGAAGCATGGCACTCATTTTAGTATCTTTTTCTCAGCATTACTCAGAGAAAATCAAAACTAGAACTCTTTATTTAAAAACTTTCATTTTTCCCCATCCCAGTAAGAAGTAAAGTTAAATTATAGATTTCTTACTTTAAATGTTTTTTTTCTAATGGTTATAAAACTCAAAAAGCAGGCCCTAAGTTTTCAGTGTTTCCTAGCAACTTTCTCTGATACTTAATGTGTGAAACCTCTTCAAAAGAATGACCTGGAAACCAGTTTTTAAGGATTCTATTCAGGCTGTATGAATTGATTCAATTTCTATCACATACAAAATAAATAAATGGTGATAATATTTGTGCAATTCTGCTTTGACATTTTTTTCTAAAGGTTTCTACTGACTTACATTTAATTTGGATGGAAATAAAGATAAAGATAGATACATAGATTGATAGTTAAATTAATTGTCCAGGGCTGATACATCAAGTATGTCTTTCAGAGTTTATAAGCAACCCACTTGTGTTTGCTTCTATTTAAAACTTGGCATTCACAGTTGATGGTGAAGAAGCAAATTACTCTTCCATAGGGCTGTTTATATTGGGTAATCTGCTTTTTCATGCAAAGCAGTGGGAAAACAGAAAGTCTCTCAGGCGTCTCGGAATTGGTTTAAATCTATTGTGTTAAAAAAAAAATATGGCTTACAATTCCTTGCTGAAGTGACGACTTTTAAATTTAACAAACCTCTCAAGTACTTCCAGAATAACTATATCATCCACATTATTCATGACTGTGCTCCTTCCACTCAAGCACAAAAGCTCTACATATAGTCTTGACCCCAAAAACTGATAATATATCATGAAAATAGTGGGGTTTTTAATCATAAATGGATAAACTAATATTATTTTTCTTTAGTGAAACAAGAAATTACAGTAATGCTTTTTTCTTAATTTCAAATTTGTTGGATCTTTTTTAAAAGAAAACTAGATGATTGACAAACTCTTCTTTCATTCAGCTGCACTCTGCTTATGGAAGTTTTCTTCTGAACCTTCACAAAAGTACAGAATGATTTCCAAAATCTGAGAGAAGGTGTTTCGTTATCACTGCTCAAAGTTCTTTTTTTTTTTCCAAATCCAACGCATTTTTAGAAATAATTAAAACTTACTTAACTAGCTCACTGAAGTAGCAAGTTTGTCTAATAAAATTGGAAGTATGTATATTTGAAGCCTCCCTATTGATGATCTTCCTCTACCCACATCCTGGCAAGCTGTATCACCATGGTATCTCTCTGTGTAATACATGAGAACTGTTGAAAATGATGGAGTTTGCAAAACTATTTATGGACCTAGAAAAAGTCTAAAAGCTTGGATTTTTTAAGTATTTAAAATCAAAGTTGGCCTATGTGTTTTGATTTTATGTTTCTTATAAATAAAATTCGATAGATCAGCAGATAAATTAATCACAGTGTTCAGTGTATCCGTATGTTTATCAAGATATATGGACAGTATATTATGGGGGGTATTGTAAAACAAAGTAGAGGGGTAGAGATTGAAGGAGGGTTTTTATCTCATTTCGAATTTGGGGTTAGCAAAAGACATTTGAGATTACATAATGAATGTCACAGTCCAATGGTCAAATGACCCTAAAGAAATCAATTGATTTCACCCCCTTTATCTCTCTTGTGTGCGAGGGAGCAAGTCTGCAGTGGTTACAGTGCTATGAAGCACAAGGTAAGACTTGTTTGTGAAAACCATGTCCACTGGCCAGAACGCATGAAACTCTTACTGCCTGTTCTGTCAGAGGTGTTCTAAGCTTTGTCTCGAAATTTTGTGGGCAAATCACTTACACACTGATGCAAATGGCTGCCCACACATGGCAGATGGCTCTGAGAGATGAACCCTTAGCAGGTAAATGTTTGGTTGACCGATGAAGACTCTTTCATCTGAGCAATGATTGAGCTCCCACTGTAGAATTGTAAGGCTTTGTTTCTCTGTCATCCTTCTGTTGCTTTCTCTGTGAAAAAGAGGTCCAGCCTAGGTAGTGTGGGAAGGGTGAACGTGGATGAGTGCTATTCTTTGGTTAACTTTTGAGATTCTTCATATTTCAACGTCAAATCTATGGTCTTAAAAATGAGTGATCTCATACATTTCTTCAGCTGTTTATTTTTCTAAGATTGTGCACATCAACTTTAAAAATAAAGCTTAGTGTCCATATAAAAAGCTACATAGATAATTTGAGCTCATCTGTTATAATCAATTTGAGACTAGAAACCCTCCACTGCTGTCCCGATTTCTCCAGCTGCATGGTGTCATCACAACAGACACAGGGAAATTCAGTTACAATCTTCAAGACACCTTGGTTTTCTTTTAAAGAAAACACATGGCTTTCACTTCAATGCTCCTGCTAAATAAAGACTGTACAGGGGAGAAAGCCTACTCACTATAATTAATTTAAGCAACAACAATATTCTCCCTATGTTCACTTGTAATTTTTTTCTTCCTTGGTACTCTTGAGTAGTTAATATTACAATAAACCAAAAATGCATGCAGTGTTTTATGCCACAATTATTTTCTAAGCTTGAGACTGAAATTCTTAAGCTGTTTTGACTGGGTAGCTAATAACAATTTATAGAACTCTGCTCAAATTCAAAGACGTGAGATGCAAAGCCATGGCTGTATTCCAGCACATTCTTCTTGTCAGAACCATTTAAATCACCATCTTACACAAATACGTATTGAAACTCAACTTTAAGTGTTTTATTTTTTATGTACATTTCTTTTTTCCAGAAATAAAATATCTAAATACAGACAGTGTAATGTTGTATATGTATAGCTTTCAACAATACTGGAGCTGAATAAATGCTTTGTACATTAAATCTGTCTTTTTTTAATGGAATTCACAGCTACATTGAATAAATGGATTCCTCAGATCCTTTTTTTTCTTTTTAACCAATAACAAGCAGAGAGACAAGTACAATTTAATATTAATAAGCAGCTCAAATAACACTTGGTTAAACTATGTACAATACAAACCATTCATACAAATGAAGACTAGGATGTTGTATTTGTTACAATATGTGTAGTAAAGATAAGACAGACACTTCCAACTTACACGGTGTCTGCCAGGCATTTCCCTTCTTATAGAATGATCAGAACTTGTCTTAAGCAGTCTTAGTTGATCTCAACATTGCAATGGTCCGGTGATAGGCAAGAAAAGCTGTCATCCCAGTGTCTGCCCACATGTAAATTCCAAATGTTTGCTCATCTTTACTGAGAATGGGCTCCTCCCTCCATAGAAAGAAAAGCCATCCTGTATCACCTTGAATGTGCCTACTGTATGCTGAGGAAAAGTTACTACACTTTGTTGTGTTCATAAAATAAAGAATACTGAGCTCTAAAGACACATTTTTTTCCATTTAACAAGCATATAACTCCTACAGTAGTATTCACCAGCACAGCTACTCCAAGCAGTAGGAATGCATGAATGGGGACTATTGATTAGCATGGACTCAAGACCTTAAAAGAGATTTCCATAACAGCGTGTTAGACACTTCCTCTGTCTAGTTAATTCTCTGTGTTTGATCATAGTTTATCCTGAACCATCATGAGTCAGACAATGAAAGCCCTCTCAAAGGGAACCATGAGAGATGCAAGCTGAGATGTGCAAGGGTGGTGCTCGTGTGCCTCTACATGTGATAGCATGTCTTCAGGTGAGACTTGGAGATCTACGATGATTTACAAGTATGCTGAGATGCAGCTGACTGGGCAGAGGTTACATCAACTGTTTTCCACTAGCATGTTTGCACCAGTCAACAAGAGCAGCAGTGTAGACACATTCTGGGCAACAGATGGGACCTTCTTCCTTGAGGTAACAGCCCTCTCCTGTGACCTCTGTTTCCTCAGGCTTCAGTCTTGTGCCCTGTTCATCCTGAGGGAAAATAAGGTGTGTCACTGTGGTAGTTGTAGTCGGGGCATACTTTCTGTACTAGTTTATAGTCTGTACTATAAAAGGAAATGTAAATGCAGATCACCTTGAAGGGTTTAGAGCAGAGCCAGGACACGTGACTTTGGGTCTGCTCCTGGTAACAGGTTTTTGAAGGGTCATAGTTGCAGAGTGTGTTCTTGGTAGCCTTGTCAACCTTTTCATATTCAATGCGACAGTTGAAGGACTTGGAATCTTTGGCATCAATCACGGTTTGTTGTGCCAAGTCGAACTCCACGATTTTTGTTGGGGGCACCAAGCTGACAGATACATTCCCTTGACCAGTGGAATTATGCCTGAAATAAACACTAAACGTCCCATTGCCATGATCTACAATTTTCCCAGTTATCAACAGGTTTAGCTTCACTGTTTTGATGTTGGAATGAAAATCACCCCATCCAAACATTTTCTTAAACTTGCCGGTCTTAACAATGGGCCGTCTTTTGGCCCTGGGCCGAGGCTCCTGAAGGTCTGTGGAGTTCCTCAGCCAGTCCCAGAGGTCTTGCTCGGAATAAGGTTCGGGGGTGTCATAGCGCAGGTCCAAATCTGTGTCGTTTTCTTTACCACGGAAAGTCTGTGAGAGGAGCCGACTGATGGACAAGTCTTTGCTACTTTCTGTCCATATGTGCTTTAGTGTGGATTTGCTGCTTCCTGACTTCAGAAGGTCCGCTTTTCCACCATTTGTTAAGTTGGCACACGTGACCTGAGAAGAGAATTCAAAAGACGTGTGTTTATTTACAACTCCACATCTAAGAGTACACAATACATACATTCTAACCCTTGCTGGGAGGCTCAGAATTAAATGACTTTTGTGTTGTTATTGTTCTTAAAAGCACCGCCAGTATCTGGCCACTGTTGATTAAGTGATAAAAATCCCACTTCTGTTTTTATTCAGCGGTGGGAAAGGGGACATGTGAGTGTATAAAAACCACCAAGCATGATCTGAAGATCCATATAGAACATTGACTAAAGGAGGAAAAGACCTCCTAGCATGAGCAAGCCAAACTGAATTCAAATATAAACTAAACTAAAGTAAATAATGTCTCATCACTAAACCCGTTTTTGAAGTAAATTTTATAATCATTATGTACTTTTTCCAGTTCAGAATCACCATAAGCTCTAAAGCTAGATGACTCACATAAATATGTCAGCTGGTATCCTATGTGCTTTGATTACTTATGTCAATACAATATTAGAAATAAAAATAGTTTTATAAAGAGAATGTGGCATGTTTTTATCTTTCAACACACTCAAACAGAAAAAGTCTTTATTATCACCAAACATGATACAGGATAAGTTTTTTATACTTTTAAGACTTCAAATGTTGTTTAAGGAAAGAGTTTTAACGTCTAGCATTCACTAGCATGTAGACATTTGAAAATCTGCAAAAACAACACAAAGTTGTCAGAAGATCACTTCAAGTGGGTTGTAAGAGACACACTTGGATGGCATTCTTAGAGATCCCACCTCACCTCTTAGAAACAACTAGTTCCTCAACGAACCTAGGGGTTCAAAAGAACCAGTACCCCAAGGATCTCACAGAAGAAATTGGTCATTCTGGCATGGGGAACTGTAGCACGAATTAAAACAAACAACAAAAAAACAAACAAACAAACAAAAAACCCTCAGAGACAGAAATTGGTCTGCAACCTGAAAGCCAGAAAAGCAAGGCAACCAAGTTACTAGAGAAGTCTTACCTCTACCAAGGCTGGGTGACCACATACTAAGCAGCCTATGCTTCTCTCTCCTCTCTTTTTATGTTCCCTCTAGTCCTGGGAATAAAGGCGTGTGACTCCCAAAGATTGGGATTAAAGGTGTGAGCCATCACCACCTGGATTTGTTTCTGGATTTGATTTTGTGTAGTTCAGGGTGGTCTTGAACTCACAGAGTTCCATCTGCCTCTGTCTCTCAAATCCTGGGATTAACGGTATATGTCACCATTGCCTGACCTCTAGTGGCTTTAGCTTTGCCTCTGGTCTTCAGGAAAGAATTAATTATCAAAATACAAATAATATACCACCACAGGGCATGAAGGAAATACCACCTGTAAGCACAACAAAATATGCAAAAGGACCAACAGCAAATATAGTTCATTGACCACATGGACTGACTCTTTTGGCTGAGGGTGCTGAAGAAATTCCCCCAGATATCCACTGAAAAGCTAAGTTTCCCCAAAAACATTCTTTAGTCAGGTTTCCGATAAACCAATACTAAGAACCCTAAGTTCTTTCTCAAACATGAGCCCGATTATTATATATCAATCTCTTAGGTCTCTCTAGCCTTTATATAAAAGTTCTCTGGTTAAAAGGTACTTGTCAAAGAGCTCTCTTAAATGAGGCTCATTGGGAATTAGTGCCATGTTCTAGACTTTGTCCAACTATACCTGTAGATTTATCATTGTAGGCCTTTTGTTATGACACAAATCTCAACTGAAAATATTCTTCTATAAGATGTGTATGATAAGAGTCTTTACCAACTCCTGGAGTGCATAAGCTTAGGAGCAGACTTACTAGTATATGTTCCCAGCTCTGCCCATCTCCTGAGACATTACTGATGTGGGGCCATTCTTAGAAATACCAGACAAAGTTGCTCTATTTGAAAAACTGCTGGCCTTAAGAAATACTGTACTTCTTTCCATCTAACCTTATTGCATCCAAGATGAAAATGTGGTTTTCTCATGGGTTTATATCCCATGACTTCACTCTACAAAACCAAAGCTAAAACACTGGAAAGGCTAGCACAACTTAAAAACACATTTCAAGCTGAGAGTCCATATCGTGTTACATCTGCTTCCCGTCTCTAAGGCAAAAGCTACGCCACCCTGTACATACGTAAAGATCAAAGATCATTTTACTACAGGACAGAAAACTGCACAGAACCATAATCTAGAACATAATTTCTTTCTTTTTTTTTTTTATTTTCGAGACAGGGTTTCTCTGTAGCTTTTGGTTCCTGTCCTGGAACTAGCTCTTGTAGACCAGGCTGGCCTCGAACTCACAGAGATCCGCCTGCCTCTGCCTCCTGAGTGCTGGATTAAAGGCGTGCACCACCAACGCCTGGCTTCTAGAACATTATTTGACATAGAAAGAAGAGGCAGAAAACAGTGTCTTCATGGGCACTCCTAACCACAGCAAAGTCCAAGCTCATGTTCCCTCTTATTTCTTCAGACTTTTAACTTGTCATATACAAAAACAAAGCAAGAACCTCATGTTTTCAGAGAAGGTTCAAATACACCACCTCCATCTCAGATGGAATGTTGAGAATTAGGAGAAGGATGTCTTTGCTACCAACTTCTTTTTAAGTCTAAGTATTCTTCTTTCCTTTCTCTCTGCCCTTGCCTTGATTTCTATATTCTCTCTCTCCACCCAAACTGTTTCCTGTCTACACTTTCCCATCGTTATTCAAGAATGGATCATTTTCAAGAAACATACAGCAAAGGTTTTAAGGCAAATAATGCTTTTTGCATGGAATAAATATTATAACCTAAAAAATGAAATTCAAGGGGAAATATTATTTGAGGGAGGGGGAATTAGACATAGGAATGTATATAGAATAAATAGTAAATTAATTTCCCAACTATCTCCTTTGCCTGATTACAACGTCAATCTGCTATAAGCCAATTTTTGGTATCTCATATAAAGTAGAAATTATGATAGTTTCAAAGTTAATATTATCCCACATAATTACAAAATAGTGGAACCAGTAAAAGATATTTTAATAATTCCCTAGATTAAAAACATTTCAAAGAATACTTTTTTTAGGTTGAAGATACGTACTCAGTGATAGAGCACTTGCCAGTATGTGAAGACCCTGGATTCAGTACCCAAGAATGGGAGAAAAGGAAGAAATAAAGGTAGAAAAAAAGTGTTTTACTATGGTATGACACAAGGTAGCTATTATAAGCTATATTGTATCTAAAAATTTACTAACACCATAGGAAAAAGTACTATCGGAAGCAGAAACAGTGATCCACAGTCAAGCACTGGACTGAGATCATGAAATTCAGTTGAAGAGAGGGAGGCAGAATCATATGGGCAATGGAGGGTAAAGATAATGATTGAGAAAACCACAGAGACAGCTGACCTGGGCTAGTGGGAGCTCATGGACTGACAGCTAGGAACCTGTATGGGACCAAACTAGGCTCTCTGAATGTGGAATGTGAGTGCCAGTTATGTGGCTACATTTGTTGACGGGGTGGGAGCTGGTAATGGGATCAGGATTTAGCCCAAGTGCATGAACTGGCTTATTAGAACACTTTTAATGAGTGTTTGCTTTTTACATTTCAATAAAATCTATTTTGTGGTTAAATATCCAAATATGTACTTACCTAAGTATATAAGCATCATTTTTCTACAATCCTCCTATTTATTCTTAGGAGAAAAGACATAAGTGAATTTACTTTTCTCTGATTCTTTCTTTTAGAGTTAGATGTGTTTCCATTGTTTGGCTAGTGAGAATAAATTCAGGCATACACAGAATGGCTTTTACAGTACTTTCCTTCAGAATCAATGAAGAGCATGGGATACTTCTGTCATGCACTTATTAACAAAGCTGTAGTGACACTGTCCCAAGATGGAAGGGGGAAAATGCTTAGTGTGCAATTTCTCAGCAGCAGGTGGAGAGGATAAGGGGAAAATTGTAAAAATGGGGCATATGATTTAAAGAAGGAAGAACCACTGTATCCAGAAGATGCTATAATTCTAATAGATGAATGAACCTCTGATTTTCAGCCAGAATGTCCATCATTTAGCTCTGAATTGAATTCTCCAATTCCCTAGTGGTTATGAATGTGGACTTTGGAGTAGATTACCTGAATTTCAGACTAGGGTCTGATCCTTGACAACTGTGTTATGTGCAAAACTTACTTATTGTGTAGAAACTTATGGGGTTTTTTATCTAGAGACTAGGAGATATTAGCCAAGTCTTTCCCAGGGATAGTGGGATTATACAGTACATTCAATTTAAAGTATCAAAGAAAGTCTCTGGAACATTCCAAGTGTTCAACACCAGTGTCACTACCTGCAATTATCACACTTGTACCTCTAAAATCCATCTCAAGTGGCTTATGATGATGAGAGATGATGGATAACGTGAAATGGTATTTGCAAGCAACCAAACCTTTTAAGAAAATCTGTCTTTAGCAGAACTGTAAATATAAACAATTAAAAATTTTCATACTAAAAGTGAGAGTGAATGAGCAAGACGTATGCCAAAAGTTTCATATAAGAAAGAATGAATTGAACCTTAGAAACCTGCTGGGCAGCACTGTACCTCTAGCCAACACAACCGTATTAAATACTCACGAATCTGTTTTAAAAACAGCCCTTATAATAAACATACTCACTAAAATAAAAATACTCTAAAGATATATCTTAGCAAACTTGAGAACGTATATTAGATGCTAATGAAAATATCTGGTGAAATAGCTTTCAGAACAGAAAAGTGCATATACTTTTTCAAGTGCTGATGTGACAAGCAAAGAAACATGACAAACTAAGCAGGCAGTAAAACTTCACGTAACAAAGAAGAGGTCTAAGTGTAGCTATTAAATAGGTCCAGCACTAAAAGCAACAAATGCTTTTGCCCTAGGCAGTAGGGTACACAGCCTTGAGCAGTGCTGACAGCAAAGAAAACCCTGAGTGCGGCTTCCAAACCAATGTATCTTCAGCTGTAATTGTCAGCAGTATCTTCTTGTTACCACTCTGACTGCTTCCCCCTATTAGTGGAGGAGAACAGGACAACCTCTGCAGGACCCATCAATAATGAAATGCCAAAACAGGAGCCTCATAAATACGTTCCTTGATCTTTTCAGTATCAACAACCTTTATTACTTTTGTTTTATGAATTTATAAACTATGGAATGAGACTTTGAAAAAGACATGGACTAGAGAAAATCAGAGGTAAATGATGCATTGCATGGGTCTTTATCTCAAGGGGTTCACAGTCTAATCTGGGGGTCAGTTTAATGAATCATGCTGAAATGCTACCTGTAGCCTAAGTAATGTTCTTAAAGTCACAAAGTTTAAAAGCAGTGACAGTAAAAGGTCAAAGATTTATACGATCTGAAGAGAAAGGTAGCCACGCAGTGGTGGTGTAATCCCAGCACTTTAATCCCAGCACTCCATAGGTAGAGGCAGGCAGATTTCTTTGAGTTCAAGGACAGCCATGGCTGTTACACAGAGAAGCCCTGTCTTGAAAAATCACTTACCAAAATTAAATCAAGACCAGATTAGCAAATTAAACAGATCTATAAGTACTGAAGAAATAGAAAAAAAAAAAAAAAAAAAAAAAAAAAAAAAAAAAAAAAAAAAAAAAAAAAAAAACAGTAAGGGTATATCAGAGGAGATGATCCTAAAATCTGAATGAAATCATCATGATTTTTGCCTTGTAGAGAATGGTCCAGAGAAATTCTTTCAAACATGTGGAACATAATGGAGGAAAATCACGAAGTCCGGAAGGAATGTGTCAAAGGTAGACATGGGATATAGTTCCCTACCATGTCTATGTAATTTTGTTTCCTTTGAGAAGTATCTTCTCTCCTCACTCTTTCTATCCCCACTTCTCCAGAAACTAACATTTACTTTCTTCTTGAGCTTAAATTTTATGTTCCACACATAATGAAATCAAGTGAAGTAAGACCATCATCAAAACCAGAGATGGATAAGTGAGAAAATACAAGCATTAGATAGTTAGATTTGGCCATTGCACAGTGTGTATGTGTGTGTGTGTGTGTGTGTGTGTGTGTGTGTGTGTGTATGCATACAGATGCATCAGTACCTCTACATCAAACTATAGAATACCATAAGAGACTCACTTTTTTATTTTTAATAGGAAGAAAGGAGGGGAGGGAGGGAAAAAGGAAAAAAGAGAGGGAGGGAAGGGAGGGAAGGAGGGAAGGGAGGGAAGTCCATCTCACTACATAGCCTTGACTGCTCTTAAACTCGTGACCAGGATCCTTCCTCTCCCTCGAAGTGTTGAAATTACTGTGTGCCACCAAGTCTGGGCCAGCAGGATTATTTATTGACTAAAGGGAAACATGAAAAGAATGAAAATTATTGAATTTTCCTAAACCTTCTAAAAAGTGGCAGAGTAGCAATAGTCTCTGATATAAAATTAAATCTCATAGAAGCATTGTGGCTGAAGCATCTACACAGAATTCTTGCCATCCAATTGGAGAGTGGAGACATGAATCTGAAGGCGTGACACCTTACTTGCCTAGTTAGTTACAAAACTCGAAGTGTTCCTGAATTTTTTCTTGAAATAATATTTTCCATATAATATTACAAAGAAAACCAGAATTTTTTTGAATTTATTATACTATTCTAAATGATAAATGGCTATGTCATATTTCAGGGTTCACTTGTCCAATGATCCTATGTCCAGAAAGTATACTTGCCTGTATGCCACCCATTTCATTGTTTTAAAAACAAAGCTTTGTGTGTACATTTTAAAGATTGTATTTCTTGAAGAACATAAACACTAAGACAGAGAGTAGTTCTGAAATCAAACACTGATATCTGAGGCAGGAACTATAAGTGAGAACACGGAGGGGAAATGACCAGTGCAGATGAAGTGTGAATGTCTGAGACCAGCTCTGCCTTGGCTGCTCCACCTTTACGTGTCTTACGGCCAGTTTTTACAATATTTTCTCGTTTTGGACTTCACATCATGCTCAAGTGCTATTGCAGAAAAAGTTATGGAAAAGCAATATTTTATAAAATAAACGATGCCTCAACTTGCCTCCCTCCCAAACTGTTTTTGGTCTTCTGAAAAAGCGGTGCCTACAAACATTTGTATTTCCATTTTTATAAAAAAAATTCAATGATATGTCTTTTAATTTTCATCAACCTTATCAATGTACTGTTAATATATTACTATTGAATATAAATATAAATAATATAAGTCTACCTTGAAATTTTAGTATTTACTGCATCAAGTACAGGACTACTGAAAGCCAAACCAAAACTGAGATGACTCGATGCTTAAACAATATTGCTCATCAGTGAATAACTAATCAACAAAATGGCCTGCTTTATGATTATAACTTTATCATAGCAGCTGTATGATTAATGTGCTGAATATCTGCTCTAAAATATCAAAGTAATTCACTTTATCCCTGGCATTATAATCAGTATCTTACATACAGCATTTCATTGTGTTTAAGCCATATGCACACACACAGAAATTCGAACTTACTAATTAGGCTTTGAAGTTCATAGGGTAAAACAACTACTTGATAGTTGTCCCATAAGGTAAGTTCTTTATTTTAAAAGTTCTGACATTCTATTCTCTTCTCTCACATGAGAATTTAATTTTTTCTGAGTATATGTGCTGTGTGAATCTTACAGAAGAGGTTCCTGTAAGACAAACTACAAGTTTACCCATGCCTAAAAATGTTTTCATTGGCCACTGACTTGCATTTGGTATAGATATTCATGCTTGCCTCAACTTGTTTATTTAGTTTCATTATGATCTTCTCATAAATTTGAGTTTACCTCGGTCATTCTTGAATCTCACAAGGTCTTCTATTATATTAGCAAGACTTTTGTTAACCCTTTTTTATAACTAGTCTACAGAAAAAGGTGGATATCCTTGTATATTAATATTAAACTCATTTTCACCAAGTTCTCCCAAGAACTATAACATGTTTGCAGAACATGCTTTCTGCATTGCACTCATGCTTTGTGGAGATGAGAATGTTCGGGACACAAGAACCACTCAATGTTTTTTTCATCGCTTATGTTCTAACATACATTGTTTCAGTAATAAAAGATCATTCACTTTTCAGTCACACAACAAAGATATGGGGATATCTGACCCTCAAAGACTTTCTTTGGTTGTAAGTTCAGGTCTTTTTTTGGCAATATATAGTACACCTGTATTATAACTGATGAACTTGTGGAAATTGATTAGTGCCATATGTGTTAAAATATATCACTTTCTCTGAATAAAACTACAATGTAATATCACCTGGCACCTGCTAAGGTAATTCATATGAGAATGTGAAAGAAAAAATCCTATTAGTCTGATTGTGAATGGAAATTGCCATTATTGAAAATAATAATTTTTTTTTCGGAATTTTTGAGACAGGGTTTCTCCATAGCTTTTTTGGTTCCTGTCCTGGAACTAGCTCTTGTAGACCAGGCTGGCCTCGAACTCACAGAGATCCGCCTGCTTCTGCCTCCCGAGTGCTGGGATTAAAGGCGTGCACCACCACCGCCCGGTTCTGAAAATAATATTTTTAAGACAACAAATAGAGCTACTTCTTACTCCATTTGTGAGTGTGTATCTAAAAGAACTAAAATGAGTATCTCAACAAGATATCTGAGTTCTCATATTTATCCTAGCACTGATTAGTGAGACATAACATCTGTCTGCATGTTTGCTAATGAATGAGTAGATAGAGATGTACATACATGCAAACACATGCAATGATTCTTATTCAGCTTTAAGAAAGAAAGAGACCATGACATTTGAACTAGCAAAGATATACACAGAAGACATGACATAAAGTAAAATAATCTATTCATTGACATACAATATAATATATGAAATATGAAATACAATATAACCTCACATGTAAGTTGACTATGAACAAGTTAAACTCCAAAAAAAACAAAAAGAGTTGAATGGTCGTTACTATAGGGTAGGAGAGGAAAATTAGAAGCCATTGGCCAAGAGGCACATACTGTAACTTACATGTTCTGGAGTTATAATGGATAACATATAGTGACTCATATTAATAAAATGTAAATTTTAAGTAGACAAAGAGACTAGTGCTCCGTGTTCTCACCAGAACATGTTAACTAAGTGAGGTCATGCATGGCTCCTTTAAATTAGTCATAACAATCTCTTCATAATATAAATATATGATCTAACACCATATTTCATACTTTAAATGTAGATAATTTTTGTCAATAATCCACAATAAAATAAAAAATAAATACTTTTTAAAACTAAAAACAAAACAAGCAAAAGTTTGAGGAAGAGCCACAACAGAAATTATATAATTTCTTTGTGTCTGAAGCAGGCTCCAGAAGCAACCGTGTTCCTCTAGTGGTGGAAATGAAGGCATGTGGCAGAACAGGGCCTCCTCCTTTAGCCCAATAAGTGTTCATAGGTTGTATGTCAAAGGAATCAGGAGAGTGGATGTGATGATCAGTGTCCAGTGGGTACATCGATGGACTGGTAGGACCCTAAGACAGAAGGAAAGCATACTCCCTGGGTCTGTCTTATGGACTGGTGTGGGAGGACAATGCAGAGCAGCTGGTGTGATGGGATAAGATGTACCCAAATGTAAGGGGTACCTCCAATAGACTGGGGGACCAGATGGAACAAAAGCAGAAGACAGGGAAAGGCTTTCTTTCTTCTCTTCCTGGAGGATGCAGTAGCCGCTACCTTATTTATGTTCCTGCTTTTAGGAGTCCCTTTCTTCCCAGAGAATCAATGAGTAGGCCTGCTGGGAACTGGAAACTGAGACTATGATCAAAAATAAATAAATAAATAAATAATTTAAAATGAACTTTTTACTTCATTTTTCTCACACTTTAGTCATGGAGACAGGAAACTGGCTTTTAGGTGGTACTATTTACCAGGAAAAAAAATGAGATGCAAAAAAATGAGGTCATGACCTTGTCTACATACTGGTATATGATTACATGCCCTCCCCCTCAAAATCATACAACTCGTTCAATAGAAGCTGAAATCCTGGAGCAAATAGTGATATTGACACTGTACAATACACCTTTTGTATTACCCTCTGATATCCAGAGATTGATCTGAAAGTCTTTTTTTAGACAAAGGAAGAGATCCTGTAAACAAATTGAGAGATACCAGCTACAAAGGCATGCCAGTGCTGTGGTGTAGTACACTTACGCTGCTCAGAGCATTCTTGGCACCCCATAAATAGGTTAGCCAATCCAGATATGTGAGATGGGGCAATTGTCCTGAGGGTACAGACCATCCAAATTCGGTACACATTTCAGGGATTGGGATTCTCCAAACCACTAAAGCACTCAGAGCCAAGATGTTCTGGTTGCATTGTCCAAGAGAAATAAAGTACAGCAGAAAGATGGTATCCCTCATTTTCCCCACTTATCAAAAGTTGAGAACCTGTGATTTGAGTTTCAAAACTTTGGATATTACATAAGTGAGTATCTTTGGATCATGCCTCATTAGAGAAAGAGTGAGTTTTACAAAGCATATCCAACCAACAGGACCAGGATCCAGTAAACTTATAAACATAGGTCTGGGAAGACATGTGTGGTGGAACATTTACACTTCTATGACTATACATATTACACACGCATGCATATACAAGCATTCATAAATGCACACATTTTTATCTTGGATAAATAGGAACAATCTATTTCCCTGGAAAATTCTGAACTATAATTTCTAAGAAAGATTTTTTTCAATATTCTTAGTACCTATAACTACAGCCTGACTTTTGAAAACAACTTTGGAAGCATGGACACATATGAATCTGATATTACTGTTTTTCCAGTAGTCTGAGCTAGACTCAGCTTGTATAACTCCTTCTCATATTTCCATGTTGTTGAAAGCATAACATATGAAGCCACATAATTAAGAACCATGTGCCAAGGGGTAATGTGGGATTCCCCTCTGTGTGCTGTATTATGAAAGGATTAAACAAGCCATCAATAGAGTGGTGTGAGCAGAGCCCACAGGGAGAATACTACTGTAGGAGAGGCTAAAATAAAGAGATCAGTTAGATAATAGTTTGTTGGTGGAGCTCAACAAATCTCTCGCCCTGTGTTTAATGCGCCCTAAAATACAAGAAATAAAAGAAGAATAGATGTTAAGATATGTTCTTTCTCTAGTATGACCCCCACATAACTTCTTCACTCTGACAAGTCTTTAAAGAGCTGGATAAAGTTCCACTAGAGGGAGCAACTGGGACACAGGACAGCTGTCTCTGTTTATGGTGCTGGAAATCAGAGAACTGAGTCACTAAGGGTCAAAGGGTTCCTAGCACAGTGATGCAGCAGGACACTTTGTACCCTCTCCTGGTTGATACTATCTCAGAAAGATAGTCATCAGTGAGCTGAAGAGAGAAGTAAGGAAGAGGGCCGCCCAAAGAGCTATTAGAAGCCATGGACACCTGAAGAAGCACTTATGCGTTTGTATAGCTTCTAAAGCATTAAAGACAAAAC
This sequence comes from Alexandromys fortis, assembly GCF_014885135.2. Classification (NCBI taxonomy): domain Eukaryota; kingdom Metazoa; phylum Chordata; class Mammalia; order Rodentia; family Cricetidae; genus Alexandromys; species Alexandromys fortis. The sequence continues at coordinate 2,939,662 of NW_026068014.1, read as the reverse complement.
ATTTATATTTCTTTATGTGTTGGAAATCCCTCTAGGTCAAACGAAACATATATCAGTATCTAAGTAAGTTTATTTTAAATCATTTGTTTTAGTTTTTGAAATTGTATTTACAATATTTCTTCCTTCTCTTCCTATCTCTTTCAATTTCCTGCCCTCTTCTTTTATTAGCTGAGAGGCCCAGGTACTCACAGACACACATATACACACACACACACACTCCTAAATACATAAGCATGTTTTACTTCATGCAGAGAGATGAGTGAAAAGAAGCAAAAGTAACTAAATCAACATGAAACATTGCGACAAATGCAAGAAGGCAGAATAAAGCAATCTGTTGGCCAATAAGGAAGTTGGCTCATGCTTTGGGCTTTTCTCTTATTTGATCCAAAAATAGTAATGAAAGAAATGCAAGCAGGAGTAAAAAGGAACAGATTCTTTCAACACAAGTCTGACACTTCCTGAAGGTATTTGCTTCCCAGTATTTCAAGTGGACATTTCTATTAGGGAATAATAATTTCCTTGAAGCCGGCAGTTTGGCATATGTTAGTTTATTTCCTCTCACAAATGCTCATTTGCTTGGGAAATGCAATCAGACTTTAAAATGTGAAAGAAAAGAAATCAATTTATGAGTATGTTTCAAAATGTTTTAAATGATGCTTTAAAGTGCCCCTTAACAGCATGGATTAAAATAATATTAAAATGTGAATCTTGAAGGCTTTTTTTTTTTTGGCTAAATTCTGTATGGTGACAAATTGTAAATAAAGGAAGTTGTTTTGTTGTTTTGCTTCATGGCTACATAGTGAAAAATCCATGACTGTTGCAATAACAAAGCATTTGAAGCTTGAAGGGACTTTTGAAAGTATTTTATAATTTGAAACGCTGAGTATTGTAGTTTTGAGCTTGTATGAGATACCACAGTGATTTAGGACAGAGTCAAAACTGTGGTAACGGTTTCTTAGCCTCCAGCCCATTATTCACGATGCAGAGGTTTCCTTATTGAAAGCCAGGGTTTACACTCTCCTTCAGGGTTTAAATCAGTATGTCACATCAAGATAAGAAACTGGCTTCTGTTCCAGGAGTCTCTTGACTTTGGGGAAAGAAAGGATGCTAGAAATTTAGCAGCATTTGTCTATTCTGAAACAATGAGACATAATTTAGGGATTTGCAACATCACCTAAGGACACCCTGGGCTTGACTGTGCAAAGTACCTGGGCCTCTCAGAACTAGGTCTAACTCTAACCACTAACCCTTGACCACTATAAGGGAGGAAAATCAAATGAGACTCATCATCATGGGTCTTCAGTTAAACAAACGGTTAGGCAGAGGAATTATTCTTCAAGTTGTGAGTGGAAGACTGTTTCATATCTGTTTTCAGAAGATTTATTTTTAAAAAGAGAAAGTCAAAAGAAAAGATATGCTGCATTCTCCCTTACACCCAAGACAAAGAATATAAATTTACAAACTTCACTAGGGGTTTTAGATTTTTCCATAGAGCACTTCCATGAAGTTGTTTTTATGTCAAATCCATCTATAACTCAATTCACTCCAGACAACCTATACTAGTACTTCCTACCTCCTTGGGGATGAAAGTCTTGTCTTTGGTTTTAATTATATCTATAGGTATTTTTCCTGTGTATGTCTGTGTGTTATACGTGTGTCATGCTGAGGAGACCAGGGAAGAGCATATAACACATCTGGATCCAGAGACTGAAGTTAGATAGTTGTGAGCCACCATATGGGCCCAGAGCCTGGAGTTAGATAGTTGTGAGCCACCATTAAAGTGCTGGTGATCAAATCACAGTCCTCAAGAAGAACAGCAAATGTTCTCATGCACTGAGCCAATTCTCCAGCTAAAGAGGTCTCACAGAACCCCCCAAGCATCACAGTCCACTAGTATCCAATGCTGTTAGTTACCCTCCTTATACATCTAGTAAGAATCTATTGATAAAGACATTATGTACTTAGGTCATTGAATTTGGGGAAATTGAGATAGTGTTCAACAAGAAGCATTATCCTTCCAGAATGCATGGTGCATGAATGTACTATCCATACTATCAGAGGAGTAAAGTGGTCATCAGCCTCGTCCAGCAATGGATCCTGCAAGTATCATTATCACTGTGCTGCCAAGTGCACCTACTATGCAATTTCCCTGCTAAATGGATATAGCAATAAAACAATCCCTGAGATTGCTGTTCTGAGATCAGTTCTCCTGGATGAAAGTCTTAATAATAAAAGAATACTTCAGATCTCCCCTTATTCTACAAGCCTCAAAAGTCACAATTTTCACCATGGAGAATTATAGGAAATCCAGGCTTTCTTGAGCTGAGATATATTGTAAAATTACTGTAGTATCAGCAATAAGGTGGAAAAATATGTTCAATGTTAAGTAACACTTCCCAAATGTACCACCATTTTTAGTCAAAGTATTTATGCCCTGGTCTCATCTAAAGGTGAAGGAGGGGATAAGATGCTTGTGTTTTTCCTCATGTTGAAACTTGTTTTATTTGACTAGATAAGAAAAACATTCATAAATTAAGTCATCTTTCTCTGAGTAACTTTTGATTCTTTCTACATCCTAAAAGAGTAATTTAAGTTAACCCAGAATCTGCATATAAAATAGTACTTGTATCTAAATTCTTGTAATATTTTATTTTTATGCAATTTAAGCTGCAAGTAAATTCCACATACCCCTTATATAAATTCACCAATTAAATTTACTTACTCGTATGTTACTTTATTGGTCTTTTATGCTCTTACATGGATGCAAATATTCATGTATGTGTATTGCTAAGACATTTCAATAGTAAATAGAAAACATCATGTTCATAGATCTTGCGCTAGTCCCCAAGGGGAAAAAATAAAATACCTTCATGATGATTACCATGGTTGAGAATTCAATAAGCATCATGCATTTATCTGTCTCTGGGTGATATGATCCTTTGACTGCTTCTTTTGTTCATAGTTTTTTTTTTTTCCTTTACACCTGCTAGGTGATTTCTAAAATGTCCCCAAGCTTGTATTGCACTGATGTGTACTGATAATCATGTTATAACTATGCTCTACAGCTTCCCACTATCAAAGATGATTCTGGGGAGTACATCCTTTGATCTGAGAGTTTAGGAAGCAAAGCTGTCAGTAACTTGAGAGAATAATCTTGTACTGTACTAAATCATAGCCTTGCAAGTCATTTAGAATACTTAATATAATTTTACAGGCAATTAATCTGCATTATATACAATTGTTTTAATGTTATTGATAATAAACTCATTAAAACTTGTCATTTTGTGGTTTCCTTCAGTTCTTATTTTGGTTAAATGAGGCTAATGTTTAAAAAAAATTTACTTACAGGATGCACTGAACTGATCTATCAGTCAGAGGCTGACACTAAATTCATGCATCACTTCCTGACAGAGAAACATGAAGGTCATTAGGTGATTTCGTCATTGTGCAAATATCATGTGGTGTGCTTAGGCAAGCCTTAATAGTATCTATTGTCTTGATCTACATAGTTTTGGACTTGACCTCACTACCGTGTTGAGGAAATGAAGAATGGAGATACACATAGACATTCATCTGCTAAGCCGTGTACTCTGTTGGCTATTTACCAGTAGCCTAGAAACTCCACATTGTTATTATAAATCACTCAGTAAGGAGACAGGTTTATAGTACACAGTCAACTGAGGAGGAAGGTAGGCGAGTTAGTTAATCTTGGTAGGAAGTCTCTGTAGAAGAATGGTTTCAGATTGCACTCACTGGTGAGGAAGAAGCTGTGATGGATAGTTTCTTCTTACACTAATTTTAACTAAAGATCGATGTTTATAAGACCAGAAGAAGACTTCACCATGCTTCTGAGCCTGACATAAAGAAGGTCTTGTCATTCTCATGGATTTGAGGAATTGGGATCCTTGCTTTGACCATTCCCCTGTCAACAACATACATTCACTCAGGACATAATTCACCCTCTACAATTTATTAGTGCTTCAATGTGGTCTTTTGAAATCAGCAAAGGTGAAATAAATGAGGTTGCTGCTAGAATAACATGACAGACTCTCTTAGGCTAACCATCTTTCATAAGTGTAAGCAATGTACTCTGTAACAATGGTTAAATCATAGTGCAATTGTTATGGTCAACTTAATTGGATTTGGAATTATCTAGAAGATATGCCTCTGAGAAGCTCTGTGGCCATATTTCATAGAAGGATTAAGTAAATGAAGAAGACCCTCCCTCAGATTTGGTATCTTGTTCCAGCAGTTGACTCCAAAAGTAAAGATGTCTAATAGTTTCCTCTAGAAAAGCACCTCTAAGGGCTGCATTTGCCTGCCCACAACCTCTCCCTGGTAGTCAACACATCTACCCAGTTGCTGCCTCCACTGTGTTGTCATTAAAATTTAGATTATTCAGTCTTCAACATGAAAACCAGAAGCTCTTCGAGAATTCTTCAGGCCTTCAACACCAGATTCAGTGTACTACGTCAACCAGCCTTGTAGACTATAGCACGTACCAGGTCTCAGTGTCTCTAGTATGCACATACCCAGTATCAGACTGAGCAACCTACATTGTATAAGATATTCCAATAAACCTCTTTTGTAATGCATATCCATTCTATCACTTCTGTTCCTCTGGACAGCTTATAGAAGTATATGTTTAACTGTAAAATAACAAGTAACCCAGGAAAAAATATTAAGTAATATGTATCATATGTTAATTGTGCCTACTACTCTTTCATGCCCAAGATTAAAATCAGAGTACCAACGACTAATAACAAAGAGAAAAAAGAGGCCCAAGCCTAAGAGTCTTTTTTATAAGTGTCTTATATCGAGAAAACAGCTCTAAGATCTAAGATAAAACCTGGTCCTTCCAACCTAAAATCAGAAGATAGTTCTGTGGTACCAGAGAAATCAAGAGAACTAAGAAGGAAGAAAAAGAGAAGGTAACCATACCTCCTATTGTTGTTGCCATTTAACAATGACAAGCATGACAGTAATTTAGTCATGAATAGACATACTCACAAATGTACATTTCACCAAGAAAAGATGGCATAAGCCTTTAATCATGGATGTGGAATTCTGAGTAAATTCAAGCATGATCTGAATCGCAAATCCCCACAGGAGCTAACAAGCAGATTACACTGTTCCCGCAACAAACCCAGCATGGATTTCAAAGTGATAACCCTCTGAGGTTGAGATGTTTCTCATTCTAAACAGAGATATCAACACCAACATAACTACATGACCTGGTGAATTAGAGATAATGTGTATAAACTGGTAGAAGGTAATAATTTAACTTCCACTCTAAAGATGATCATATGGACCTGTGTAGATAACTTTGTATGAAAAAGTTTTAAATCCATACTGCAAACTAAGTCAGCAAATGTTGGCCAGACCTTAGTTCCAGACTACAGACATGCATCCAGCACTTAAAACAGATGCTCTTGTCCATGGGAATTGCCTAAAGGGTGAGTCATTCTGACAGGCAAATGAAGTTATCATTTTGAAGTAGTTACCCTCCAAACAAAATTTGTATTAATAACCCTGATTTTAGATGTGAAATTATAACTGCCTATATAGAATTTTGGTGGTTGTTGATCTTTTTTGATTAACAATTAAACACACTAGTGGAGCCATGGCATGTTTGATCTATGTTTTACACACACACCCCCTTTAGTGTGTCAAAGAAATCTGCACTTACTATTATGGTAACACCTTTGCTGGCCTGAAGCCATCACCAAGTCTGGAGGAGTTGAACCATGAAACTACGTCTCTGAAACAAGGTCAAATAGGCCGTGACCTGACAGGGTGGAAGCAGTCATTGTCTCCTATTAAACTGAAGTCTGCACTTTGCATATTTTAAAACAACTATCCCGTTGCACTATAAGGTATAGCTGCCAAATGAATAATTAGATTTTTAAGAGACTATAAAGGGAGCAACATGCTTCTCACTATGCCAAAACCAAACTCTATTCAGATTTTATTTCCTCTCCTCCCATGTTTTTACCTTCATTCTTTGGCACTCAGACCAAAAATATTTCAACAACAAATAAATAGACTTCTGTTATACAAAATAGAGTATAAACCGAGTGTAGGCAGAGATTGTGTGGGAGCAAATGTACTCCGTGCTGCCTAAAATGGCTAGGTAGGAAGTTGTATATGGTTGGCACCTACTATTGCTTTGATTAGTGAGTGTGATTATAAAAAGACTTTCATAAAATCCAAAAATGACTGAACGGACCACTTTAAGTCAAAGCTCAGAAGAGTTTCTTTTCTGTTTAGAAATTTAAGTGCCCTCCCCCACAGTTAGTGCTCCCTGGAGATGCCTACGTAGCTCAACTCACAAAGCTTTAATGGCAGAGACACAAGGGACTTTAGAAAGATTTGGGAAGGGATTGAAATGTAGCTGTATAAAATATCCTATTAACTCTTGCCCCCCGTTTTACATTTTGAGAAAGATTTTTAACTAAACCTCTCCAAGCTCAATACCTATGATGTCACTAAACATTTTTCACTGCAGTGAATTGTAACTCGGGGACACTGGCAACTACTCTTTTCAGCAGGGGATTTAAACTTTCAGGGAATAAATTAAATTGGGTTAAAATGTCTAACACAGTTTTCAGATGAGTGCTTTATTCAAGTAGCACAGAGACACGTTAACTGTGAAATGAAACTCTAGTTAGGTAAATAACGTTTGTCAAGAACCAATTGCTCAGGTGCTATACTGCTCTAAGCCTACTTTATTAATACTGGGTTGTGATCTTCAATGCGAGTGCAGGGAAGAATTTCAAATGCAATTAAAATGGAGCTGGAAGGCCACACAACTGTACTTTAATCAAAAGCTGAGTTCAAGCCTGCTTTACATATAATATTGCAAAGAAAGATACTTTTTCACATTCAGCATGACTGTGTAAATACTCTATTTTGAAAGACAGCAGATTCATTTCAAGAAGAGGCAAAGGTGAGGCAGCGCCTCTCCTTGAGGGATGTTATGAGCCCCTGCAGACAGCTAATCTCGGAAATATATGAATGCATTACTACATATTCATAGTTAGGATTTCTTAAAACCTTGGTCCATCAAGTCAAAATTAAAACATATAGGTGCAAACCTGAGAATATGTGCATATGCTTTTAATTTCTACAAGAGTATATAAAAAGATAGATATACATTTTGGAAATTTTATGGCTTACTTATTTTTTAGAAAAAATTATAATCCTTTACTCTCAAAGTTATTTTAAATTAAACACAGGAGCTATAAAAACAAGAAGTTTCACATTATTCCATTATGAAGCCATATTCATAGAGGGTAAGCAAAATAACAATACTGTGCGAATCAGGAAGGAATTGCCCTCCCTGGTAGGAGCATGCCAAACACAACTGTGAGTCAAAACTCAGCAACCTTTTTCCTGGCTCGTTTACCGCCCAAAACAGGGACAGCTCAGTTGGGACATTTTTTTAAGTTAAAAAAATAATTAATTATGCAATACCAAGTGATCAGCTCTAAAAACATGCATGCAAGAAACATTAAATGCAATCAGCAGGTTGTATTTATACGTTTATGTGTTCACAGATACATATGCATATATAAGTACATGTGCAGAGATAGATATAGATAGATAGATAGATAGATAGATAGATAGATAGATAGATAGATAGATAGGAAGCAATAATAGATAAAAAAAAGAAGCCATGAACTTAAAAGGAATCAATTGGAATGTATCGGAGGGGCCAGAAGGAGAAGAGAGAGAAGGAAAATGATGTAATTACATTTTAATTCAAAAATTGCAGATAAAAGAACTAAAGTTTAAAAGGAGGCTTTGAAAGAAGTCCCTAGCTGGTGTTCAAAATTCTCATTATGCCAATGATTGAGTTTTAGGAGCCTCGTCAGGGGTGAGATGGCACAGCGGGCGAAGGCCCTTGCTTTCAAGCCTGGTGTGACCTGAATTCAATCTCATGGCCACATGCGGTAGAGAAAGAACCAACTCCTGAAAGCTGTCCTCTGACTTTCACAGACATGAAACACAGAGAATCACATGTAGGTGCATGGGGATGCATGCACATGCACACACAAATGCACAAAAAGTAAACAAAAATGTAACAAAAATTTTAAAGAGTTATATGTATCTAAAACTGTAAAGAGTGATTTTTATCTGAGTCATAGGAACAGTTTTTGATTCATGTTACACCAGTTATCTAATTTTAGAGCTTTTGCATCAATGTAAGAGCAATGCTTATGTAGAGAACCACATAATAAAATTCCCACGTTTTAAGTCCAGCTATATATACAACGACAAACTAACCAAACCCATTACTTTTATATGACATCACTTCTTTATTGATTCTTTGGGAATTTCATATCATGCCTCCCTTTTCTACCCTTTACCCTTGTAGCATCCACCAAAGGAAAATTTTTAAAAAATTAAAAACAAACCAAAACAAGCAAACAAACAGAAACCTCTTCAACACTTTATCTTCCCCACCTTTACAACACCTTCTTACTCATCCTGGTGGCACTGAAAGCTGCAGTGTGTCATACCCATTTTCAACCAGCCTTACTTGCAAATGTTCATTGCAATGAGTCATTTATCTGGTTCAAGGCCTCTGGTTTCTAGTATAAGCACCATAACTGCTCTCAGATATCCCATGTCCACTCCAAGTCAGGGAGATCCTATGAGCATCACTCCTCAGGACCCGTCCCATTACACACTCCAACAGGTCATAGATGGGTAGATGTTAGGGTGGGCTAACCTAAGGCCCTGAATGTGGGAGTGGGTGGCAACTGAGCTGGTTAGATCTGACCACTGAGTCCAGTCCAGCAGGGAAAGGATTGGAGACAGCTCGTCTATGCCCATGCCATCAAGGCATAGGTCAGTACTCCTAATCTTGCTCATGGTGTGAGGTGGGGCCATCTCTCCAGAGTATGTGGAGAGTAATGGTTCTGCTGTACCTGGATGTTGCAGCCAGATCTCCAGTGAGGTTCAGGCCCTCAGCAGTAGCTCAGAGCTGGATACCACCATGGCCCTTGTGCTAGCTCAGGTTACCCAGATCAGTATGACCCGAGAGGCAAAATGGCTCTCAAACACTAATATAGTCTCAGGTGGTTATCCAGATATCAGTCAAGCTCATTACATTTAACCAGTTTCCCAAAATAAGGTCCAGAAAACAGGAATTAATATACATTCTAGTAATTCTAGGAATGAATATACCTAGAAACACTGTTCATTTAAGAAAAAAACATGCAGCCCCTTGGAGCTCTATATCCACACACCCTGCAAACCTACAGAGTAAAGAAGGACAGATGCAGGACGAGAGCTCTCTGAGAAAGAAAAAAGTGGTGTATTTGAAATAAATCTCATTTGAAGACAACTTTGGCATTTTATCTATTGGGGCCAAAATTCATAATGGTTTATAAATCAAGGAAGGGTCCTAAGGTCCTCAGAACTTTCTGTTGTACTTAGTCAACCATAGGTCCTGGACCTTAATGGGGAAGAGAAAAGGACCCTGGGGAAGATTTGGAGTCAAATTCTCACCAGAGACATGTGAGCAGGTGTGGGGCATGATGGCACTCCAATGCCCAGCACAACTGTGATGCCAGTCTTACACAGCATTCCAACGCTTCAATACTGGTGCATGCTACTTGAACATCTACTATATATTATTCATTATTGTTTCCCATTCATAAGGCAAAAACACAGATCTATAAGTTAGTGCTCATTTGATACCTAAAGCAAGGAAGTTTAAAGGAGCGACAGACTTTCAGAAGCATAGAAATACAAATTTACACATTTGAATTTCTAAAACCACTCACAGTTATCATTTTCCAATACATAGGTAGAATTCATCTTCATGATTGCTCTTTTAAATATTAAATTAAAATCTGCATTTAATTTTAAAATGTTAACTCTAACCAAACCAGTGAGAGGCCTGTATGATGAGAATTTTAAATTTCTAAGGAAAGAAACTGAATAAATTTCCCAGAAAGAAATTTAAAATATTCCCAGATAATGAAAAGATCTTCCATGCTCTAGGATAGGTAGGATAGATAATAATAATAATAAAAATGGCAATCTGTAGATTCAATGTAATCCCCATCAAAACCCCAACACAATCTTCACAGACCTTGAAAGTATAATACTCAACTTTATATGATTAAAAAAAAAACAGAATAGCTTAAACAATCCTGTACAATTAGGGAACTTCTGGGGGCATCACCATCCCTGACTTCAAACTCTGTTATAGAGCTACAGTAATAAAAACAGCTTGATGTTGACATAAAAGCAAATGTGAGCAAATGGCATAGAATCAAAGACCCCAACGTTAACCCATACACCTATGAACACCTGATTTTTGACAAAGGAGCCAAAATGCTACAATGGAAAAAGAAAATCAGCTTTAACAAATGGTGCTGGCATAACCAGATGTCAACATGTAGAAGATTTCAAATAGATCCATATCTATTGTCATGCACAAAACTCAAGTCCAAGAAAATCAAGACCTCAACATAAGTCCAGTTACACTGAACCAGATGGAAGAGAAAATGGGAAGTAGCCTAGAATGCGTAGGCATATGAGACCACTTCCTAAATATAACACCAGTAGCACAGACACTGAGAGAAACAATCAATAAATGGAACTGCATAAAACTGAAAAGCTTCTGTAAGACAAAGGACATGGTAACTAAGACAAAACAGCAGCCTACAGAATGGGAAGATCTTCACTAACCCCACATCTGACAGGGGGCTGATCTCAAAATATATAAACAACTTAAGAAACTAGACATCAAAATGCAAAATAATCCAATTAAAAGTGAGGTACATAGGAAGTGGTCTCCTGTGCCCACGTGTTGTAGAGTACTTCCCACTTTCTCTTCTATCAGGTTCAGTGTGTTCAGACTGATATCGAGGTCTTTAATTCACTTTGACTTGAGTTTTGTACATGGTGATAGATATGGGTCTATTTTCATCCTTCTACAGATTGACATCCAGTTTTGCCAGCACAATTTGTTGAAGATGCTCTCTTTTTTCCATTGTATACATTTAGCTCCTTTATCGAAAATCAGGTGCTCATAGGTTTTTGGGTTAAAGTCCGGGTCTTCTATTCGATTCCATTAGTCGACTTCTCTGTTTTTATGCCAATACCAAGCTGTTTTTAATACTGTAGCTCTGTAATAGAGTTTGAAGTCAGGGATGGTAATGCCTCCAGACGTTTCTTATTGTATAAGATTGTTTTGGCTATCCTGGGTTTTTTGTTTTTCCATATAAAGTTGAATATTGTCTTCTCAAGATCTGTGAAGAATTTTGATGGGATTTTGATGGGGATTGCATTGAATCTATAGCTGGCCTGGATCTGAAAAAGCCTGGGTTAAAACCGGTCTCGCTGAACAATGAGGACTACTGAGACCTCAAGAACAATGGCAATGGGTTTTTGATCCTACTGCACGTATTGACTGTGTGGGAGCCTAGGCAGTTTGGATGCTCACCTTACTAGACCTGGATGGAGGTGGGTGGTCCTTGGACTTCCCACAGGGCAGGGAGCCCTGATTGCACTTTGGGCTGACGAGAGAGGGGGACTTGATTTGGGGGAGGGGAGAGGGAAAGGGGAGGTGGCGGTGGGGAAGAGACAGAAATCTTTAATTAATAAATAAATAAAATAAAAGTGGGGTACAGAGCTAAACATGGAACTCTCATCAGAAGAATCTCAAATGACCAAAAGACTTTTAAGAAATGGCTCAACATCCTTAATCATCAGGGAAATATAAATCAGAATGACTCTGAAATACCATCTTACACCCACCAGAATGGTTAAGATCAAAATTACTGAGGATATCTTATATTGGAGAGGATGTGGAGTCAGGGGAATACTCCTCCACTGCTGGTTGAAGTGCAAACCTGTGCAGCAACTTTGGAAATCAATATGGTGGTTTCTCAAGAACTGCGGAATCAACCTACCTCAAGACCCAATGATACCATAAACCCAAAGGATGTTCAATCACACCACAAGGACAATTCCTCAACAATGTTCATAGCATCATTATTCGTAATAGCCAGAACCTGGAAACAACTTAGATGCCCCTCAACTGAAAAAAATAAAATGTGGTATATTTACACATTGGAGCATTATTAAGGTGCAAAAGTCAATGACATCATGAAATTTGCAGGCAAATGGATGGAACTAAAAAACGTCATGTGTGAGGTAATCCAGAAAGACAAACACAGTATGTACTCATTCATAAGTGGATATTAGATGCAAAGCAAATAATGACCAGACTGTAATTCACAGCTTCAGAGAAGCTAGGTAACAAGGAGGAAACTATGAGGGACACATGGATCACCCTGGGAAGAGAGAATTAAATGGGATCTGCTGGGTAAACTGGGGGTGAGGGAGAGCAGTAAAGGGGAGGAGAAGGGGAATAAGAACATAAAGAAACTAGATGATTGAGTTGGGGATGAGAGAAGTGAGAGAGTTATGAGAGACATATCTTGATAGAGAGAGCCACTATAGGGATAGGAATAAACCTGGTGCTAGAGAAATTCCCAAGAATCCACAAGGATGATCCCAGCTAAGACTCCTAGCAATAGTGAGATAGCCTTCTCCTGTAATCATATTGGTTAATACCTTTATCCAATAACTGATGAAACCAGATGCAGAGATCCACAACAAAGCACAAGGCCAAGCTCCAAGAATTCAGTCAAAGAGTGGAAGGAGGGAATATATGAGCAAGAGAGGCCAAGGGTCTCGATGGAATAATCTACAGAGGTAGTTTATGCAAGCTCATGGAAACTCATACTCTAGACCTACAGCTGTGGAGCTTCCATGGCACCATATTAGGCCCTCCATATGTGGGAGACAGTGATGAAGCTTGGATTATTTGGGGGACAAGGATCTATCCATGGTGCATTAGTTAGCTTTTTGGAGCCCATTCCCTATGGTAGGACGCCATGCTCAGCCTTAATGTAGCGGAGAAGAGAAGGGCTTGGTCCTGCCCCAACTTAATGTGCCAGACTTTGTGGATACCCTATCGAAGCCCTTACCCATTGGGAGGATAGGAGATGGACTCAGTGAGAGGTAAAGTGGGGCAAGGTAAAGGGTGGAGAGAGAACTATGATTGGAATGTAAAATGAAATTAAAAATAAATCTAAAAAATATATTTTTATCAAATTAATCTTGACATAAAACTATGTAACAAGTTTGCCATTTAACCTACTGGATCCACTCATGAGAACACTAGACCAAGTTAACTTTAACTTTCCTCCCTCCCAAATATAGTTTAGATAATCTAGCAAGAATATAGGTATAGCAAAACTTCTGTTATTCAGAGTGGATACTGTTGAGCACAAAGGTCTTGGTCAAAAACTGTAAAATCAAGTCACATATATACCACACACACACACACACACACACACACACACACACACACACACAAACACATGATGTGGGATTCCCTTCTGTATGCTGTGAATAGCATTGGTTAATAAAGAAACTGTCTTAGGCCTGTGATAGGGTAGAGTAGAGATAGGCAGGGAAAACTAAACTGAATGTTGGAAGAAAGGAGGCAGAGTCAAGGAGAAGCCATGGAGCTATGTCCAGAGACAGACACAGAAGTTTCCTGTAGGCCACAAGCCTCATGGTAAAATATAAAAGAATGGAAATGGTTCAATTAAGATATAGAAGCTAGCCAATAAGAAGTTAGGGATAATAGACCAAGCAGTGATTTAATTAATATAGTTTCTGTGTGGCCATTTCTGGAGTCTGGACTGCTTGTAAATGAACAAGCACCCCCCCCTACAACACACACACACACACACACACACACACACACACCCTGTCAGTGTTTTTAAATAAGTTTATGGTTTCATTCTAGGTGGCATTTATAGCTATCTTTGGCCATTTGAAGCCACAGATTGTCAGTTAAAGAAGCCTGTATAATTAAAAGTGCATTTATACTTATTTAAAAGATGATATTATATGATAAGGGACATATATGATGTGGGAAACACCTGGTGTTGTATTTTCATGTGTTAAATTCAACCCATGCCTATACTACTTTACTTCTTTAATTATGTTTTGTCGTTGTTATTTTCTTAGATTTAATTCTGAAAACTTTTGGTGGGTTGTTATTGTGTTTTAGGGGGTTTCTTTTAGTAGTTACAGTTAAAAGCACGATATTTTAATCCCTCTCTATATCTGATGTCTTTGCTACCCATGGAATCCTGATAGTATAACACCATCAGGTCAATACATAATGACAATCTGGTTTTGTATTTGGTACTAACCTTTCTCACCAGATTTTAAGTACTAGTGGCACACTCATTTTCCAGTGTATCTCCCTTCATTGATCCATCCACTGCTCACCATGCCTGTAGCCTTATGCACTATGATCTTGAGTCCATCACTTCTCTCCGAGAGCATTCTGCTGAGGATTATTACTATGTCTGTGTTTCTTTTATATAGCTCCATTTGTCCCCAAAGCATAAATCACTGTAATCATCCCAGTTAACTTTACTTGGTGTTTAAAAATTAACAAGAATTTTTGTCTTTTTTAACTGATTATAGTAGTCCCCAAACTGATTTGGATTAAAATTATGGGGTCATGAGTTCAGATGTGGGCTCTAACTTAATAGTTGTGTTACCATAAGTAAAATGGCTAATTTTTGCCAACCTGGATCCTTGTCTGAAAAATCAAGGGTAGGGATGTAGCCACGCAGAGGGTTTACTGGAGAAGTAAATGAAATGATGCCTGAAAAGCTGGTGCAAAACAATTTAACTCAGGGCCTTTATTATTTTGGAATTTTTTATTAGGATACAGCTTAACATGTTTTCTTTTTTTCTCTTGTACTGTTGCAGTTTTGCCACCGACAGGATTGGTATTCTGATTCTTTGTGTTTTCCCAAGGTATAGCTTATGAAGAAATAATTTTTCTTAAATGGGTACTCTACTAATAATCAATGACTTTTTAAAAATTTTATCTATTCTTATCATTCTCATACAATTCAAAGCCTCTGCTTGCTCCATTCCTCCCAGTTTTCCTCCACTCTCACTTTCCCCCAGATCCTCTGCTCCTCCATTTACCTTCAGAAATGAGCAGGCCTACTAGGGATATCAACCTAACATGGCATAAGAAGATGCAAGAAGACTAGGCACAAACACTCTTGTTAAGGCAGGATGAGGCAATCCAGCAGGAGGAAAAGTGTCCCAAGCGCTGGCAAAAGAGTCAGAGACATGCCCACTCCCCACTGTTAGGAGTCACACAAAAACCTCAAACTAAACAAACCACAACATATATGCAGAGAACCTAGTGCAAACTCATGCAGGCTCTGAGGTTATGGCTTTAGAATCTGTGAGCCCTGCTTAATTGATTCTGTGGGTTGTGCTCTCCTAGTGTCCTGGATCCCTCTGGTTCCTACAATCCTTCGTCCCTTTTCCTGTGTGTTTTCTCTCTCTAATATTTGTCTGTGGACCTTTGCATTTGACTGACTTTTCAAGAGTTTGAACTATTTGTTGATTTGTCAGAGAAGTTGATTTACTTCATTGTTATCTAGCAACAGGAAAATATAGTAAAATGAAATCTAGTAAGAATGTGTTAATCCCAGCACTCGGGAGTCAGAGGCAGGTGGATCTCTGTGAGTTCGAGACCAGCCTGGTCTACAGCGCTAGTTCCAGGACAGGCTCCAAAGCCACAGAGAAACCCTGTCTTGAAAAAAACAAAAGAAAAAAAAAAAGAATGTGATAGTTGTTGATACAAAAATTTATTTTCCATATAAAGTATTTAATGTATATTAAATTCATTAATA
This sequence comes from Alexandromys fortis, assembly GCF_014885135.2. Classification (NCBI taxonomy): domain Eukaryota; kingdom Metazoa; phylum Chordata; class Mammalia; order Rodentia; family Cricetidae; genus Alexandromys; species Alexandromys fortis. The sequence continues at coordinate 2,923,883 of NW_026068014.1, read as the reverse complement.
TAGACCTATAAAAATATTGTTTCTTAATTAAAAATAAGAAAAGAATCTGATCCTGAAGTTAAAAACATTGAATCCAACTTGATTTGGAGATTTTTTTTCAGTAACTCTTGATTGCGTCACATGAGCACATATCCAAAATTTCAAACACTACCTCTCATCTATCTATTGGTTTTGCAGAGAATATAAGAAAACCACTAAAATAAAAAAAATCCTGGGTATAAAACCTAAGTGAATGGCAGGTAATATTGCATGCTTACCTAACCAATGGTTTCCACATGAACAGGGTCACATATCTGACCCTGGCCAATCTCTGAAGCAGACTAGCTGCCATACAGTAACCGTGTGATTCTTCCCAAGTTTGCTTCCATAAGGACTGCACAATCCCTGTAGGATATGACGAACATAGCACGCTGTATCTTCCAGCGTAAGTCTCTGGCTAACTAACCTTAGCTCCTCTCTCTCATCCAAATACAAACTCATTCTTTCCTAACTTTGAGTGCCATTATGAATTCAAATCATCATTTATTTTGCAGTAAGCTCCATCACCACTGCTCTCCCCGTCTCTCTCTCTCCATTGGGTTATCTTTTCCAATGAATCATGCATCCTCATCAGCCTCCACAACTGTCTTATTTCTATCGCCAACCGTGCTATCCAGCTTTGTATGCACACTTATTCAAAACACAACCTGATACTGCTAGAACATGAGTTAACTGTATTTCTATATAAGCTCTATGTTTCCAGTTAGGCCACGAGTTTATAAAGGAAAAGGTTTTAAGTTTCTATGGCCTGTAAGAAGAATTTAGTCACCCCCTCATGAGAAAACTATGCTTGCTATCTTATATTGTTAGTAAATATGTCCGAACAACTGTTGCACCAGCTATATAATACCATTTGATTGATCTCAAAGAAAAAACAGGAATATGCCAAGAGAACCAGATATATAAATATCTAAAAGGCCACTGGAGTCAATGAAAAGATATGTCAACAAAGTATTTTTCTCTTTTAGAGTACTGAGTATCTAGGTCTCTTATAGGTGGTCATTATTTGAAAATAATTCATCTTTTCATTTTTCCTTTTACTAAAAATCTTCCTAGGAAATGCCTTAAAAGTTATTCTGCTTTATCTGACATTGATAAAGCTGGGAGTACTTGGAAATACAAGTATTATCTACTTTTTGTGAAGTATGGTATTTTACATTATCATAAAACCATAGCATTTGATATGATTTTGTTCAATAAACACATAGGCAAACCTGGGAAGATTTATGTGTTTGGCAGTTGGTTACACTTGGCCTTGAATGCTATTTGATTAACGGGTTTCTCCTTGAGCTTGTTTTGCTGAAAAGAATTCAAGGATTAATTCACCAGTCATAGGAAAATGCGACTCTTTAAAACGCGAATTTTAGAAGACAGAGAATTAGCCTCACACCTTAGTACACTATCTTCCCTCTTCCTTAGAAGGGGACTTGATTAGAAGGCAAAAATCCACCTCAAGATTTCCAGAGAGGCAAGGAAGCCCATTGTTCCCGGCAGCCTGGAGCCATTTTAGCAGCAGGCACTTGAGCATTTAATGAAAATCAGGTTGAACAGTGTGGTATCAGGGAGCGGCCCAGCCTATCTGTCTGCCAGAGGGGGGAAAAAAACTGCTCAACTTGCTGCAGCCCTCCTGTTCTAATCAAAAACTCAAACACCCCCACAAAGTCTCAGAATTTCTCTTCAAGGCTGACGCTGAAGAGAAAGGTTTAAAACTATCAATATGGCCTCTGCTAATTATACAGTTCTGCTCATAGGGCAAAGGAGATTCTTTTCTGACCCCTGCGGTGATTAATTTATGCCCCGAAGCATAAGATTTGATTACCCCTCTCTTAGCATGTGTAACTTGTGAGCCTTATTACTGGTCATAAAATTATTCAGCCACCATAGTTGGTTCAATGGCCTCCTGAGGCAGTCCGTTCAGCTATTTGGCTTCCTGCTGGTAGAGATATATAGCCTGACATTGGCTCAGAATTCACCTGCTACTGGTTTCATCAGTACATATTTGACGGGAATGATCTCTAAATTTCTAGAAAATTGTTGTGCCTCCCTTTTAAAAGAGCTAGGCAGTTTGTCTATAAAGGGCCAATAATCAGCAGAATTTGCACAGAACAGGATGCTTTAATTGAAGTGAACATTCCAATTTAGTTTGAAATCTTCTCGTTTTTGTGTTCTTATTTAAAATCCTTATAAAACACATTAGTCCATGTTTCGGGCTCAGTAAGTTCAGTATCGTGTGCTGAGGATAGTAATGCTTCCCTGATAGCTATAACTCCCAGCGTGCCTGAAGATCTCTGCACTGAGAAACCACCACCGTGGTACCACAGAAAGGTAGGGAGCAAAGAGCACACCAGCTAAGGACTGTGAGGCTCAGATCTTGCAGCAAATTCTGAAAATATTTAGGCTGTGTATTTTGCTTTCGTTTCTATATCCTTTACCTCGTCACACAGAGGATATGAGGCCCCCAAACACCTTGGGATAATTTTAAAACTTATTTGAACCAGGGCAAAGAAAGTGGATGGAGATTTGCAAACACACAAAAGGATGAAAGGGGTACTTTTAAAAAGCCCGAGCTGACAGTGCTCAAAAGCATGTGCCTTGAGAGGCAGCCAAAGCAGAGGGAAAAGGATCAGCCACAAAACCCACTATTAAAAGGATTAAATCCTAGAACATAAAACTTGTCTTTGGAGAAATACGGTTTATTCGTGACTATGTGAGCTATTGTGATATTTTTGTAATTATTTTATTACAAGTCTCATGAAAAGATATTGCTAGGAGATGGTGCCTACCACTTCTCATGAAGTATATGGTATATGTACAGATCGCCTAGGGATCTGCTGAAAGATGAACTCTGGGCACAGGGCTTGTCCTGGAGTGTGATTGAGATGCCTGATGACACTCCATTGGAAAATACTGATTTCTCCTTTCCCAGAAGGTTTCAATCACAAACGTCCAATTATTAGGGTTGAGATATGTGTACATTTCCTTTTCTCCCTGCTGGGATTTTGTCTGGCATGAACTTGTGCAGGTCTTATGCTTTTTATTTATTTATCTATTTATTTTATTGAGAGAAAGGAAGAAAAGAGAGAGAAAGAAAACATATGAAATTTGGTAGATAATGAGGCAGGAAGAATCTGGGAGGAGTTGGGGAGCGGAAAGAATATGATCAAAATATATTATATTTAAAAAATATTGATGAAAAAGGTTGAATTTTGACTCCAAAAATTCAGAGGATAAGGCCTGTGATTCTGAACTTTTCACATCTTAGATAGCATGTGAGGGATTAGTTTGGGAATAACATGTCGAGCAGAGTGAGCCATGGATACTAGTGGGAAGGATCCAGCTAGAAGCCCACCAATAATCAAGTTCATCAGTTGCTTACAGCATTCCTCGTGGTATGCTGCTGACACTCACCAGCTCTGGAACTATGGTTCTGCAAGTGCTTTCCACAGAGGAAGTAGGAAGACATTTATTCAGACACACATTTCCCTTAATATCTGCTTTGTTGTGAGGTAAAAATTTAAAGCACTTAGATCAGAAAAAGGAAAACAGCACATCTCCATTCATGTAAGTCAGGTGAATACATTAGTAGGCATCAATTTCCTCGTATCTGATTATTTTTCTGATCAGAAAAGAACTAAGAGGACTTTACAGTCTACAATTTGGTTCTTTGTCACTATAGTGACTGTAAATGTAGGATGAAGCCTTTATAATAGCGTGTTATAAATATTTTCAGTTTCATATTAATCTAATTTAGAATTTGCATATTCATATATATGAGTGTATATTAAATTATTTAAAGATTTATGTTTTCTATCCTAACAAAATTTCAGGCATTGATCATTTTCAAAAGAAAATAGGAAAGCTTTTATCTGCACTATTTAAGCAATTATTCTAAACTATGTGAAAATGAAGAATAAGGAAGAGAAAATTTTGAAGTTAATTGTTTCTATAATAGAATTTCCTTCTTTTGTGAAGTTATGAAACAGTAGAATTACAAAGTTAAAAGAGCCTTCCTTTTAGAAAATAGAAATAAAGCTAGAGGAAATTAAAGGGCACCCTCAAGGTCATACTACTTAGGTTTCTGACTAGTACTAACTAGTACTGACACTAACGTCCCCTATGCCATGTTTCTATACAAGCTCTATTGCAGTGGATCTATAGATCCCAGAACCATCACCATTTACTGTAGTGGTAAAATAGAACATGTTTCATTAACTAACGAAGTGCATGTGGGAAACCAATGATGTCGTTGTCTCTGACGAGAGTAGAAGAACAGGATGCAATAATGCACAGCATCACTGGCTTCTCCTGGGATACACGTGAAGAATACACATAGGAAATAACTTGTAATATATCCAGAATAATCTGACTAGTGTTGTGTACAGCATAAACATAGGATATCTTTTTCAGAAACTAAAGGAAGGAAAGTTGAAGATAGGGCCTGAGTTTTAGATACCTTTTGGAAAGAAACAACAGAAAAACTTGTCTTTGAGAATCTAGAAGAATCCCATATATATTCCTTGCAACTACAACTGGAGAGTGGGGGTTAAAGTGAAGAACTACAAAGAGAGAAAAATAATCAAAAATACATTTATACATTTTGGCTTCCCCTTTAACAATAATAATGAAAATAATACAACCAGGAGTCATTATAACATATTAAAACTTTCTTATATATTTGCATGTAATATAATAGAGAAAACCTTTCTCAATAAAATCTTTTCTCTTCACCTAATTATGGTGCTATACTCACACAAAACATATAATTGACTTTTGGGGCTATCACATTAGTCAATTAAGTCAGGACTGATCGTGAAGAGAGCACCCATGTTTTGAGCTCTACAGACAGACTGTACTACTGTCATCTATACTGTGGACATGGCCCATTGAGTGAAAATAATGGCTGCATGAGAAAATCAAAAGCCTGGCAATAAGAGGATAAGTCATCTAGCTTACATGACTATTCTGAGTTGTTCTCTAGAAGATTCCCTGTGCTAAATTTGCCATTTAGCAGTTTTTAGATAAATTTGCAACCCATTGGAAGCCCAAATGGCTTTACATACTGACCATTCCCAATGATTATGTTTACGCCACAAACAAGTCTTTGTGCTCAGTGCTCAATACTAAGCATAAAGAAATTTAAGGGTGGCAGTAGAGTATGTGCTTGGAAGGCATGAGGCCCCAGATTTATGCCTCCATCACAAAAAAGATAATAAAAGAAATTATCCTGAGATCTTCAACATTCTTCGAAAGTAGAGGGGTAATATAAGAGAATGAATAGTAATAGTCTCACGTAATTGTTCCACCTTCTTGAACTGCTTCTACCTGATTAGCATTTCTCCCACTAATGGTTATCTGTTGCTGCACATACCCAAACAGACACTCAGTTGACGAGAACAGCTAACACTGTGTGCCACCTTATTGGCATGTTCACGGGCATCCCAACTCCATCAAGGTCAGATAGCTTTCCAAGGGCCATTTTACAAAATGCCACTGACTATTGACAGTCAGAAATTGATTTGGCTTTGTTCTAAGTCCTAGAGATCATAACTGTGATTTTTTCTTCCTTTAGGAATTTCTCAGATGCTATACAAGTTCATTTCCAGATAGTTCAAATATTATAGGAGTTTCTGGGTCATTAGTCTCAAATAGAACAATGGTTTTCACGTCAGTCTAACTAGCCTTTTCTTCTGATGATAAGCCTTGAGTTACTCAGTAAAAATAATGAGGTAAACTCAGTATGGTATGTGCTGTCTCCAAAATCTAAATAAGTTAATATGGTAATATATAATCTTTGAAAACTATATTGAAAGACAAAAGGTCAGTGTAGTTGAAAGGAAAACCCATAAAAACTCACTACTGATTGTGCCTGGGAAAACCATTCTGTAGTTGGCTTTTTTTTTTTTCAATCTTTCGTAAAGACAAAAATATTCTTCTGATCAATTGATGTGCATCAGGTCCAAGGGGCTTGGCCAATGTGCCTCAGAGGAGAAACAACATCTGGAACCACAGCTGCAATTGGAATCAATGCCTGATTACATTTAAGATAATCCACAGCAGTTCTCTAAGACATCCATCTCCTTCAAAATCCAAGTGAGTTAAATGAGAACATAACAGAAATCACCACATCTGCATATTTCAAGTTTTTGATGACTCCTTTGATCTGCAGCTTATCTGGGGCCGTTGTCAGTTTCACTATCCTGGCCGGGATGGGAAGTTCTAGAAGTTTTTGAATCTCCTGCCAAGAGAGGTCTCATCATATAAGTTGGGGGTCACTATTAGAAACTCAAATGTTGCCATATAAGTATCTTCTAATTGCATAGGAAAACATGAAAGCAATAATCACATTGTGTACTCATGACCTAGTGGGAAGATAAACTCTGCTCCAAACCACACTTGTAAACTCAGGTTTAAAATCTCAGTCAGGGTTGGCATTTACATAATATATGAGCTTATTCAAAGTTGTGTGTCATAAATGCCTAGCTAACTTCATCTTTGTCTTGCCTTATACAATTGACAACCATAATGTCCACATTACCTGGTAATTCTGGTATCATTTTGTGTTTTGTAAGTTGAACATTTTTTTTAGTAATAACTAAATATATTTGGCAGATCCATGACCAAAATGTATGGTTATCCAAGTTGGTATTTGCTGATCCCTTTGAGGGAGTAGGATTGTTATAATTAGTGGCTGCAAGTTCTTTTGGGGGCTATGCCAAGAAGAGTGAACAAATACTTAAGGTAGTGTCATAGTTCCACCTTGTGAGGGCTTGGCCTCTAAGTCTGTAAGTTCAAATAAGATTCAAGGGATTACTCAAGCCACCATTAGACACAGGTTTTGTCTTTTTAAATAATAAAGCAATACTGTAAAGAGTTATATCATATTTTCTGCTGTTATGAAAGTCATAGAAATTATCTATACCAAACAGTCTATGCAACTAATAAATGTTCAGTGTTAGTTTGTCACTGGTGATGTCCTGTCCTTTGGACTCTATCTGTTAGACAGTGACATTTGGAATTTTCTAAAACTGTAATATCACCCATAAATCCAGGGAGGCAAACTCAGTCATAAGATTTACACTCTCATCTGACCTATAGAAGATAACTGGATAGTTCTACTAGACAATGCATGTCTCAAATTCTAACTTTGAGGAATATTCTATGGGATATCTAGGCTATGCTATGGCTACAGCTATGGTAGCACTGAAGGAAGGAATGCCAATCACTGAAGTCCAAACTACCTAAGTATCTGCCTAACATGTTTTTAATCCCCCTCCCAATATAATATCTCATAAGTGCCGGAAACTGAATCTTTTCCATGCAGATCATGACTCACTTGAGATTTTTGCTAAGTAACGAGCTTCGTGAACAACTTCCAGCTGCACAAACTGAAATACTAAGTCGCAACTTTAATATCAATAAACTTAACTTTATCTGGTCTTAAGTTGCCCCTTCAGTATAAAATCCCCTGAAGTTTCAGTATAAATCAATACTCATTATCATCTCACAATGTAACATATCACCTTGGCTCGTGTCGTATACCTGTTGTAGAGGATTCTACATCTGATTGTAGTTATCGGCCTATAAACAAGAAGTGGTTTGACTGGAACTTGAGAAGGATGGCATCCCTTTGCAGGGCAAATACCCCAAGTAACCACAGACACATCAATCAAAGTGAGCCAAATGAATTTTTTTTTTCATTTCAAATCTTCTATTCATAGTTTAATCTTAAACAGGGAATAAATGAGTCTTTTATGGCTTATTTGAAATCTGATCTCATTTGAAGACTCATACCAAAGACTTAAAGTCATGAATTTGTTTTCTCTTTTTTCTTTTGTTGAAAATGGATTTTTTTTCTTACATAATATATCCTGGTTACAGCTTCCCCTCCTTCTCCTCCTCCAGTTCCTCCCCATCACCTTTTCCTCTTTCTATCTCTCATTAGAAAGGAAACAGGCATCTAAGGGATAATAATAAAACAAAACACAAAACAAAAGTCAACATGACAGAGTAGGACAAAACAAAAAACAGAAGAAAAAGAATCCAGGACACAGTACAAGAAATAGATATAGACACACAGAGACACCGCTTTGTACATTCAAGAATCCCATAAAAACACAAAACTGGAAGCCAAAATGCATAAACAAAGGACTAATAGATAAAAAGAGAAAAACAAAACAAATAAATTATATAAACATACATACATATAAAATAAAAATAATATCAGTTTTAAAAACCTGATCCAGCATTATACATGGAACTTCCAAAGATGTTGTTGAATTCATTTTGTATTTGCCATCTACTGTTGGGCGGGCATGTAGTCTACTTAAGAGTAGATTGTTTCTCCAGAGAGACTCCTTTGGAGAAAACCAAATTTTCATTTGCAATTGGTTATAAATTGTAGATAGCTTCTGGATTGAGGACGGAGGCTCACTGTCCACTTCTCCTTCAGCTCTAGCCCCTGCCTCCATGCAGAACCTTGTCCTGTTTATTGTACCTACACAGAGCCTTCATCCATACATGTTAACATGTTTGATACAAAAGGTATTCTACATGCTACCGAAGGAGAAACATAAACACCAACCCAGGTACAAACCCTTTGATCTACAATGGTGTCCTGTCTGCAGCATAGGTAAGTGCCAGGGTGGCCCAGAGCTTGTGGGGTAACTAGCCAATAAGCCAATAAGTCTGATTGGACTTAAGGCCCCCTTGACAAGATGGAACCTATACCTGACAGTACTCGAGTGACCAGGACCCTAGCTAGCCCAGAGACCTAGTGTAAAACAAAATATTACTGTTCAACTAAAAATATACAGCAATCAAGTGACTTCTAATGATATTCTGCTACTCTCATAGATCAGTGCCTTGTTCAGCTGTCATCACAGAAGCTTCTTCCTGCAGCAGATAGGAAAAAATGGAGAGACCCACAGACAGATATTTTATGTGGAGAGAGAGACCAAGGAACATTCAGTCCTAACTGGGCTGTCTCCATCAAATACCTCAGCTCTGGAATCAGAGATCTCTGTGGAAGTGGAGGCAGAATTTTGATCCCTCTGCTCTGGAATCATGGATCTCTGTGGAAGTGGAGGCAGAATTTTGTCCATTTTAAAAATATTTAAGCTTATATTTTCACCCGATGCATGAAAATGTGTAAATTTTTACATATTTGCAGGGCACCAAATGTGGTTTTATTGTATGTATACGTTGAATAACACTTATTTTATTTAATTTAAAATCTCCAGGATCAAGTATTTCATTGTAGTAACAGAGAGGTGGCTGATACAAATATGTTACAAACACGCATTCTCCAAAAGGCAGTTTGAACTGAAATCAGGTTAAATAAGTCCATATTCTCAAGCATTCATCTGTAGTCAATAGCAAATTCAAAGGCCTATTAAACCATAATAGCACTGCATGTGAATATGATGTCCTGTTCTCTAGCTCTCTTGCTCTTTCTGTTACTCTTACTTTGCAGCCTCTGGACACCAACCGTTCTTCTATCCCTTCCATAGAATGTGTAATTATCACCACTACACTGACCACCAAGATTCAACACCCATTTAACCACTCCAATATCTTCCTTCAGCAAACACTTCATTTAAATCTACCAGAGGCAAGGTTTAATTATGCAGTTTGTATTGAAATCATGTTAAATAAGTCCATATTCTCAAGCATACTATAAGCAATGGATCAGTGCTAGCTTTCTGAAGAGATACTAACAAGCAAAATATTCCCACTGCATGCTATAAGCAATGGATCAGTGCTTGTAAGAAAATACCTAAACAAACCAACCTCACACTGTTAACCAAACCCAGCGTGTATACTCATGGTATTAGCCATAATGTTGCATGGAGTTTTGAGGGGAAAACTAAAACTAAATCTAGTGTTTCAACAAGTAGTATATATGGAGAATTGGTTTCACTGATGTTAAAAGCTGACCAAGAATGCAGAGTCCAGTGCACAGCAAAGATAACAGTTGTACAAGTCAGCTTCAGTCATTAAGGTAGAGATATAGAAAGGAGCTGNTAGGCTCTACAAGCTCGTAGAAGGGGTTGGGAGCCGGAACTCTGAGGACAGCCACTACATCCCTAATCATACACTCAGAGAAAGTGTGACGGGGTTTGTTTGGAGGTTCTAGTCAACTTATGTTACTAAGGATATGCTGTTAGTACAAGAAAATGAGAGAATGAAGTCCTTCTCTTCCACTGCAAACACTCAGCCTTTCCCAGGTTCTACTTACTGGAGGATTGTAGCAAGAGGGCTGATAAAGGGAAGTAGAAATGCAATGTCTTATTCCCATGGAAGGATGGCTTTATAGCCAAAAGACAGTAAATAGCTTGATATCCAGAACATAGGCTACAAGAACAAAACAAAAACCACAAAATACTATACAGGCTTAAGAACCCGGTTTTAGTCTAAATTATATGTCTAACTAACTGGAGGAATTTTAGCAGGTTATTCCATAGTTCTAAATATTCAGTTTCACTGAAAAATTGCCCTCACAATTCTATATCTGCCTTTTTCTCAAAAGACATAATGGAGGTCAAGCATTTTGAATAAGTATAGACTGCTTAAGGAAGGTAGGAAAATAAAAGATGAATGAAACTCAAATAATCTTAAAATCTTCTTTTAGGTGATTTTATATTCCTTCCTCTTGAATCAGTCTGCTTAAGGATACAAAAAATAGATAACTGAGATTCGCCCTAGCTTTCTGAAGTGATATTAACAAGCAAAATATCAACTTTAGGAGGGTAGTGGAGTGATGATAGGGTACCAGGTACCTGGCTAACTCCTGTGTAGACAGAAGTGTTCATTGCCAAACCACAGCTGTGGATTAGTTATACATTAGCCTCAACAGCTACAGTAGCCTTTTGAGATGCCCCCCAAAAATACAGAAAAAGCTGAATTTGAGAATATAACTATAACCTACAAGAATGATCAATAAATTTATTATTAAAATCAAGGATATAAAGTGAATGACAAAATTGGGATGCAGATGCACTTTTTATTTTACCTAGAGATCATGAGCACTTTTGAAGAGGCAATAGTTAAAAGATAAACGTATGCCTTTTAGTTAATAAACTTTCCATTTAAGAACCCAAAAACAAGCAAAAAATAAAGGCTACTTTACTGGTTCTCAGAGTCTGAGGTTCATTATAAATTATGAAGAATTATAAACTTTGTCTTTATTTTCAGAACTTCAACTCTAATGAAATAAAGTGTAGGACATCTTTCAAAGTAAATGAATATGTACTCAGCCAACAAATATTTACTGCCTTATTTGTGACAGATCCTATATTCTGAGACTATAAAAGTGAGGATCTAATATCTAGATAGGTTATACAATAGGAATGAGTCCATAAAATGCAATGGACAAAGAATTATCCCTACCTCAAAGTTCTAGGAAAAGATTCTCAAATGTGACATTTAAGACGAGCCTAACAATCCAAAATTGAGTTTTCTATTTAGAACATAGTGAAAGGGCTGTAAAGATTTGGCAGCTGCCTTGCTAGGGCAGACTCATGAAAGGCAGTAACATATTAGGGGAACAATCTGCAGCACTGTGCCCACAGAATTTAAGATGCAAAGGGTGGAAGCAGAGAGGACAGACAGAGACAGGACATTGAAACTGGAGAAGAAACTGAGTTCAATGAATAAAAGGATTTGTTCAGATCCTGCAAAGTACTCACTTGATTCCGTGGTACACAGGATCTTAATGGAATACTTAATAAGAGAGAAGAATGTTCTAGGTTATTAATATTCACATGATAACACTAATACTAGCAAAGACAAAATGTACGGTTAAAAAAAAAACTTAAGGAAAGTGTTGAAAATGTCCAGAAAGACTCTGATCAGAATGCCCCAAAATTCTGCAAATGTTAAAAAAGAAGAATCTGAGCTGGGGATAGAGTACATCGTGTCACTTCAGTATGAATATGAGTAGGGTAGCCTCCTCAAGAGCAAATATTGGCAACAATTAAATAAAGGTAGATGTATTCCAAGAAAGTATTATTTATTTACAGTGAATTTGCAATTTCATCTAATTTTTGCAGAGCAGAAAATGCTATTTTCTCTCTACGATTTACAGATGCAACAATTATTCCCACATCTTAGGTTGTGCAACGCTAGGGAATCAGTTGGACCAGGCCCCAACCTTCAAAACGGAGAAAGCATGGGAAAGAAGAGTGTGCTGTTAAAGTGTGGGATGCTCTAGACACCAGGGCAGGAATGTCTAGGAGCAGAAAGATTGCTGTGGAGCCCACTAAAGAGATCTCTCAAATACTATACAAGCACTGCTCTTCTGGTCATAAAGAATCCAAAGTACATGAAGAGACAAAGACAAGAGGGACATGATAGACCATTTTGTACTCTAATGCTGCTTTGAAAGTTCTTTTTAATTGAAGGTAAAACAACATTTGAGGTTTTATATTGTCAGACCAGGACACTTATCTCCATAACAGGCAGTTAGAAGCCAAGGCCAAAGAGATAAAGCATTTGTGACAGAACTTATAAAAGTAATGAACAATGATGGAGTACAAGAACTGTCTAAGAAGCAAGGAACATTTCATCCTTTATTGGGGACAGACAGAAATGAAGCCTGATTTAATTTCAGAGAACAAATTTCATTTGTCACCTGTCAAACCTTGATGCAAAAGGCAAAGAGGACCAATAGGAGCCTCCCTCCTAGGAAATATGTAACAACAATCAACATCATGCTTGTTAAATAATCTACAGAGCACCCCGACCATTCCAAGTAGAGAGAGTTTATAATTCACTCTGGTGCAGAGGAGATGGCAGCTTTTCAGGTAGCTCTGTGGGAAGCTTTTCAGACATGTGTGGCCTGTCCTTTCGTAGACAGTGTAATGGAAAGTAAATTTATCTTCAGGCTTCACCATTTATTTGGCTGAGGCACGGTATCTCTGGTCCACACTGGTTTTTTAACAGATGAAATATTTCCCAAACCAAGTAATTTGATTCTGTGCAGATAGTAACCACAGGCAGTGTAATTAATTTCTTTTATATCTTCAGCAAAGTAAGTGAGTGGCTCTTCTCTTTCTATTCGTAAGACAAAGCTAGACACAAATCACCATGAGAAGCAAGGTGCAGCGTGAAGATTAGTGAAATGTTAAAATTCAGTCTTTAATACCATGTCAATTTCCAATGCAAAATGGCCTAAACAGACTGAGATAGATTATTTTAACTTGTACTTTTCCCGTCAGCGGAACGCTGTCAAAAAGCATTTGATACAGCACAGAGTATGTTGATATATTTATTCTCTGGTAACTATTTTTTCGGTGTTGAAATTAAAATGCTTTGGTGAGAGTGCCTGCAACTATGGCTCACAAAACTGTCATATCCCTTCAAAATTACATTTTTTTAGAATTACTGCCAAGTTAATTCCTCTCAGCTCTTCTTCTTCAGAATAATAATACTGTTGGTGCCTGATAAGATGAAACACTGACACTCAAAAGAATGTTTCACTGTACGAATGTGTACGCGGGAGAAGGCAGACATAAAGCTAAACAGTCTTTCTTGTGAACAACTGCCAGTTTTAAGATCAGAATGCAAGAATCTACAGGTAACAGTCGTGAATCAAGTATGATGAGACAGACCTGTCATAGGAAGGAATAATTCAAAACACTCGTAAACATGCTTCCAAGTTGAAATTTAAAAATAAAGAAAAAAGATTGTTTCTTATTATACTTCCCAATAATTGGATTGGAATGAAAATAAAGGGCCATAACTAAGACTTTTTATAATTTTTATATTAGCAATTAAAAAACTATTAGATCCATTCTTTCCCTCCAAACTTAACTTTTTTATTAAATTGGCTAATTGATAACTTTATTTCGTTGCTAGTAGATGCACAACTTAAAATTTAAGCATATTCGTTAAGAAAATTAGCAGAATACTCTACTACAATGTGCCAGCTTCTGAAAAGCAATCTGTGGTGGCATAACTATACGATGTGATGATTGTGATTTTTGGTGCAATTTGATCTGAGCTCAAAAGCAGCACCCATGGCAGATAAGCTGAGAGTCTTGGGAAAGTAACAACTCATTTGAGAGACTGACAGTTTAGTTGTTTCTTGACTAAATCAGTCACAGACAGAAATCCAGAAACCAAAGTTTACGGGTCATCTTCCCCATCACTACCTAAAAACAGTTTTCAACTTATCAGACTCGTAATCCCCACATAGAACAATACTTTATTACTCAGAAATAAAATGAATGAGTATAAGATACACATACTACAAAATTTATGTGCGGTACCCACACAGGATGTATTTAGTAGGCAAATACAGATGAGGATGCTGAAGTCAGAGTCCCCTTCTTATATAGAATGTCATCAATCAGATGACAGAAATCAACTAGCTAGGCACTATGCATGTCATTGCCACCAATGGTTTGGCTTGTCCCAAATAATAAGCTAAGAATAGTTTAGTTTTGAAAAATAGAGCTACAAAGCTTCCTTGAATATGCATAATAATCACATTTTAGAAAATTTAGTATGCAGTATAATTATGGAGAATTGTGAATATATAACACATAATTGTAAGTATGTTTCTGCTTGCATGAATTTCCAGTTGGATAGTCGAAAATCATATGAAATGTGAGTGGAAATTTTTTTGATTATGTAAAACTCACCAACATACTGTAATAAAATGGGTATTTCTTATTCTAGTAACCTCACATGTTCCTCGTGTCCAGCTTCTACTATCATACCCTCCCCAAATCAATTCTGCATGTAAAAGCCAGAGTGATAACTTTAAAAACACTACTAATCACAACATATTTCTTAGGTAAGCCACTTAGGTATGTCACATTTGAAGTATAATCCAATTTTTTTCATGACCATCAGCCTTTAATGACCCCTTTATAAGCACGTTTATCAAGTAATACCCACCAAGCCTCTTGTTTCGTGCTCCAGACACACTTTCTGTCTTGCTGGCCCTAAAATCCCCAAATCCTATTACGAATGCAAGACTTTATATAATGAGTGTGTGAGTGCTGCGGACTTTATCTCAACAGCACATCTCAAACTGACCACAGGCACGAATGCTCTCTCGATCTCGGTCATCATTGTGTGTTCTCTCTCTCATGCCGTGTAACACCCCCTCAACTCCAGACTGCCTCTACTTGGGCTCATTCTCCATCCAGTACCAAGAGTGACGTCATAAAAAGAAAGGTCACGTTTTGTGTCTTTCAATCCCTCCATTGTTATCTTTCCCTTTTAAACCCTGACGTAAATTCTTGCACCAAGGTCTACAAGAGTATTGATTACCTGGTTGCCTCACCTCATTGTTTACTTTTATCTACTCATTTCCTACATGAATGGCCCTCTTTCTGGTATCTAAGTCATACTCATTCCCTCTGAGGACGTCAGCTGTGTCCTGGAACTGTGCCTGGAAGTGACTTGACATATTCTTATTACTGACTTCTTTTAACCAGATGTCAGCCTAAAATGTCATGGCCCCAGAAAAATATTCCCCAATCTTTGAGTCTGCTGAAGCCTCACCCCAATTCTTTTCTAATTAAATTACTTTCTTTTTATCACAGAATTGATTATTCTGTGGCATTTTTAAAGTACTTCATTCTACATTAAGTTCCCTCCCCTGAGAATGAAAATTTTTCAAATTAAGCATTAGGATACACCCAGTGTATCTACAGAGTGAATAGAAGAGCAAGTGTTCGAAAAATTCAGTAGGGGTCCTGATTTTCAAACTGTGTAGGCAAAGCCCTAGAAGTTATTACTTAATCAGAAGAACGATAGAACAAACCATAAGAAAATGTGATATACTTTACTAAAACACATTCATACAAAGGCATTTTAGACAATATAATTATATAATAGATAATAATACAAAATAAATTAGAATATATCATTTGCATGATCTTGTGACATGAATCATGCTTTCTGTGAATTTTTAACTTTTAGCAGCCTCTTAAAACTTTGATTCAAAATCTTCAGATATATGGTACAATCATGTTTGGTTTTAAGTATATTAATAGTAAACGGAGAAATATTCAAAGGACAGGAGTCATTCTTTGAATTTCCTGAATGAGTGAGTGGGAAACAGGAACACTTTTAATGTTCCACTAGAGACATCACCAGAGATCATAAGCAAGTCCTCGTGGGAGGGGGAAATAATTTCCAGTGTCCAAATCTTGACACGTGTAGGTTTTCATTCTTTATCATAAAGCTTTAAATGTTATTTCCTGAAAGTGGTGGCAAGTTTTTGATGTGGTATAAAACACACAGTATGTTAAGATCAAATAAAAAAAAATCCATGGCCAAGAGGCAGCCAAATTCCTTAAGAAGAAAGGCCATGGAGCTCTCAAACACACACAACAATCAAAGAGGCAAGAGGCATGGAGCTACTGTGTACCTGAATCTTAAAATGACAGTGTTGTAGGCAAAAGAATATAGAGATAGTCAACAAGCATTTAGGTCAAGAGGAAGTTATGACTAAATTTACATAGTCTAGAAATAAAATAGGATGCTAATGCTAGACACAGTACACTTCAAAGGAACATCATCAGTCAGGCTCTTAGATTGCAGCGATTACAGCCACAACATAAAGCACCTATAAACTATCCATCCTGTCCTGATTTTAGATTTAATATAGACTGAAGTTTGATTCAGTATTACCAATGAATATTTAATTTTTTCCAAAGGAAATGTTTTAATAAAAGTGGATTTCCTAGTTCTGCCAGACATCCAAATTCTGTCCAGTGCGTTTAAAAGTCTAAATTCTCTAATACTTGGTTTTAAAGTAATAATGTATTCAGAGATTTTCATTCTGAGGCTGACTGAATTATCACTGGAACTCCAAATCCTGCCCTGAAGTATTCATTATAAACTTAATTTCGCACTTATTTTCTTCAACTTTTCCAATGTGTCACACTTCTGGGAAGTTAGCGAGTTACCTGAAGGGAAAGATATTTCATGTAACTTTCTTGTCGTATTACAGGATGGAGAGGGTAAAAAAAAAAAAAGGATGAGACAGATTTGTAGTTGATTGACATTTATTCACTAATTTCTTCTTAGAACGTACAAATATCAATTGAATTGTGAGTTAAATGTCACTCAATGAGTTTTATTATAACTTGTTTAAGGAAACATAAAATACCCACGATGTAAACCCAACCTCATTTTATGCAGTCCTGGGGCAATGTACAAGCTAAAATATTCCCAAGATTTTTCTTTCTATCGTATGGATATGTCAAGAAATTAAATCATCATCTCCAAATTCCAGAACCATGTAGTGAAACTTTCTGATGGGACTTAGAAAACTAGTCCCCACTCCAGAGCATAGTGATGCTCTGACAGGCATTTCAAGACAAGGAAAATTCAGTTCTTCCATTGACACACGAAGGTATTTGAATCACAGAGATATCTTTGAACTTGCACAGAGAAGGTTGGAGTAATAAAATCATCTCAATGTCTATGGAATTTCATGACGTACAGTCTGAGAAAATGACCCACAGAAATGTGGCTGTTCCACCACCATTGCTACAGTAGTAACAATATAATTACAGGCCATCAAAACTACCCCTATCATTTATGGGAGGATAGTGAGGTTTTTTTTAACTAAAAAACTTTCTTTTTAACTAAAACATCATTTTTTTTTCAAATGCAACCCTGACTTGAATCTCCCTTTATAGAGCCTTAATCCTTTCAAGGACAAATGTTTCAAACACTTCTTGGATAGGCACATGAGTAATACACAGTTTAGGCAATATAGTCATGAAACATGTAGAAGCTGAACTTTTAACGGAAATATGAGAACACATTAACAACTGTGCTAAACCAAATGATATAATCATCCATTGTATTATAGAGAAAAAGAGTTTTAAACAATATGCTTGAGTAAGAAAATATGTGGAACTAAAATGTAAACATTGTGGGGAGAAAAAGTTTATCTGCGATGGGTAAAGAAAACTAATTAAGAAGCAAGAAATTAAGAAAAATATGATTAATGATTATTTTCTTTAGACCAAACAAAACTCCAACAGTAGGATGCCAGATGGTGTGAATTTGTTAGATAGCCATTTTGGGGCATACACATCAGTTGGGTTTTAGAGCTAGGAAACAAAGTTTAGAAAGACTAAGTCTCTTGTCAAAGATAATTAGATAACAAACGATGGAAACTGGACCAGAGCACTGAGCTCATTCCATTCTGCCCAAGATCACTATAATTTAAACTTTATATTTTTGTTTGATGAATGAACATGTGAAACTGAGGGCTTGCTCTCTGTTTGAGCTTACATGTCTAATTTGGAAGGCAAACTCAAACTTGGGTCTACCTGACATTAATGTCAATCTTCCTTCTCCCAAACATGGGCTGGATTTTGTTTGTAGGCTGAGATTTTATCTGTTTACTTTTGCTCTGATGTTTTCAGTGGGAAGGAGTGTTTTCCATGGCATCATGCTTTGATTTTGCTTAAGCTCTTTGTCTGCTCTTTATTTTCCCCTCCTTAGCCTCTCACTTTTCTTTCTCTTTGCCTTAGAGAGCCTTATAAATATTTAATCAAGGCGTCAGACCTGGACTCGTCAGAAGTCTTAGCTTACTAAGTAAAGTTCTTCACTAATTCACCTCCTTGTATCAGTTACAGGCTGTTTCTGTCTAGGGGTTGATTTGTTCAAACTTCTTTTCCTTATCAAAAATATTCATGTAGGCCACTTTATCATCTGCAGCAACTTGCACACAACAGTGCTCTCAACTACACATATACTTCTTTAAACTTTGTTTCTGAAGTCAACCTTATCTTTCCATTAACAGAATAACCATTTATAAATTGTGTTATGAACGCGAAAGGTGAAAGTGATTGCTGGGTGGTGGTGGTACATGCCTTTAATCATACCACTCAGGAGGCAGAGAAAGGCAGATCTCTGTGAGTTCGAGTCCAGCATGGTCTACAAGAGCTAGTCCTAGAACAGGCTCCAAAGCTACTGAGGAAAAACTCTTCCTCAGAAAAAAATAAAGAAGAAAGGAAGGAAGGAAGGAATGAAAAGGGGATGAAGGAAGGAACGAAGGAAGGGACTGAGTTACCCTAAGCATTCAGGCACATAAACAGAGTAGGAAAAGCAATGGGAAACTTGCCCCACAGTGTTCTCTGAGAAAATTCAGACATCACCATTTTAGATGAGACAGTCTAAGAAAATTAACCAGAGGAAAAGTAGTAACCAAGCCACATGTAAATCCCTCTTTGACCTTACCTTCATGTTCTATTCTAATAATAATAAATGGTCTTCTGATTCTGCTCACCAGATTATACTCATGTAGATTACTAACAACACATGTCGAAGTGCTAAACCGGTAAGTGGTAAACCACGCACAATTTTCACAATTAGAGTTGCCTAAGTGATGTACCCCATCACAACTGATTATATATTCAACTCTTATTGTAAATAGTTATTTTTGTCTTTGAATTCATATATGCATCTCAGGATTTTATCCAATATAAATTGATTTCATTGTATCTATATTCATTGACTTTCTCTGCACTGTCACATATTGTATGTAATGGCATTGAGAATTATTCTCTGGCATTCAACATAAATACACAATTTTTTTTTAAAAGAAAGAAAAGAAAAATGCAGATTACAGGTATCTTTTAAGACAAAGCAGTCAGTATGTGAAGTAATTACTTATAAGTTATAAGATACAAAGAACCTATTTTATGGGATTCCCCTCTGCATGCTATGAATATATTTTATAGCCACTGATTAATAAAGATGCTACTTTCAGCCAATGACTAAACAGAATATAGCCAGGCAGGGAAATATATATGGAGGGAGAGTAGGTGGAGTCAGAGAGAAGCCATGTAGCCCCACTCGAGACCGATGCTGAACAGAACTTTACTTGGTAAGCCACAGCCATGTGGTGATACACAGATTAATAGAAATGGGCTAATCTAAGATGGAAGAGCTAACTAGATATACACTTAAGCTATTAGTAAAACAGTATTGCAAATAATATAGTTTCTGTGTGATTAGTTCAGGGTTCTGAGCAGCCAGGATTGAACAAGCAGTCTCTGCCAACAATTGTGTGCCAACGTGGTCTGAAACATGTGGGGATGATGTCCACCACCCACTTCAGGTCCAGATGCTTTTGCGTCCACTCAGATTAGGGAGCAAAGTAGCTGAGACCATGCCCATGCCTCAGTGCATCTCATTGGGGCAGGCAGTTAAATCAGGTCTGCTGGAGTGCACAGGCAGGAGAGCATGGAGGATTCCCACTGCCACACACACAAGCTGCATAGTGCATTGCATGGCAGATTTAGCTTTTACTCAGATAAAAAGGGTTATGTGCTACACAGCGCTTTCCAGAGTTGAGGCTCTCACCCAAAGACTCATTTGCAATGTTGGAGCAACCAACTTTGACTAAGGCCTAGAGTAACTGACAGACCATTTTCAGAGGCAGAAGAATTTTCAGAACCATTTCACCCTGTCTTGGCAAGGTTTGACAGTCTTTTTTCTTGTATCCTGCTTGTCCTGTCTGGACATTTAGTCTGTAGTCAAGGCATGGGCAGTTCCTTGCCCAAAGGCCAGTTTGGCCAAGAAGAAAACAAGC
This sequence comes from Alexandromys fortis, assembly GCF_014885135.2. Lineage (NCBI taxonomy): Eukaryota > Metazoa > Chordata > Mammalia > Rodentia > Cricetidae > Alexandromys > Alexandromys fortis. The sequence continues at coordinate 2,903,266 of NW_026068014.1, read as the reverse complement.
TCCAAGTGCTATGTCTTCAGTGCTCACCATTCTTTCGAGAACAGATCGGTGATGCCAAGAACAATTGTGTCTCATATCAACAGAATCCTAAGTTATTTAAATGCCATATTCTACAGCTCTTTGAAGTGGTTGAAGATTACCTATCTAACTGAAATATATCTTTGTATATCTATAAAATAACTAACATGACTATAAGCTTGACTATTATAGATGACTATGTATTAACCTGTATTTCTTAATTATACATTATATATTGTGCACAAGCACAATACCTTACTCAAGAGCAGAAATATACATATAACAAAATTGATCCAAAAGTTGTATCAGTAGACTAAGATCTTTGCTTTAAGGATATAGAGAGTACACCATATTCCCTCAAATAAAGTCTGTGCATCCCACTTATTAACTAATCATCCTTGTTTTCTCTTCTGCTTGTAGGGTGCACAAGACAATGCTAAAGAGAGGAAAATATACAAGTACAAACTGGGATGTAGGGTCAAAGAATGACCTAAACACTTCACATGCCTTTGGCAGAGTTTATCAAAGGGTTAAATCATAATTACCAAGTATGCATAAGCTTGCCAAAAAGGGATAAGTCTAGATGGCTTCATTAAAATAATCTACTTTTTTTCTCTCAAAAATGCTCACCTTACTCTTTCACAACAGGCAAACATTGGAGGGTGGCAAAGGAAGGGAAGTACATTCTATTCACCCAGTCTTATCCTTACCCACTAAAGTGAAAATGAGCTCAAATTTTCCTGGCATCCTTCTGCATCATGGCTCATGTCTTTGTACAATTAGGAATAATAACATCCCTTTTCGTTCTCAAAATGTTGCAATTTAGACAGTCATATAAGGCATCTATCTGTATGCTCATGATAGAGTCATAGATGAAAATGTAACTGAAGACCAGGCAGTGGTGGTACATGCCTTTAATCCCAGCACTAAGGAGGCAGAGGCAGGAGGATCTCTGTGAGTTCACCGCCAGTCTGGTCTATGAGAGACAGTTCCAAAACAGGCTCCAAAGCTACAGAGAAACCCTGTCTCAGAAAAAAAGAAAAATAAAAAAGAAAACATAACTGAATACATGCATTCTGTTTTTTTTCTTCAGTTTGCCATTTCTTGGAAGCTACCCTATATGTCTTCTTTTAGTGGCTTCCCTCTAAGTGAATGTTGTCACTCACTGAAACCCGAGTGAGGCATGAGATGACCCAGCAATGTGGAGTCTGGTTATTCATACCCTGGTTTGCTTCCTACCTAGCATCGCTCACTATCAAAAGTGGGATTTCAATGGCTAGTTGAAATTGAAGTTGAAGTACTAGTTCTGGCTTCTAAAGTCTACACTTGTCCCTGTTCTTTTAGACCAAGGCATATAACAATTTCTCCACTGTTATTTCCCTCAGGGAGTTCATAGTACCTTGTAAATTTCTTTAACCTTGCCTACATTTTTTGTATAAAATAGTCTCACCCCCAATTGTGTGCATCTTGTATTTCTTACTAGGACACTGAATGATAGAATGTTTCCTCTTTTTTTCTTTCAATTTATCTACAGTGAGTGTAAAAGCTGTATACATCCATTTTGCTTATGAGAAAGTTTAAGCTCAAAGAAGAATGAAATTCAATTTTAGATGCCCCTGACTATGAAAGCTTCAGGCTGTCATTCTATATCAAGTTAGTCAACCTAGCAGCTGCTTCCAATATAAGATAATGAAGGGAAAAGCAGGTTCTTGCAATTTTTTTCTATCACAAGAGGATAAGAATTTGGGAAGTAGATATGGGGGAGGTTTGGAGGAGTTGCAGGGGGAAGTGGAGAGTGGATAGAATCTAAATATATTATATACATGTAAAAACAGTAAAGAATAAAAGGAAAATCTTTTGATCAAATATGAATATGTTCATTTAACAATTACTTCTTTGTAGGTTTATTGAAAATAATTTTATGCAGCATACTCTAATCATAGTTTCCCCTCTTCCATCTCCTCCCAGATCCTTCCCACCTCCCAACTCATCCAGCTTCATGCCTTCTTTCACTCTCTCTCCTTTGAGCAAGAGAGTTCCTTGTGAATTAACTAAACAGAAAAATAGTTAGAAGAAATATAATAAAATAATTATATAATTATAACAAAATAAAGTCCATATAAAACAAAGACACCTGGAGACCCTCATAGGTGCCGTATGTAAACTGTGTCCATACAGAATCGAAGAGTATTAGCAGGATGGTCTTAAAAAGCCATACACCTTCTGTCTAACATTTATCATGTGCTTTCTGAGAAACTTAAATCTGAACCATTAGCTGTGTCTTCACAAGGAAAATCTGTCTACAGTCTCTGAGTAAGATTCCAAGTAAAACTGAAGGGTTGGGCAGGGTAAGAACAAAATATATTATTTATCCCCCCCTTTTAACTACACACTACTTAATGATTGCCCATATTTTTAAAAAGATATATTTTCTAATTGAATATAATATAACAGACAAAGTTCAGCCATTACTTATTTCTTTTGCCTGTCATGCCACAAATCAGTGAAATGGTACCCTTTGCTTATGAAAAGGTAAATCTTGGGGATGTAAGAAATCTACATCCTTTGTAAACTAAGATAAGTAGAACACATACAAAATAAGACTGGAAGCAGCATCAAAACTATCACATTCGGTGAAAAGATAAAAAGACACATTGACCATTGATGATTTTGATGTGATATATTCAACACAAAGTAATATATTTGAGTGCATAGTCCTCAGCTGCTGCAAGTGTTTGGGAAGTGCGGGTCCTGGCTGGCATACGATGGTCTCTGGGGATGCACTTCTACAGGACAAGCCGAGCCCTGCTTTCCATCTATATCTCTCTGATGATGATACAATCGTCATCTTGTGAGAAGCAGCAGGCGAGCAATCCTGCTCCCATCCCTCCAGGATCAACTGAAGTCCCCACATCCATGAGTCCAACGTGAGTCTTTGACCTTGTGGATTTCTTCGGCTGGGTATTTTGCCACAAGGGCAAAAAAGGCAATTAATACAGATTAATATTTTTTTTACAAAAAAAGTTTAGATGAATGCTCTCTTAACTCACTTTAGGTATGCCAAATTAACTTGAATAGATTTATAATGACTATAATAAAAGAAACAATAGAACTTGATATCTCTGATTTGGAACCTATAGAAAACTGCAATCCCATTTCTATACCATAAATCTGACCTTAATGCTGTTTTACCAAAGAAATCATTTTCCAAACACGTCAGCAGAGAGATAGCTGTGTCAGTAACAATAGTAGAAGCTTCTTCTGAAAGTTTAGCAGACACTCATTCAGATAACACAGAAGTATCATCTCTGTTATTACCGGTCCTTCAATAAGAGAAAATGGGCGAAAAGTGTGATTACTTGCCCAGATTTGCTTTGCTCCTCAGTAGCAATACTGCTACTTAAACCCATTTCTTTCTGTTTGAGGACCAATTTCTCTGAGAGACAGAAAAGTGCAGAAACTAGAATTTGACAGAAAAACAAACAAAAATAAAAATCAAAACAAATAGCAACCACAACAAAAACGTTCTTCTTCAGTAAGAAGAAAAGGGGTAAAATCAAATTTCAATGTAGTATTTTCACGCATGAACCCCTGCATGGTCACTCTTCACAGTTTCAGATGGGAAAAAAAATGAGGAACAATACCTGAAATTAGTTGTACTCAGTATTAAATACTTGATTAAATTTGAACTCCTTTTCTCTCCATTTTGGTATTCCTCATCCTTCTTGATTTCTTCCTAGCAACACAAACGCCTGCACACTGCCATTAGTTTTCCCACACAAGTGTGCTTCTTCCAAAAGGCAAAGCTAGTCTTAGGAGCTTACCCATCTGCCACAGTTTACCTGTTCATATCCTGAGGCTCGGAGCACAGCTGTGCCACATACTAAAGCTGTGGGTTATCATTTACATATAATGTATCTTTGTATCATGGGGAGCTTGTTCTGGGCCTCAGGCCCAGAGTAATACTTTCCAAACTACATCATATTAATAGCAATTTACTTCATCCTTATAGAAAACTTATATTCCCCCAAGTAAAACTTCCTATCTTTCCTTTCTTTGAAATAACTTAAAGACAATGTAAGTATCATAATCTATTTATTGTAATGTATAAATCAAAATAAAATGCAGAATTCTTAGCTACAAATCCTACCTGATGTTACTGATAACAGTTTCAGTTTGTCACAAAGCTTATCTGTTTTGAAAAAAAAAAACAATAGTTGAGCTGCACATGTCATTCTGGACACAACAGTTTTAATGTTACTATCATCCCTTGAGCAGGACTGCTACCAAAAGCTGGTGAAATCATCCCACTTGTCTCTTTGACTTTAGCATGTTTGTGGAGTTAACCCCTTTTGTTTTCCCCTTGCTTATCAGAGCGGGAATGTAATTCTGATATGAGCAATTACATAAAGAAACTATAGTCTATCTGTGTGCAGGTGACCTTCTATCCAGCCAGGCTGCTCCACTATTCCCACAAGACAGCCAGAAACTCTATTATTTCTTCAAAGGTCATATTCAAGTGGAACAAATACACCTGATATTTTCGACATTATTTGCATGTAATTTGCTTATGCCCAAACAGAATGATTTTTGAGGAGTACAAATCTAATTTAAATTTTCCTGAACTACCACAGTGAAATGATAACTGTGCTTTCTGAATTTTGACAGCAGTACAGAATTTTCATTAGATGTTAGAAGGAAACATCAAACACTGGAGGAAAGGAATATATTCTAAATGCAAAGTAGAAGCAGGAACCTTGCAGATATAAAACACCAGGCACATTTGCTAAACTTAAGGTCATACCTAACAGGGATCTTAGAAATATCCTATCAAACACTTAATTTGAAGTGACTCTTTGTTCCAGGGTTTGGAGAGGGTAAAAGATATGTTATTTATTTTAATGAACTAGGAATAGCTCTCTATACCAAACATACTCAATTAGAAAATAATTCCTTTGGCTTTGAGTTTTAAAAGTGATTTTAAAACAAATATCATAGATAAGGGACACCCCCCATCTATCAGTTCATCAAGCCCGGAGTTAATTGGATTCGAAAGCACAGCACTCAACAACAGCAGATGCTTGCAGGAAGCTGGCCAAAGCTGTACCTGAGAGAGGAAGCAAATCCATGAGCAAAAGACAGAAGAGAAAGCTGGGGACCTAGAATGAAGTTCCCCAGCTTCCAATGCTGTCCACAACATCCCCGCATACACTTGGCGGGCTCCCACCTCTTAAAACTCAGCATTCTGAACTAATTGCATGGGGGGGGGAAGCCACTGTTTTTGTTGGATGATAAACAATTACTATTGTTCAAATACATGTTTTGAAAAATCTAAGTGTCACCAGATGGAGAAAACAAACATCAATTTAAAAGTGGTAAACAAGGGCTGGTGAGATGGCCCAGACTGTTAAGGAACTTGACACTAGACCTGACAACCCAAGTTCAATCTCAGAACATATACATACATGGTATAAGAGGACAGAACTGACTCCTTCAAACTGTCTGTGACTTCTACATGCAGACTGTGAAATGCATGTGCATATATATACAACACACAAATGCACACAAATAATAAATATATAAGTGGATATAACTAGATAATGAAATAGTGAGAATTAGTGGCTGCCAGAGGAATATGGTAATGTAAGGAGACGCACTAGATGCTTGGAACTGTAATTTGCAATTTCCTTGCCATTCTAAAAATGTTGGTTTCAGAGTTTATTTCCTATTAGATGTGGTTGGCTAAGGTAAAACCTCCTCAAACATACTCAGACTCTCCTTGAAGTTGCTGTTCTGTACTGGGGCTGGTTTCTAAAGGTTCAGGAAGAAGTCAAGAAACTTTGAATTTCCAAGGCTTCCTTGATGTCAATAGGTTTGTGTTTTCTATTTTGTTTTATTCACTGGTCTCTCTTTTTTCCAACATTCATATCATCTTAAACCATCCCATAATAAAGAAATTAAGAATTAGTAAAATCAGAGACTGTCCTGAGAGAATGCATTCAAGATAGCAGGAAGGCAGAATATAACCTTTCTTGTCATCTATAACATATCAAAGGCCAGCACAGCAGTGAAGTGTCTCCTGAAAATGAGCCCTAGAGTGGCTGCTAACCACATAAAGAACAGAAATTTCTCTGGCAGAAATAAGAAATTAACAAGCCTAGCAAAGGCCAGTTCTTTTTTTTTAATATTTATTTATTTATTTTATTATGTATATAGTATTCTGTCTGTGTGTATGCCTGCAGGCCAGAAGAGAGCACCAGACCTCATTACAGATGGTTGTGAGCCACCACATGGTTGCTGGAATTGAACTCAGGACCTTTGGAAGAGCAGGCAATGCTCTTAACCGCTTGGAAGAGCAGGCAATGCTCTTAACCGCTGAGCCATCTCGGCAGCCCCAAAAGGCCAGTTCTGAAGCAAGTTTCTTTCTGATAAACCAGAAAGTCTCCTTGCTAGTGGCGTTTTGCCACCTCTCATCAAATCCACTTTTACCTCTCCTTTCCTAGGGTTATCTTCATGTGTCCTGTACACCAAACAATTAAAGAGACCTAAGGTTTGCAATGTGGCTCAGTGGGTGGAAACATGGGCTAGTTCATGATGGTTCAAATTGTAAGCCACCTGCAAAGCCAATTGCCATCACATACATCTGTATCCACAGTGCTTCTCCTGCAAGATGAGAGGCAGAAGCTTGCAGGTCAGCCTCCTTGAAGAACAGTGTGCAATGGCAGGAATCAGAAAGACCGTTTTGACACAAGGTGGAAGGTGAAAATCAGCTTCTGAAACTTGTCTTCTCACCTCCACACACGTGCCATGGCATTCATACGCATGTCATACAAACACATAAGAATACATCAAACACATGTATATCTGCACCACATACATCATACACACTTATATGCATACTATACTCCCTACACATGAACATTCGTAGCACACACATATATCATACACACACATACAATCACACACATATCTATATGACACACATCGCTCAGACATATATCCATACCTCTCTATGCACAGAAAGAGGAGGGAGTATATTTAAAGACAATACATTCAAATTGAAAACCTATTTTGCAAGTTTAACGTCTTCTGGAAGAACATAAACCTTACAGGAACTTTTTTATCAGCACTGTTGCTATGTATTCATCTGGTCCATGTGAGTCTTCATGACAAATATCATATAATGCTAGGGCCACATAGCCATGGAGATCATAGTCCTTCCTCTCTAGCATATAAAAGAACAAAGTGCAGTCTCCTCACCTAGTTAGTAGCTGAATAAGGCCCAGAACCCAGATTGCTAGACTTAAAATATAACTTGCCATCATTAAACTCTCACTTACACAAACTGTCTCCTGAAAAAAAAAAAAGTTTTCTCTGCTCTCTTAAAATATTCAACATCACATTTTAATGACTTGAACTACAAAAAGGTTAACAATATGTTCATTCTTTTAAATGGCATGTTTTGTACTATCTTTTAGAAAAAGCATCTGTCATCTTTATTAAAATGCAGAAATGATGTCTTTTGAATGATGGTCGACATTTTCAGCTATGCATTCTAAAAGACTAGTCAGTGGGTATTCCCTTCCACTAATCATTAGAGGCATGGCATTGGGTTTCAACATGGTATCTGTATGTTGACTGCCCATCTTAATTAAATGACCTTCATGCGAACCAAAAAGAAATGTGATGAAGTGGAGATGTTGTAAGCATTTTAGGACTGTACTGAATATTAAATATAATTATTGATAATCATATTCATCTCTTAAAGTATTTTCAGAGTAATGTAACCCCAAACCAGATGCATACCAGAATCCTAGAGAATTGCACTGAAGATGTACAAAGTCAAAACGAGCATATCACCATGCTGAGAATCAGATCCAAGATTCAGAGGCATCTGACGTTAGACAATGCTGGTGCTAAGGCCAATCTGACATTTGCTGCTGCTGCTGATCCTAAGACCAAACAGTTCTTCAGGAATTCTAGATTCTCTCCCTACCCATGCAGCAGATCCATTCAGGCTTTGTTTCTGGTGAACTACCTGCTCTAGGTCATTGTTCTTTTAATTTTTTTTATTATTTATTTATTTATTTATTTTGTTCTTAGATACAGGGTTTCTCTGTAGCCTTTGGACCTGTCCTAGAATGAGCTTTTATAGACCAGGCTAGCCTACCTCTGCTTCCCAAGTGCTGGGATTAAAGGTGTGTGCCATCATCACCCAGCTAGGTCATTGTTCTTAATAGTTAGCACCTAATTCATTTCAAGATCGCGCAGAGGGTATTTTTCATGACTCTGTGCTTAGTTTTGTCCTTGCTCTCTGATTCCTACATCCTCTTCCCAGAGCCCAACCAAACACACTCACCCTCATTCCCTGCTCTACCCTAGATTAGCCTTCTCAGAGAGACAGACATGCTGAGGCTGACCACCACTCCTTCCCCCATGACTCATCCAAACCTTTTCACAGGCCTGCTTACCCATCGCTTCTCTTCTTCCTGTCTCCTCTTATGATTCCTGATGTTTGTACCTAGAACAACTCTGGCTTTCAGTCTCAACTTTCAGGTGTCTAAAAATGAGACAATGTCTTTGCCAATTTCACTACGATGAACATTATACCTATAAGCTGTATAAGTTCCAACACAGGGATTTGTGGTCTACACTGGCCTATGTTTCCAAACTTTTTCGTGATGACCCACGAGCCTCCTGAGGTGATATTGGTGCTTCTCAAAGCAAGAGGTTTGTGTGCTGTAGCAATCACAAGCATCAAAATTTATTAAAATAATTAGATTCCCATTTGCCGATATATCTTATGAGATCAAAATCGTTATGCAGATTTGTTAAAGCTGAAGAACTCACTCTTGTCACTGCCCTCCATGTTCATGTGTCCTCTCTATATTCATGATCTTTCTGTTGAGTTAAAGTCATATCTATTGATGCAGCAGATGTCAGGACATTGGGCCTATGCTATCTAATGACCTTTCTTCACTTAGAATAGTTTTTATTAAATTTTACATTAAAACATATATACATCATACACACATAACACATATGGTCTCTATGGTCTTGAGAATATGAAGAAACCAATATTACTGGTGAGATTGTCTCACAATAGCATGTAACATTTAGAGAAGGGAACATAAATAAAATCCATGTGATATTAATTTGGTATTTCTGCTTAATTTGACACTTTGCCAGGCAAAAAGGGTTTCATTGTGTGTGTCTGGTAGAAAGATCTCAAACCTAAAAGTAAAAGAATTAGATATTAAATAATAGTGCATAACATTATTACTATTATTCTATCATTGACATAAATAATTTGGAAAGGCAGTCAAACACATATCTCTCATGAGTACATATTTATGTAACTACCTAGTATAACACAATGGGATATTCCTTTACATCTGTACTATGGCTCTTAGCCAGCTATAGATGCTGAACAACTCAATGTACTTGTATGAGCCTGCTTTCATATGTGTGAAATGAGAAAAATAACTAGACATTCCCCTAAGGATGACCTAGTTGAAACATCTGTGCTTCTGTAAGCCTCAGATCATGATGGTCCTTTGCCAGTGACAACATTCTGTTAATAGACATTTCCCTCATGGGTTGCGTGGGAGCTGTTTTAGCACTTGTGAGCTAGAAGGAAATGCTGATAGCAGGTATTTTCAGCTGAAGCTATCTCATTAGTAATGGCAGCTCCAAGTTCCGACTTCATATGAATAACTCCTACAGTGACCCCTTATATTATATGAATTCCCTCCTTTGATCATCTTGATAATTCTACTGTTTCTTCAATCACTACTGTCATGACAAGATGCTTAACTTATTCAGAAAATGTATACCTGCTTCCTACACATATACACACACACACACACAATTTCAATTCATTTTTAAATACTTTTTTGTCATCAAGTGGATGGTAAATAGATATCTTTGTGTACTGATTATCTTTTAGTTTTGAATCACATAGATAAAAATGTCTGTAAGAACAAGATTTGTCTTGCTCTGTAGAAAATTTTAATTTTTGAGATTTATTTTTATTTTATGTGCATATTAATTTTTCCTACATATACATATGTCACTCCATGCATATCGGATCCCACGGAGACCAGAAGAGGTCATTAGATCACCTAGAACTGGAGTTACAGCAATGTAATCCATTGTGTGGGTGCTAAGAATCCAATTCCAGTTCTCTGAAAGAGGAACATCAATCTCTCCAGTCCCCGGATTAAATGAATTTGAAGCACAAATTCTATGTCTTTGTAGCTTCAACTATAGCTGATAATGCTGGACACAATATTCTGTGTGCACAGATTCTTCCTACCTATCTGAAAGAAAGAAATTTTCTTTCCTCCTTACATCAGGCTACAAATTAGTTGTTTAATTCACATCCATACATCTCTACATATCTGATGCTTCATGGGCAGTCGAGAACTAAAGGAAATAAATATTCCTTGTTTTGTACAATTAAAAGTAGAAGTGAATCTACTAGCATTGAATAAAATGTTTTCAATAAAGATAGCTAATCAAACCACGAAAGAATGTCATACTACTCCTGAAAAATAGTTTACAAAATGCTGATTTTGCTCAAACTTAATAAAGAAATGAAAACATAAGGTCTGCATGATGAAGACTACAAAGAAATGAGCCTCATCAGACCCAGACATGTTTTATACATATGTTTCCTCTTAACCAAAAGGCTTCCAATGTTGCAAAGAGCTGCTTGTTGGTTCCCAGTTGCTTAATCCCAAAATAATCACACAGACACTATATTAATTAAATTACTGCTTGGCCCATTAGCTCCACCTTCTTATTGGCTAACTCTTACTTATTAATTTAGCCTATTTCTATTAATCTGTGTATGGCCAAGTGGCTGTAGCTTACCAGCTAAAGTTCCGGCATCTGTCTCCTGCAGGACTACATGGCATCTCTCTGATTATGCCTCCTTTCTCCCAGAATTCCATTTAGTTCCCTACCCAGCTGGTCCACTATAGCTTGCTACAGGCCCAAAGCAGTTTCTTCATTAACCGATGATATTCATAGCAAACAGAGGGGAATCCCACATTATTTCATTTCACATCAAAATAATTTTCAAAATAGATCTGTGAAAAATTTGAAAGAAAACTGAGAGTTGAATTATTAATAATTTCAATACATATTTAACATATAAATATATGAAATGCTTTAATTCTTTATATCTACCAATTGAACATATTAATTTAATCACTTCATGGATTATTATAGTCCTATACAGAACCTCATTCTTGGCCATGACTCATGGGAGTGTATGATTTAACCGGTCATAGTGGGAGCAAGATTTATTAGAGATGTCAGTGATCCCATGCATAAGGGCACCTCCACACACTAACATTGCTGCCAACTGGCACAGACCTCTCCCTTATGCACTATAGGAAATAACAAAATAAAGAACCAATTGGAGAAAAGTTACACTAGAGAGGTCAAGACAGTATAGTAGAAACTCCAAGATCTCAGAGACACTCTAGGATAGGGGAGGATCCATAAAAGAAGTAAAATGCAACTCTAAGCAGAATGTAGGAAAAGGAAAAATAATTATTGGTTCAGGAAAGAGATATAGGCTTATATACAGGTCATTAGACTAGGTACCCAGCAATTTAGTTTATAAAGCTGATGACAGACTCACTCCCAGAATTATCATCTACAGTACTAAGACTCTTGATGGATCAACTGCTGTGGTAAGTACTTGAAATACAGACACATTCTTCCTACATCAAAAAATCTCTTCTACTAGTCCCCATTTACATCATTGCAATATAAGATAAGACTCTTATATTTTCTGGAGATAAGGATTACTCCGAACCTAATATAATTTCTATATATTATGAACTAACTATTTGGAGTATAATATAATCATTTTGATGACAATTAGTTTGGTTGAGAATATTATAGCAATTTATTTTCTTTTTTTTAATATTTATTTATTTATTTATTTATTAAGTATACGGTATTCTGTCTGTGTGGATGCCTGCATGCCAGAAGAGGGCACCAGACCTCATTACAGATGGCTGTGAGCCACCATGTGGTTGCTGGGAATTGAACTCAGGACCTTTGGAAGAGCAGGCAGTGCTCTTAACCTCTGAACCATCTCTCCAGCCCAGCAATTTATTTTCTAAGCTTCAAATTAACCTTAATTACTTCATAATTTTAAAAATATGGCTTACAAAGGAAGTGAAAAATTTGGTGAGGTCACTCATGGTGGCCAGCACTTATAATCTCAACACTTGTAAGGCAGACGCAAGGAGATCGGAAGTTCAAGGTCAAGATCATCTTGACTATATGTATAGTGCATTCAGCTAGCCAGAGCTACAGGAAACCCTGTCTCAAAACGTAAGAACAAAAGGATGTCTCTTTTGTGCCTAGGTTCATTTTTAGTCTTTGTGCTCTCAATTAAAAGTCTCAGAATTTTCTTTCAGTAAAGGGCCCTTTCCTCAAGAAATTGAATATAAAGAAAGGTTCATTTCTTCTGTCTCACTGTTATGGAACGAGCTTTTACCAGACCACATATCCCACTACTCAGAACATCTGATTTTTGTACCGTCTTCACTCCACCTTTGCTATCTGGGGAATTTCATCATTATTCCTGGCATCTGTCTCTGGTTTTCCCTGGTAGTGTCTTAGCAAATAACTCATCTGATAGTACTGTTCCTATTATGAAACTCTTCATCTCTGGCCTGCCATTTCTTCAGTGTAATTCTCAGCATTTTCACATTCAGAATTTAATAACCTCTACTATATTGAACTCAACAAATAAGTTACCTCCCTATGTATTCAATTTTATGTCCGCTGTGTGTGTCTCTCCCCGTCTCTGTCTCTCATTCTCATTCTCTTGCCTTTCAAATGAAACTACAAAAACACAAAACTGAAAATCAAAATAAATGATTTTGATCTAATAATATTTGATAAATAATTATTGATAAATAATAAGTTCTGAAAAATCAATGTATAAAGCTATAAGTTTCAGTCCATTTATTTTCTAGCCAGGTTATCCTAAAACATGAAGTTTCAACTTTGAAGTTTCAACTTTTAAGCAATTAACTAATTTGCTTAAAACACTAGCAACCACTAAGAGATTGCAAAGTTCTTTATGAAACTCAAATACTCATTAACATCTTAAGTCAGCAACCAGAACTTCATTGAGAGCAACATGCATACATATGTAAAAAATATATTTACATTTCTATACAATTCTCTGTGCACTGACTTTGCTAGGGAAAATAAAATTTAAATATATTTGTTCCAACAACGCTTAAAGAAAAGAATGATATCCTGGAAAAGGTCTTTCTTACATATTTTATCCTATCCAAAATAAAAATCACAGATGTATAGAAAAATGTCATAATGAGGCTCTCGGGTTCAGTATGCAGTATGCAAGTGGCTTCAGCTCCCTGCTGCTTACTTTTGATCACAAGGTCATCTTGGTTTCACACAGCTTCAGAATTGCATTTCCCTCTGATATTTTGAACAAAATATAAGTGTTGTGTTTAACATCATACACAATAGATGCTTAGAATCACGAATATCTAGAAAGGGGAGCTTTCATCTGTTCAACCCATAACATGGCAAGCTGCATCTTCTTTGAAATGTTCATATGCAACAAAATTGAACATCTGAATAATAGTTCACTTTTGTCAGCACTGACCATGCTGTTTAGATAACACCTAATATTATACCCACAATTCCAAAATCTATCCTAAGAGTTTTGTTTGCACAGCCAAGCAACAAAGGAGGTGTGATAATTCAACACAGGTAAAGCTCAGGCTGGAAGGCAATATTTGGGAAGGATTAGATAGTCATGCTTGTCCATGGCTAGGGGTTGAATTTACTATTAAAAACTCTTTACATGTTTTAATGGGCTGGTTCTAGTGACAATGGTGTGAATTTTATACTTAGGAGACTGAAGCCGGAAGATTGCAAGCTTGTAGGCAGACTAGGAAACTAGCAAGATACTGTCTCAAAAATAATGCTTAAAGGGGGCTAAGAGTATAGGTCTGTGGTAGATCATTTGATGAATATGCTTTAAGCCCTACATTTAATTCTCAGTGTTATAATAGAAAGAGAGCGGGGAGAGGGGGGATGACGGGAGGGAGGGAGAGAGGGAGGGAGGGAGGAACAAAGGCAAACAATGAGTTATAAAACTCAAAAGTGAGTTTTATTTACCACACAAGACTTCCCTATCTTTGTATATATCATCACATATAAGGAATGCAACATTATGTTCAGCCTCCTTGAGATAGGCAATCCATACATTAAACGCACCATAGATGTAGTCATCTCTTGCTCTGTTCTAGATGTTCCCTGAGCATGTTGTCCTCATTGAATTGTGTAGATGTTTCCTTTAACTCTGAAGTGTGGATTTGGAAACAATACCACCTCCTTTATTTCTATAATCTCCATCCCTGGCATAGTTCCCATCAACTTTGATAAGTCAGTTGGTGATTGTTGGGAGCAATGACAAATCATAACCTCCAACAGGAATGTGAAGAAGTTATAATTAATGATTAATAGGATGTATCTAGAACACTGTCTTCCAGTTCTTATCTCTAAATGAGAGATTAATACAGCTGATAATAACTGAAAAAAATACTATGAGACAAAAATTTATGCAATTATCTTAACACATTTTAGGCAGATGTTCTCAGTCTCATTTTAGAGAATAAGACACTAGGGCCCAGGAAAATAAATTACTCATGGAATATCAGAAGTAATAACTGGAAGAGTTGACATTTCAGTCTAAGTCTCTCTGGCACTAGAGTTTCTGTTCTTTCCCCTAAACACAAGATCGGGAAGACTTCGCCTTACTATGTCTTATTCTATTTTATTACATAACCATGCACACTCGGTCCAAAAACTTCTGTCAGCCCTGGTAGGACAAAGTCAAGGCTGCACTGTCACTCAGTTGGCTCAGAAAATGTTAATTTTTCATCTGTAGCTCCCTTTACCAGTAGTGGCTAGACTCTAAGATCCCATCCACCCTACCCCACCCCTTGAAATCCTGTCTCGGTTTCTAGGTCAACTGTTCCTGATGTGTGTTCATACCTCATCTGAGTGATGTATAGACTCTCATTAGCTGCATCCCTTCTGTGATAGTCCTCCAGAGAGCACGAGTTATACTTCGGTGCATGCTGCTGACTGTCAGCTTGATTCACCCCAAACTGACAAGAACCTGCTTCATTAAGACAGGTACCATCCAGGCCTTCTGGCATCAGGCTCACTTTGTCTACTAATCAGTATCTCCATTTTTGTCTCGGTTCTAGGAATGTCTGGAACCTGCATTCCATTAGAAGAAGATTGTTTCCCTTTCTGCCTCTGACTGTCAGCCGGTCTCCATCTGAGCACAGAAATATGTCTCTATAGACAATGATTTTTAAAACAGAAATTCTCTTTAAATACTATACATTAACTGAATGTGGCAAAGTCCATTGAGAAGTAAAACTTGCTGCTGGGCCGTGGTGGCACACACCTTTAATCCCAGCACTCGAGAGGCAGAAATGGGCGAATCTCTTTGAGTCTGAAGCCAGCCTAGTCTAAAGAGCAAGTTCCATGACAGGCTCCAAGGCTACACAGAGAAACCCTGTCTCTAAAGACAAAACAAAACAAAACAACAACAACAAAAAAAAACACTTAAAAAATCTGAACCTGTTGCAAATAAGTTTCCTGTTTTATTTATCATAATGTAATTGTGAATTTCCCTTTCTCTTTCCTCCCTCCAAACTCTCCCATATACCCTGCCTTGCTCTCTTTCAAGTTCATGGCCTGTTATTCATTATCATTATATGAATATAAATGATATTATGCAGGGAATCGTCAAGAATTTTCCTTTTATTTAGTTTGTAACTTAAGAAAGTCTAAAATTAGAATTACAGTCTTTCAGATCTCAGTTTTTTCATTTGTGGTTTGCTTTTCCTTTCAGGAGTTTTTCAACATTCAATCTATGGGGCATGTTTTGTGTGTGTATATGTGTGTGTGTACACATGTGCACGCAATGCTGTATTTATGTATTGCAGATATAGATTTGAGATATACCTTAAAATCACTGTGCAATTGTTTTCATGATAGTGAAGTCTCCCAAGAATTTTTCTTAAAAATCAGATACAATCACAATACTATATCATATTAATAAATAGAATAGGAGATGGTTCCCAAGCTTGATTATAGATTTCTAAACTGTATTTCTTCTTTAGATCTCTCTTGATGAATTAATAAAATTCTCATATTATTGATCTTATGTTAGTCCCAAATAATTCACTTTTTAGTGTGTACATGTAATTATTGCTTAATATTAATGCTAAAATAATTCTGACAAGATTAACAAATACAATTGTTTTTATGTGACACTGTGGCATTGCACACAAGTCTACTACTGATGATGATACTAACAGTACCTAATAGAGACTGAATACTTAGTCTTTGACAAGCAAAGGCTGTGTTAACCCCATTCATTCATTCATTCATTGGTTCAGTTAATTTTTGTGAATACATGGAAACAAACATGAACTCTATTGGATAAAATTATTGTCTCAAATTTTTATATAAAAGCTTGGAGCATAAAAGAGATAGGTAATTAGTTCAAGGGAATGTAGTTGCTTACTAATTGATGAATGAGAGTACAACCTAGCACACTCAGATCCGAGGCCTTACACCCTAGCTCTCGGGAAACAACACAGCACATAAACAAACTAATGTGCATTTTAACTATAATCTAAAATATCATTTCTCTTTGGGGCTTCTAATTTTCAAATATTAGCAGTGACATCATCCTCTAATCACATCTGCAAATTAAATGTTGTTCTATTTAATGATTAATATCTTAATTGGAACCATCTATAGTAAGAGTGCTGTAAGTGTGCTTTTTTTTTTTGCTATATCTCCCAAATATCTTTAGCTTCTCATTCCTTTTTTCAATTGCTAAAGTAAATTTGTATTCCTTTACTAAACTTAAAATAACTGTTTTGAAATTGGGGAGTTACCCTTGATACAGAATTTAACCTGGAACAACAATGTCTATTTTTTATTCAGAGTTTGTGTTCACAATTGTACTGTTTTCTACTCATCTTTATAGATATCATTTTATGAAAGCAGGTAAGTATGCAGATTCAAATCCTAGTGGCCCCCAACTTTAACAACACAAAGGGAAAGAACGGAGGAGGAGGCTGTGAAAGGTAATGAGAAGAGAAGCAAGAGAGGAGACTGTGGAGGAAAGACTGGGACAGGGGAAATCCTTAAGAAAGAAAGGAAGCAAGGAGACTACTGGAGACTCACATTAGTTAGTAGACAATGTCAGTATGGACCAACGCCACTCCCATCACCTCCTTGCAACAGTTCTCTTCCTTAATTTCATCCCCACTTTTCCAGTCTTCCAGTCAGATGCCTTTCACATCAGCTGCTCTAACCATCATGGGACTTTGGCTACAGAAAGCTTGGGAGGCAGTAACATAGAACTGTTCCAGATTTATCTTTCATAGTTTCTTTCCTAAAGGGCATGTAGAATGCTTTCATTTTCATTTAGCATACTTTTGAACACATTGCTTCAGAAATGGTGAAAGAATTAATATTTATAATAATAACTACATAAAAGAACTGGTGTCAGGTCCCTTTTTTTTTTCTGATCAGCAGTGTTTTCCTGAACCAAACTTACCTCAGCCATTAAAACCATTCAAAACAAGACCTAAAATGACCTCAATACCATGATGGAATCACCGACCCACTGAAGAAAGAGCTTCATTAAGACAACTCCAGGAATATAAATAGCCATTCTGTTTTTAAAGCCCTTAATGGGAGGTAATTATACGACCTTCAGCATTAGCTCATTTCAGGACTCTAAAATGCTTCTCACACTGCAACTGAGGGAAAGTATCGGGGTTTTCCTTCTTTCTAGAAAACATGCAAAATAAAGACTATCCCCAAAACCAAGTTTCTTATTATTGATAAAAAAAATGGTTTGGAATGCTTAATGCTTTAATAGCTAGTGTGCTTAATGTGGTAAAATTGTTATCAAATGCAGATTCTCCACGTGTGAGAATTTTGTAAAATAACTATCTTGATCTTTCTATTCTCCACAAAAAAAAAAAAAAAAAACAGTTATGGTGGTATTACCAACGTAAACATATAGTAGTAGTATTTATTTAAAATCTGTGCACAGAAATATTGCTACCATTATGTGTGTTTAGGAAAGAATACAGATCTTTTTAGTTAAATGCCATGAATGTTCTTTTGACCAGGTCAATGATTTAGTAAATTATGCTTAAGGATCTTGCTGATGATTCATGGAGATAGAAATATGGCAGGTAAATAAGACTGTGTCACATCTCCTACTAGATTAAGCTGTCAGCCTGTGTTCCAAACAAGACATTGTATAATTGTGGGAGCCTAGGCAGTTTAGATGCTCACCTTACTAGACTTGGATGGAGGTGGGTGGTCCTTGGACTTCCCACAGGGCAGGAAACCCTGATTGCTCTTTGGGCTGGCGAGGAAGGGGGACTTGATTTGGGGGAGGGGGAGGGAAATGGGAGGCGGTGGTGGGGAAGAGACAGAAATCTTTAATAAATGAATAAATTAAAAAACACAATTGAAAACAAACAAACAAAAAAGAATTAGAAAGCAAGTTCTTGTCAAATAGATCTTTCACTTCCTTGGTCAGAGTTATCCCAAGATATTTTATGCTATTTGTGGCTATCGTGAAAGGTGATCCTTCTCTGATTCAGTGATTCCCTCTCTGCCTCT
Organism: Alexandromys fortis; assembly: GCF_014885135.2. Classification (NCBI taxonomy): domain Eukaryota; kingdom Metazoa; phylum Chordata; class Mammalia; order Rodentia; family Cricetidae; genus Alexandromys; species Alexandromys fortis. Next base: position 2,884,495 of record NW_026068014.1, on the reverse strand, counting down.
TTATCCTTAGTGTATAGGAAGGCAACTGATTTTTTGGAGTTGATCTTGTATCCTGCCACATTACTAAAGGTGTTTATCAGCTGTAGGAGTTCTTTAGTAGAGTTTTTGGGGTCGCTTATGTACACTATCATATCATCTGCAAATAACGAAAGCTTAACTTCTTCCTTTCCAATTCGAATCCCCTTGATCCCCTTATGTTGTCTTATTGCTATTGCTAAAACTCAAGCACTATATTGAAGAGGTATGGAGAGAGTGTACAGCCTTGTCGTGTTCCTGACTTTAGTGGGATGGCTTTGAGTTTCTCTCCATTTAATTTGATGTTAGCTGTCGGTTTGCTGTAAATAGCTTTTATTATATTTAGGTATGACCCTTGTATCCCTAATCTCTCCAAGACCTTTATCATAAAGGGGTGTTGAATTTTGTCGAATACTTTTTCAGCATCTAATGAAGTGATCATATAGTTTTTTTTTCTTTCAGTTTATTTATATGATGGATTACATCGATAGATTTTTGTATGTTGAACCAGCCCTGCCTCTCTGGGATGAAGCCTACTTGATCATAATGGTTAATTTTTCTAATGTGTTCTTGGATTTGGTTTGCTAGTATTTTATTGAAAATTTTTGCGTCGATGTTCATGAGTGAGATTGGCCTGTAATTCTCTTTCTTGGTTGAGTCTTTGTGAGGTTTTGGTATCAGGGTAACTGTAGCTTCATAAAAGGAATTTGGCAATGACTCTTCTGTTTCTATATTGTGAAATACATTAAGGAGTATAGATATTAGGTCTTCTTGGAAGTTCTGGTAGAATTCTGCATTGAAACCATCTTGTCCTGGGCTTTTGTTTTTGGTAGGGAGGTTTTGATAATAGCTTCTAATTATTCGCGACTAACAGGTCTATTTAGATTGTTCACCTGGTATTGGTTAAACTTTGGTATATGGTACTTATCTAAAAAAAATGTCCATTTCTTTTGCATTTTCCAGTCTTGTTTACCATTGCCTTTGTTAGACTTTCTATTGCTGTGATGAAATACCATGGCCATAAAGCAATTTGGGGAGGGCAGAGTTTATCCAGCTTATACTTCCACATTGCTGTTCACCATTGAAGAAAGCCAGGACAGAAACTCAAACAGGGCAGGATCCTAGCTGCAGAAGCAATGCAGAGGCCATGGAGAGGTGCTGCTTACTGGCTTGTTTCCCCTACCCTACAGTCTTAGAGAACCCAGGACTACCATCTCAGGGATAGCATTATGCACATGGCATGGAGCCTCAACCATTGATCACTAAATGAGAAAATATCTTATATCTGAAACTCATGAGGCATTTCTTCAACCAAGGTTCCTCCCTCTCTGATGACTCTAGCTTGTGTCAAGATGAGACACAAAACCAGTCACTACAGCCCTAAAAGTTTCCCAGTTTCATGATATCTCATTATGAATGGTTGATTTTAGTTTCTTTTTTAATAGTATTCGGTTTAGAAAGGCTTCTCTTGTGCCAACAATTTAAAAGCTATTCTCCACTTTCTCTTCTATCAGGCTCAGTATGTATGATTTTGTGTTAGGCCTTTGATCTATTTGGAGTTGAGTTTTGTGCAAGGTGATAAAATGGATATATTGTAGATTCTTCAAACAGCCTAGTTTTAGTTTAAACTATTGGTTTTGGTTAGAGTTTTTAGCAAGAAAAGATAACAAATTTCTACAGTGAAATATAGATTTGGCAAAATAATTTTACCCTGAGAAATTCTATCAGAATGAAAACACTGCCTTTTAGGTCATCTATAATTAGAGGTGGGGGAAGAATGGGAAGTTTAGGGAAAAAATGCAGTCAAAGCTGAAAAAGCTTCATCTCAAAATACCAGCAGGTAGCCCAAATACCGGAGAACCAGGAACTAGCACAGGTTTGTACCACTGGGAATCACTATTCACCCTCAGAAGAGCAATCTCACTGTTTGTTCATAATACAAAGGATTGTTAGGTCCTCAACAACTTAAGATTAGCATCTGGTCCAGCAAGATGGCAGGAAGATATCAAAATTGCATTTTTTAACTCTAATTCTCAACACAAACATCAGTTTGAACAATTATACATGTATGAATATATCCTCACAGGGGCTAAGAAAGCAAGGCAAGATAGAAAACAAACAAACAAAGAAAACCCATGAACTGAAAAGAATTGCAAAGACAAGTTCATATTATCCACGTCACCTTCAGCGCCTACCCATGTAGAACCTGGAGAAATTAAAGGGAAGGCAGCTTCATGTTTGCCTACTGCAACACAGCTCTGTCCAAGTAAATGCAAGTGTTGGGCATGAAATTGCAGCTGACATTCTATGCCAATACTTTTGTCCTTGGATGATTATAGCTTCATGCTTCCCCTCTATAAACCCAATTATCAGGTATACAAGGGGGAGGGAGGATGGAGCAGTGACAAGATAATTTCTAAGTCACAGGTTCACCCTCCTGCTTACTTGGGAATATCATTTGCTTGAACATTGTAGCAAGTCCACCAGTGGCTCAAATGAGACCGCCTGTTTGGAATCTCTTGATGGACACGATGCTGAAAGCATTTCTAAATAAAGACATTTTACAAAAACTGGAATAATTATTTATATTTTCAAATGTACAAGCATAAACATAAAGGAAAAGCAAACAAATAAAACAACAACAAACAAAAAATATAACATAGCAAAAATTATAATGATCTGTCAGTAGCAGACGTACAGAAGCTGCATGACAGTTCAAAATTATTTTAAGTTATCTCAGAACTTCAAAAATGCACAGAAATGATTTAAAATAATTATAGAAGTAACAAGCAAGAAGACTAGGAATTTGAAAAAATTTGAGGTTATTCATTTATTTAAAATTGTAAAATATTAAAAAATTAATGATTTGCAAATTTCAATGAAGTAATGTTAAAACTGATCAAACAGAATAATTGGTGTAATCAAAGGATAATTACTGAATATGTATAATAACAGATGAAAGAGCAAAAGCCAATGGTCAAATAAAGCTCAAAAGATGTATGGTGTATAAGACAAAAGAGTATTTAAATAGTAGTACTTTGAAAAGGAAAATAAAGAAGTGAAAGATACAGAGCTAATTTAAGAAACTAATAGTGAGGGCTGGGGATACAACTCATGGGCAGAGCATGAACTTTCACTGAGCACAGAGGATATGCTGAGTTCAATCCGAAGAGTCCTTCTTTACCAGAAAAGGAATAACAGAGAAACTTTCTAAATATGGGTGCACTTTTCACCTACTATAGCAATGAAGTACCTGAACAAACATGTTAAAACAAGGATATATTTTGGCTCACAATTTCTTAGGCATCAGTCCATGGTTTCTTAACCTTATTGCCATGAACTTGGGGTAAGACAGAGAACCATGGTGGACAAGTGGAGTAGAGCAGAGTGGCGTAACTGATGTGGGTCAGGAGGTAGAGGAAGAAAGAGTCCTTGGCCAGTACAGCATAAATATTTGGAGGGTGTATTTTTAACATGTTAAAATATTAAATTACTTTTTAAAATATTGTACTTAATTTTAGGTGAGCTCCAGCACAACCATGGAGGGGGAAAAAAGCTATAGGACACCTTTGGGGGTCAAGTGACCCTTTCACAGGGGTCACCTAAGACCATTGAAAAACACAGATATTTACATTATGTTCCATAACAGTAGGAAAATTACAGTTATGAAGTAGCAATGAAATAGTTTTGTCGCTGGAGGTCACTACATGAGGAGCTGTACTAAAGGTTCACAGCACTAGGATGGTTGAAATCCATTGCTATAGAAGCTAAACAAAAAGGAATCAAGCATCACTGGAGAAAGTGATCTAATCACAATGAACACATCCAGAGCAAAATAAAGAAACAAAGAATTTACAAAGAAGCCAGGAAACATTAACAAAATGACAATGTTAAGTTCCTACCTATTAGCAATTACCTTGAAAATAAGTTGATTAAATTATCCAATTGAAAGACTTAGAGTGGTTGACTGGATTTCAATAAAGAAGCTCCAACTCTATACTGCCTTTAAGAGACTCAATTAACTTTTATAGACCTTCATAGACAGGCAGTGAATGGGAGGGGTTGGAAAGACATCCATGCAAATGGAAATTAAAAGGGAGCAGTGCTGTCTATATTTAAAACAGACGAAATAGACACCAAGTCAAAAGCTATTAAAACAAAGACAACTCTTATATAATGATGAAGAGTTCATTTATCAAGAGGCTATAACAACTGTGCAGATATCTACATCCAATATTATAGCACCTAAATTCAAAAATAAATAAATTATCCATACCGAAAAAGAGAGTGATGAACTATAATATAATAGGAGTAGAGACTTCAGTCACTATCACAATTTCTAAAATGATCAGATTGTCCATACAGAAAATATAGGCTATATAAGAAAACAAGAATATGTCAAGCTTAAGCTAGAATTTATACCAACGAACCCTTCATATAAAAAGAACTTTTATCCAACTGCAACGGAATACACTTTCTTGTGAAATATTCAGGAACAACTAAGTAGATGTTAGGCTAAAAAGTGAGTCTTAAATTTAAAAAAGAAAATCAATCATATTGAGTATTTTTTTGCCCACACAGTATGAAACCAGACATTAACAAAAGGATGGATGCTGATAAGATTCACAAATACAGGAAGCTAAACAAGATACTTACAAACACCAGTATATAGAAGAAAAAATGAAGAGAAATTTAAGAAATATCTTGATTGAAATAAAATAAATATACCAAAGCTTACCAAATGATTTAAAGAAAAATTTCAAACAACCTGAGATCTTGAAAAAGAAGAACAAACTCAGTTCAGTGTGAGGGGAAGGGAGAAAATAATAAAACTCAAAACAAAGTAAATGCAATAAGACAAAAAGAGGAAGAGTGTTAAAAGCAAAGGTTATATTGGCTATTAAAACAAAGGAGACTGAGATAAATAAGTTCAGAAATCAAAAAGAAAATTGCAAATAATATGATATTCATACAAAGGACTTAAAGATACTACAATGAAAAACATGAGGAATGCATAAATGTTGGACACATAAAAGCCATCATGACTGCAGCATAAATAAACAGAAAAGAACAGACAATGTGGAAGGAGATTGGGTCAGCAATAAAGTAGCTCCTATCAGAGAGAAGTCCAGGATGTGGAGACTTCACAGTGAAATTCCGAATTTAAAATTTTAAGATTTTAAAATTTAAAATTCTAAATTTTTAATTATCCATTAAAAATAAAATAAAAACAAAACAAAAACTTTCAAACACTTAATAAAAAATTGAAGAAAAACCATCCAAATTTATTTTATGAGGCTTGAAACAATAGAACAATATCTTTACTGAAAGTAGCTGTAGAAATAATACAAAAGAAAGTAGTAAAATTTCTAAGCATTCTAAAAGACAATACATTATGATCAACTAGGATTTATCTCAGAGCTGTAAGAATGGTTCCAACTATGCGGACCTGTAAAATCCGTTAAGATAACAAAAGATCAAAACTATATGCTCATTTTCAGTAGATATAGAAAATACATCCAAAAATAATTAACATCTTTTCGTGGTAAGCATTCACAGAAAATTATATAGCAGAAGAATATACAACCCAAAAAGATGTGCATGACAAACACAGAGCTAACACCGCAGTCATCAGAGAAAGTTTAAAGCTGTTCAAGCTTACACATGAGGCTCCTCCCATTTCTCTTCTTCCTATCACTGGAAGTCCTCGCTGAGCAATTAGGTAAGAGCAAGTGAAAGAACATCCAAGTAAGAGTAGGAGAGAAGTGTAACTGAAACAAATTTAAGAACTGATTTGTTCCAATAGATCCTGTATTATTCAAAGAGATATGCAGATTCAGTTCAGTCCTGGCCTATGGCAGTATTCACAGAAATGGAAAAAGTATTTCTTCCTTTTAATTGAAAAAAATTTTTGTACAATATATTCTGATCAAGCTTTCTCCTTCCCAAACTCCTCCTGATCTGTCGGTCTCTCTCTGTCTGTCTCTGTCTCTTTCTCACATACACACACATGCATGCTCGCGGGCTGGTGCGCAAGCACACACACACACACACACACACACACACACACACAGAGGCAAACAACAACAACAAACCAAACTGCCAATTTGTAGCTTCTTAACTGATGACAAACCCTGGTTATTGATTGTACTTGGCTCATTTTGTGCCTAACAAGGCACTGACATTATGCAGCCTAGTTATACGCTCCTACAAGGTAATCGGAATTGTACTTGGAAACAAAGATAATGAGACTGCATATCTTCTTTTAAGACAGTGGTTCTCGCACAAGGAGAGACAGCACTAGCAACGAACTCAGGACCGCGAGGGGGGCACCCACACACTGAGACAATGGGGATGTTCTATTGGGAACTCACCAAGGCCAGCTGGCCTGGGTCTGAAAAAGCCTGGGTTAAAACCGGTCTCGCTGAACATAGCAGACAATGAGGACTACTGAGACCCCATGAACAATGGCAATGGGTTTTTGATCCTACTGCACCTATTGGTTTTGTGGGAGCCTAGGCAGTTTGGATGCTCACCTTACTAGACCTGGATGGAGGTGGGTGGTCCTTGGACTTCCCACAGGGCAGGGAATCCTGATTGCTCTTTGGGCTGACGAGGGAGGGGGACTTGATTTGGGGGAGGGAGAGGGAAAGGAGAGGCAGCGGTGGGGAAGAAACAGAAATCTTTAATAAATAAATAAATAAATAGACAGTGGTTCTCAACACTCCTAATGCTGTGACCCTTTAATACAGTTTCTCATGCTGTGGAGACTCCCAACCATGAAATTATTTACATTGCTACTTCATACCTACATTTACAAATGGTCTTAGGCAGCCACTGTGAAAGGGTTGTTCCACCCCAAATGAGTCATGATTCATAGGTTGAGGATCACTGTCTTAAGATGTATAAAGCTTTCAAGTTTATTTATTCATAAGTCATATTCAGAGTGCATGAAACGTCTACTGAAAGTGAACAAAAACAGGAAATGGATATTTAGGAAGCCATCTCAAGACCTAGGGTCAGTTAAGTTTTCCTGGTGTTAGGCTAAATAATTCCTTGATGGGTCATAATTGGTGGGGCATTATTCAAAATATGAAGAGAGGATTGTTTGAATGCAATCAAGAACCAAGACTTCTCATCAATTAGGAAACTAAAAATTAATGATAACTTTGTAGCAACCCAAGCTGGCTACTTCTACACATTTTGGATACTTGAAATAAAATTGAACCAAGACCATCAATTTTATTTACATTTCTTTTTCCTACTTTGTAGTGCCATTTATTTATTTCTTTGTTTGTTTGTTTATTCTCTCATACATTACAGCCCAACCACAGTTTCCCCTCCCTCCACTCTTCCCCGTCTTCCCCTGCACCTCCCCTTTCAAGTACCTCTTATTTATCATCTATTAGTTATCACTTGAAGAAGCTGTTATATCCAAATAAATTGAATTCTCATAATAAGTCTGGATTTACTCAGTAAGACTGTTATTTAAGATGGGTAGGCAAGAGATAAGCACTTTGGAGTTGACTCCCTAGGCATGGAGCTATTTGGCCTGTAACTCTTGGTTGCTGTTCTCCACAAATTTTCTTTTATGTGCCGCACTTTAGAGCAACTTGAGGTTTCAAATATCTGAGTGAAAAAGAGATTGATAAAATGCTTGTCAGGTTGAAAATGAAGAGACCTCAGCTTTCTGTTTGTTCCTTCTGTGACTGCTTATTATTCCTGCATGACTTTCAGAAGAAGCAATCATACCACTGTCCTTCTACACCAGTGATCGCTTCTTAATCAAAAGAGATTACCAGAGGAAAAGATCATCCCACCTAAGGATATGTATAATGGTGTCAGCCATGTTTATTATTAAATATGAGAACCATATATAAATTGTGCTCTCTGATTTATAATTTCTGCATTTCTCATTATAAAATTAATGTCTAAAAAGTTTTTGATAAGCATGAGACAATTTAAGGAAGCTAAAGTTTAAATGTTTAATCTTCCAAGATAACCTCCAATGATTCCTATTATGCATTTTAAAATATATTTATCTAATTCCAAACTTACTATTGGAAGAGTGAAGTGAATCTTTGGGGGGGGGTGTGCATATGTGTGTGTGTGTGTGTATGTAATGCTGCATCAAACAAACACAAATATGTTTCAGCTATTCTTTTACTGAAAAGCTCTCAATTTATATCATTGAAGAGAATTTCTGTTCCAGTAAATGGCTTCATGTTTGTCCAATTCAATTCAAATTTACATTTCTTGTTCTTCAGGCAATCCCCAAAGTTGACATGCATTTTACATTGAAGACTTGAGTCATAAAATCTCACCGCATTGGGCACTACCATTCTTATAATTAGTAACTGTTTAAATGTTGGGAAATCTGTCCCTTGTTTGGGGCAATATTTGTGTTAATCACACACATTCTACAGCACTACCTACTGTATCTTTTTGGTGATTTTGTGCTCAGGTTAATGTTCAGGCAGATTTTTTATTCCATCACTACCCTTGACTAATTCTTAATTGTTCAGACTGTTAGCTGACTTTCTATGCCTCACTCTCTTTATCTGCAAAATATTAGCAATGACAAAGCAAAATAGTAGGAAAATTTTAAGATAAAATGAGATCATTGATATAAAACATTTTCTTGGTGTGGTTGCATAGGAAAATTCTCGATATATATTTTATAATCATCATTATCATATTATTAGCAAATTAAGTAAACAAGCTTACATGACAAAATAAAAACGTCATGCTAAAGTAAATCTATCCAGGATCCCTCTACACCTATGTTACCCAAACATGTCCCACACAGCCTGTGTCATCCTCTCTGTGCACACAAGTATTATTAATATGAATCACCCAGGTATATTGTACATAATTTAGATAAATATAAAGTAATATAGAGATTTTATTACTATTATAACATTTGTCTCCCTTCCCTCATTCTAATTCTGTATTGACTTTTTTCCTTCTCTTCCTCAGGTTAGAGCACCTTGCCATTATTCCATTTCACACTTCTTATTACTTATATCCTGCTATTCACATCCCAAGATACACACACACACACACACACACACACACACACACTCACTGACTTTTGGTACCATAATACTTTCCTTGCTCCTGTGGTTATTCCATGTTGTACACTCACAGCTGAGGATTTAGAGATAGGAACTGCTGATATAAAGAACATCCAACATGTACCATCTATATTTCTGGGTCTGGTTTGCCTAATTCAATATATTTTTTCCCTAGGAATGATATACCTGAGTTACAGGTAGATTTATCTTTACTCTTTTGATGATTCTCCAAACTAATTTCCAGAATGACTGTACCAGTTAGCATTTGTATTCTCACCAACAGTAAATGGAATTTTCTCTTCTCCACAACCTCACCTTTTAAATAAAAAAAAAATTATTTATTGTGTGTGTGTGTGTGTATTAAAGGGCATTAAATCACTTAGATTGACAATGTCTTCCTGAAGAACCACATACTAACAAAAATTTTAGTCTCAGCCAATAAAAAACCTCCTTTTGAATGTTTGATCAGGATAGTACAGTAACATGTCTTTCTTTGGTTATTGTTCATGGGTTGATGATGGCCCATTTTGCTAAAGACACTACACAGGTTGGACACAGGACTCCAATGGTTTAAGTACTGAATATGACATGGAAACCCTTTTTCTCAGGTCTAGCTTGCATGATTCCAAAAACTACTGCACAAACTACTAAGGGCGGGAAGTGATTAAACAGTCCTACTCAGAGGCAACACCATGAACAATGATACTTATCACATGACAAGATGTACATAAAGGTGCCCTAAATGGCACTCAAATGTCAGTGACAACCAATTGCTGTCTAATTGTATTTAACGCAAACTCAACAGGAGGAAAATCATTCCAGGTACTAGAAATCTAGAGCTTCCCAGGGCAAGTGAGGTCATGGACCTTAGAAAAGAATCTCCTACTGCTGCTTTTTTAGACCAGCATAATTCCTTACTACACTCTAAATCTCATCTTTGTACCTACAGATAAGTGTAGCTACCACACCTCTTTGTAGCAGAGACTGTACCAGAAATCCACTCATGGACACAGTACAGAAATCAACAGATCATAGGGATCCCAGGTGCATTGAATGGGTCTACATCACTTCTCCTGCACAGGCTCAGTGAACATAATGGAAGAGGGACCAGAAAATTGAGAGTCAGAATTCCAGGAAGTCTGCTGTAAAACACTATCCCTAGAAATGGCTGCATAAACAAGCCTGGAACAATGGCGATATCTTTGTTCATGTTAGCATGGAACAGGAGACTTTTCACAGATCCTACCTCTAGATAAGGAATTACAGGCAACTAATGACTCCTGGAAGAGGGAAAACTACCCCTTCTCAAGCATGAATCCCCTTATTCTCTTTATAACATGGACTAGTTAACCCTGAAACCATATATACGCAAAAGTAAAATGTGTTCAGCAAGTTGTGTTTACATGTATTTTATATATGTACACTTACATATGATTATTTTTATGTATATATGTGTGCATATGTAATGCAAAAAAATTAAAAGATTATCAACTCGAGGAAGGGAGTACATGGGAGGGGTTCAGAGGTGGGAACTGGACAGAGGAAAGGGAGAAAGGAATGTGATGTAATTCTATTCAACTGAAAACATATTTTTAAAAGAATCTGAATCAAACTGTACCTGTTACAGTTCATTGTGACTTTCTAGATGATAGGGCCAATTTCTCCTATGATATTTTCATAAAATCTCAACAATTCTCCCTCATACTAGTCTTACATGCATTAATCTATATTTATTGTATTTTTACATATGTGACAGAAATTGGTTTACCATTTTTGAAAACATAAATACTAGGGCACACGTGGGAAGCATATGTAGTAAATATTGAGTAATATAATGGGATTTTTAGTTACTATAAATAAGTAATAGAATGGGGACCGCTATCATTAATGACTTTAAATCTCTTTTGGATTGTACAAAATACAAAGAAGTGACAAGTTTAGATGAAAGGTGTTGATACAAAATATTTGAGTGTACCCGTGTTTAGTCTACATTTCTTTTCAATAAATCATGAGTTTATTAATGTGACTAAAAGATAATCTATATTTTTATGTCTTAGATATGTTCATAACTGGATAACAGCTTTTTTTGGTGTTCCATAGTATCTAGTATCTATCAGACTTATTTTAGCTGTAGTTACAATATGTTCTTAAATAATAAATCAGTTGAAACTCAAGAAATTTCTTTCTTAAATACTATTGTGTACTTAATGAAAGGTTATTCATTAGTTAAATATTCAAGGTGAGCTTGATATAAATTAGACCAAAGACTAAAAATAAAAGGATAAGCAAAACAGCAGTAAAAACTCTAGGTTAGGCCTGTAATAAGGATTGAGGTTGATTTTATTTAAGGTTACAAAGAAGAATACATGGGCATGTGTACTAGCAATACTCGATTTCCACAGTCATCAAAGTTTGATCTGAACATGAATAGAGAGTGTGCAGTTCACTTTGCACTGTTGCTTTTCACCTGATTTGCTCTTTTTCTTTAAAAAAAAATTTTAAGAAAATGTGACTTGTTCCAGCATCCTCATTGCTACTATTTAAATAAGAAACTATAATTTATGATAACAAAAATACACTTATGACCTGTGCTACTACAATATGGATTATCATTGATCCTGCTATCAACTTTCACTTCAATGGGCATTACCCTATCCTTAACCTAGTGGTTCCCCTTTCACCAGAATCCATCCTGTTTCAACCAAGAACTTACAAATAGCAGGAGACTTTTCCATTCTTCCATTCTTGTACCCATGACACATGTTTGGACTTTTTTTAGAATGAGAAAATATCCTGAAAATTCACTTATTTTGTTGTTGCTGCTGTTTTTGCTTTTGCTTTTCCAGATAGGCTTTCTCAGTGTAGCCCTGGCTGTCCTGGAATTAGCTCCTGTAGGCCGGACTGACTTCGAATTCCGGAGATCTGCCTACCTCTGTCTCCTGAGTGTTGGGATTAAAGGCATGCACCACCACTACCCAGCTTGAAAATTCACTTCTAAAAACCAGACAGGAACTACCACATGTTACAAACATGAAGAAGTTTCAAAGCACCTTACAATATCATTCAGTCCTACGCCATGCCAATATGTTTACCTCACTTTTGATGCCCCACCAAAACCTTCTTGTAACACGTGTTTTGTACTTGCTTAACATTAAAATCTTTGGATTTTTTTAAGATTAGAATTGCAAAATGAATGTTTTATTCTTTTACAAACTAAAAGTTGTACTAGGAGGACACCATGGCTGAAATAACTAAGGCACAGATTGAAGCAGCCAGGAAAATATCGTGTACATAAAAGTATGATAAACTCAACTTTGTTTAGTAAAAGAACCACAAACTATAGGAAGCTATATCTTACTTTTCCAGACGTGATTGGGAAAAAGAACCAGAATTTCAAAATCAAAGAATGCAAAACTCTCCCCATGAGCAACACAGAAAGCAGCAACAAGAATAAGAAGAAACAAGGATTGGTTGAAGTATTGGCTCCATTGCTTGCAATTATCTTGATAAAACTACTTTATATCTTGAGTTTCCTCCCTCCTTTTTGCTGAAGGTGATCATAACTCACTCATGGAGCAATAGAAGTAAAATGAGAAAAAGTAAATTTTACTCAATGCCCAGCACATATCAATATTCAGTTGCACATAGTTAATAGAAATAAAAATTACAAAATAATCTAAGGGTATCACTGTAGACCTACAGTGTCTTTATACCACAAATCAAGTAATACATATTACTAATTATTAATCACCCCTATTTTTCTTATTACCATATTTAAAATAAAAGAAGCTGTCTTCACTACATTTCTGTATACACATCCATCTTATACAAGAAACCATGATGTGAACTGAAGACAATGATATACATCATTTAAATCTAGATTATTCATTCTGTTGTATCTTACATATAATCTGTGCCAGAAAATTGCTAATCACTAGTGATATGTAGACTTCTTTCATAGCTTTCCAACACTGAAGATAGCCATGAAGAAAAGAACCTGCACACAAGATACGGTGTTGCAAAACAAAATTTTCTTTAGAATTTAGTATGCAAAAGATATCTGGGAGCATGTAAAATCTAGGTATGACATCAGAGCAAAAACAGAATCTAGGTATGATATCAGAGCAAAAACATTTGAAAAGACCCATTAAAAAATTTGCAGAGCTAGAAAGGTGACTTTCTGGTTAAGAATACATACTACTCTTGTGCAAAACCTAAATTCAGTTCCAAGTACCCATTTCAGGCAGTCCACAACCATCTGTAACACCAAGCACAAAATGTCTGATGCATTCTACTGGCTTCTGCAGGCATGTACACTCATGCATATAACCACACAGAGATGCACATGCACACACATAATTAAAAATTAATTTTTTTTAAAAAATCTGCTTTCAATGTGAAGAAAGGGAGGAGAAAATCTGTAAGCGGAGTGAGAGTGGATGAAGAGTTGTCTCTGCGCAGCTGATCCCCAAGCTTCTCTTGATCTGCCTGCTCTCTTCATTCATAGGAATTTCAATAAAAAGATGGTGTTATATGAAAAAATCTACTCATAATCACAGATTAGGTACCACTATTCTCTTCTTATATTTAGAAATATTACATAAAATTATTACATATTCTTAAGAAAAGAGGCATAGTGGGGTGTCTTGATTTCACACACACACAAAAAAATGAATTTCTGTAATTTCCTGATAAACTATCTAAATTGACTTTTGTTTTTAAATAACTTCCTTTGCATTCACTGCTTGGCCTGGTAGGACAAAAAATTAGGTAGGCGGAGTAGACAGAACAGAATTCTGGGAGAAAGAAGCTGAGTCGCCATGATTCTCCCACTCCAGACAGACACAGGTTAAGATCTTCCCTGGTAAGATACCTCGTGGTGCTACACAGAATATTAGAAATGGGTTAGATCAATATGTAAGAGCTAGCCAATAAGAGGCTGGAACTAATGGGCCAGGCAGTGTTTGAAAGAATACAGTTTCCGTGTAATTACTTCAGGGCATAAACCACCCATGCAGGTGGCCGGGTGCCGCTCATATTACAACAAGTTTTAACCCAGAGATACTAGTTTAGTCTTTTACATGTATCTACTTTGTGTGTGTGTGTATGTGTTGTGTGTGTGTGAGAGAGAGAGAGAGAGAGAAAGGGAGGGAGGGAGAGAGGGGAGGGAGGGAGGGAGAGAGGGAAAGACTGCACTTCTTATGGAGTTCATAGGACACTTAGAGGAATTAGATTACTCCTCCCACCACATAGGCCCTAGAGACTGAGCTTAGGTCTTCAGATATGCTAGCAACTGCCTTTTCCTAATGAGACGTATTATTTGCCCTATAAGTTTACTTAATGCTAAAAAATCATCTGTTGTTTATCACCTTAACAAAATAAGCATAAATTGATATGTATAGTTCAAAAATTTATTTATATTGTCCTATTGGCATTTTAGTTAATGAAAAAAACATAGACATGCAAGGAAAAATAAAAGGCAAAACAAGAGTGAAAGCCCAATTAATTTTAATTTAGAGAGTTTTCACATAGTAAAACTAAGCAATATATCTTAATATTAATAATACCAAAATTTTTACACTAATTTTTAAAATATGATAATTGCAAAATAAGCAAAAATATAAAAAAGAAAAACTATTCAGTTGTTTGAAAAAATTCAAAAAAATTAAATGATGTCCAAGGCATCTCATCTTTAAGAGAAACCTGAAAATTTCTGCAAAGAACTCTTTATTAACCTGAAGATAGGTTTAATTGTGTAGAATTCTGTGAGACAGTAGACAAACTGTTCTATACTTGAGAAGTCAAGTGTTCTCCAGAATTTAGAGAGAAATAGAGGCTTTCACTGAAGATTGCAATGAACACAGAGACCATAGGAGGTCAACAGGTAGAGAACAAGAAAGTAGGAAGTACTCAACCCTAAATGGGACAGGCATGTCATACCTTTTCCGCCAAGGCTCAGGGTTCTTCCAGGAAGAGAGGGCAGAAAGACTGTAAGAGCAGAAGACCTCAAGGTAATAGTGTTTTCCAGAATCAACAGGGCAGTAGCACATGTGGACTTACAGAGATTATGACCACAGGCTTAAGACCTGTGCAACTCAAATCAACAAAATCCAAGGATCCCCATCACTAGCTGAGGAGCAATTAGCATTTGGTAGCTGAAGCACCAGAAGAGTCAATTTTCTTTAAGTATGTGTGCTCCTGGTGTGCCTAATATATGACTATATTACTATAATCCCAGGCAGACCTTACCTTACCAAAGAGTAACTGGGCAACGTACCTTAGATTGGATGAGTATAAAGGAAAGAATGAATGAATGAATAAATAAATAAATAAACAAATAAATAAATAAGAACCCCATATGTTGGGTAGGAAAGAAGATAAGGGCAGACTGTGTGGACATCAGAGAAGCTCGGGTAAATATAATCAAAATGTATTCTATGAAACTGTCAACGAATTAACACAAATATTAGAATAAAAATATTTAAAATATTTATGTAAGTTATTTAAAAAGTTATTACCAGCAACCATCTAGGAAAAGTGGATATGATCTCATAGAAAAAAGTATTTTCTAGATATTCTTAAAAAGATACAACATACTTTTCAAATACACACTAGCAAAAAATACAACAAAAATATAGTACAGATAGGATCAAGAGAAAGAAGACAGAGACAAATGGGGAAACAACTGAATCTAAAAGCAAATGCAAACCTGTATGACTACGGATTCGTAGGGAAATGGGGGCGTTGAAAAGTACATATCGTGTATCCAACTGATAACATCCTTAAAATCTAAATTCCACATTGATCAGACACTCAAACAGGAGAAAGAAATACACTGAAGTTAAAGCATACAGCCAAAACAGAGAATATGGTTGCAGTATATGTGATAATCTTTATATATCCAGAGGAGAATTGATATCTAAAATTTATTTAACTAGACTAAAAGTGACTTTAAGAGATGATGCCATGTGAAAAATATGAAAGCATTTCATGAGTATATAATTTAAATGTTATAAATACATGAAAGATGCTAAATAAACTACAAATTAAGAAATTGAACATAGAATGCAGCCTTCAATATTGCATTTATACTGATATGATAAAGCTTGAAAATATTGCTGAATAATGGAGCCTTGACAGCATATGGCACTTGTAGGTTTATAATACGAAAACCTTAAGGGAAAAAAATCAATGTAATAAAACTAGAGGTACCTCTCTCTCTCCTTCTGTGTGTGTGTGTGTGACTGTGTGTCTGTGTCTGTGTGTCTGTGTGTGTGTATTTCTGTGTGTCTGTGTGTGATGACCTAACCAGTCTAAACCTAAAGAATAAACAACAGGAGCTCTTTATATGTATTAAAGTTTTTCTAAGTGGGGCTGGAAATAAGGCTCAGTGGTTAATAGCATTGGCTGCTCTTACAGAGGACCTGGGCTCAGTTTGCATAGCCTACTCTGCAGTTTACAAACACCTGTAACTCCAGTTCCAGGAGATCCAATGCCATCTTCTGGCATCTGCTGGCAGAGGATATGCACAGGTAGCACATATATAGATGCAGAAAAAACATTTATGCATTTAATTATGCATTTATACAGTTAAAATAATAAATGCATATTCTGAAAAAAAATCATAACCATGATGTTCCAATAAATAGAAATATTGAAACCACTTGCATTTTTACCAACAAAATAATGAGACTTATCTTTATCCAATGCAATAGAATATTCCATATCAGGAAACAAGGCAAATTAATTAGAACTGCATTAATAAGCATGGATAAATTCCAAAATAGTACATTAAGCAAAATAATATGTCAGAGCAGACTTTATCATTATATAAAGTCAAAACTAAACACAAGTAAATAATGTAGTGTCTACAGCTGTAAATAAGTATGGGTATAAATATAGATACAGTAAAAATTATTATTGCCAGGCATATTAGGACATACTCCCTTTAGTTGGGAGACTAAGACAGATTGCAATTTCAAAGCCAGCCTGAAGTACTAGCAAAATTATATCTCTGAAAAACATTACTATAGAGAAAAGGAATGATTTTCATGATCTTTAAGAAGCTAATTGCCACTTAGAACAAAGGGAAGAGGTATACAGGAAGTAGCACAAAGCAAAGTTAAAATCATTACTATATTTTAATTTTTTAAAAAGTAAAGCAATGTTTACTTCCTTTTATTATTTTTTTATTTTTGAGATTATAATATAATTACATCATTTCTCCTGCCCCTACCCTTTCCTCTCTCATATTCCTGTTCTCTTTCAAATTCATGTCTTGTATGTATGTTTTCTGGGCTGACAATTTGTCACTGAATATCCAACTGATATACTCTTTCCAGTAGAAGACTATTTCTCTTAAACTCTGCTCCAATTTCTATATTATTTTTAAAAGTTAGATATCAGACATCGGGTTGAATAAAAACT
>NW_026068014.1:2549024-2864997 GCF_014885135.2 Alexandromys fortis | reverse complement strand
GAGCTGGCTTACCAGGGAGGATCTTAACCTGCGTCTGTCTGGAGCGGGAGAATCA
Organism: Alexandromys fortis; assembly: GCF_014885135.2. Lineage (NCBI taxonomy): Eukaryota > Metazoa > Chordata > Mammalia > Rodentia > Cricetidae > Alexandromys > Alexandromys fortis. The sequence goes on along the minus strand of NW_026068014.1, from coordinate 2,864,942 downwards.
TGGCGACTCCTTCACTAAGCTTCTTTCTCCCAGAATTCTCTTCTGTTTTCTCCACCCACCTAAGGGTGGGCCTTATCAAGGGGCCTAGGCAGTTTCTTTATTAATAAGAAATCACTCCCACATCAGATCAACATTTCAGACTGAGGTCGAGGTAAGAGGTTGGCTCTTTTGCTTTTCAGATCTTCAGGTTGAACCCCAATTTCTGACTCTGAGTTTTTAATAATCGTGCTTTAAAAAAAATAATGGGACAGAAGAGTTATCCAAGAACATGGTCAAGCAGTTCACAGAATCTACATGAATAACTGATAGTGTGTTACCAATAGTTTCAACCTCATTAATAACTCACAAACAATAAACTAAAAAATTATTGTTTTAACTGCTATAGTAGCAAACCACAACATATATTACTGACTTTTTTTTTTTTTTTTGCACTGCAGGTAGCATGTATTGGTACAATCTTTCATAGGAAATTCGACTATGCTTATATAATGTGATATTTATATTTTCTGGCAGTCATTATCTGAATCAGACTGTGAAAACCTCTTTGACTACATAGAGGTATAAATCACCAGGGAATTCTCATTTCTCCAGTTATCTACATAGGTAAGGTATAGACTATTTTTTCAATAATAAAATAATTTTAGTCAAGTTTGAAATTTGATAATATGATATTTGGATGGTCAGAATTCTCAAGATTATAATTGAAACAATTCGTCATTAAATGCTTCATCTTTTGCTTATATGAATTTTCATAATTATGTGATTATTGTTATGTGCTTGTAGATAAAGTTAAAAGAATGTTAGTATCAGTCACCCACTACTTGCTCCATGTCATAAACTATGTGAAGCCATTTATAGACGCTTTCTGTCAGAGCATAGATCTATTTATGATGCTAATATTGTATTCATAGTTTGGAGATGAAGATACCAATGGTGAGAGATTGAGGAATTTTTCAAAGGTCACACAGCTTGATACAGGATATTTCAAGCCCAGGTCTGACAGTCTCTAATGATTCTGAATACTATAAAATATAAGTAAAAGATGTATTGCAATGGGAAAAAATAATGCATACAAGACTGATTTATTATAAATGACACAATATGGAATTAACTAAAATGTCAAAATCATTCATCAAAAAATTACATAAAATAATCATTCACTAAATTAATGGACACAGTATTGTGCAAACAAAACAATAAAAAGTTTTGTCTTCTCTCTACCTTCTAAGAGTATTTATTTGTATTAAATAATATTGTAATAAATAATGTATTTATTTCCTTGCCCAAAACACAAGCATTTATGAAAAACATGATAGAGTAGAGCCCATGATAAACCCATTCCTCGGTAACTGTTCCCCTGCATACTACAATTTCTTCATATGATATATTCTGTAATCCCTTAACTAGAACCTTTCAGAGAGGATACACATGGCTACTATTCCTGGTCTCCACATCGACCACTGGGTCACAATGAACTGAAGCGTCTACAGATTGGTGATCCCTGTTTTTCTTCTTCTTTTTCTAATCTGCCTAAGACAATGAGCTTGCCAATGCCAATTTGAAATCCTAGCTTTTGGACATGGTTGCCGAGGTGTTTGTTCATTTTTACTAGTCCATCGGGGATGTTGGCTCCTCTCCCAGACTGGCTGCTTTGTTTTCCTAGCCTGTGATTGTTTGGACCATCTGCTTCAGTAGATCATCATTGTCCTCTTTAGGTTCCCCACTGAAAGTTGCTACAAGTTGGAGTTTTTCTTTATAAACTCGTGGCCAACTACTCCATATCCATTTTTATATCAAATTCTCTAATTTTCAGCAGCTGACTTCAGCTTTTTGAAGGAATGTCTTATCTAATATGATAGTCTGGACAAGAAGTTTTAAATCCTATGCACTTCTAAATAAATTCCTTTGCTGTGTTGTAACTGTATCATCAAAATTACCGCTAGTCAATTGCCCAGCTTGATAAATACCCTTGCCTTTGTAGCAGTAAACCTGGTGACGCTCAACAGCCTGTGTAATGTTCTGAGCTTGAGCTGTCAACTAACTAAAGAAGATCAGGGTATTTCAAGCTCAAACGTTATTTCTAAACCTGAACAAACTTTAAACACATCATGTAGGTCAAAGGCAGCTGCAGATACACCTGTGTTAAAAGGAGGTTAATCAGAGAGAGAGAGAGATGAGTCTCCCTAGCTAGGCAAGAAAATTAGAGTCAGCAGCAGCAAGCAAGATCAAGGAAAAGAGGTGTAAGTGATATGGCTAAAAAAAATAGGGCTGAACAAGAGGCAAAGGCCAAACACATTCATGGTATATATGTAAAACCTGGCCCCAATTTGTGGTCAGTGGCATGAGTAGAGAAGATAAGATGTTAATAAGAACTGCAACACAAGCTAGGTTGTGTTCATAAAAATCAAAGAGCTATACCTAGTTCTGAAAGCCTACAGCCCAGTTGTCAAAGCTGACCTATTAGGAAACCTTCGATCATTGCTCACATTTTAACATCTTAGCAATTAAAAAGATCCAATGGCCCTAAATGCTGATGAACTCACTCTAGTTAAGCCTTTGCAGCCTAAAAGAAATGAATAATATACATCAGAAAGCCAAAAAAAAAAAAAAAAAACAAAAAAAAAACACGAAAATGGTAGAGCTGTTGAAATCCGGGCTAAGCATCTTCAGTAGAAGCCTAATACATGGGTAACATATGCTATCACTTGCTTGCCTACACCCATGGCAGGCATCAGCAGTCAACCACAGCATGCTTTCCCACTGAACCCAGATGCAGTCTCATCATCTCCCTTGCCTCACGCTTCATGCTTGTTTACTAATTGATTAGAATTGGCATTCCATTGGAATTGAAATCAATTCGATATCCTTGAATTGCCCTTTCTCTTTCAGTCCTTTGCTGTTAAGTTCTCATGGAAATTTTTAAAGGAATGTCATTATCTTCTGCAGGCAGATGGCTGTAGATTCCATCCCTACTACTGTGGGAAGAAGGTGCCTTGCAAACATCAGATGCACTATGAAAATTCTGCTGACTGATGAGCACTTTCATGGGCCAAAAAAAAAAAAAAAATGATCTTATCTAGAAGAACAGTTCTCCAGATAAATTTCTTTAAATATTCCCAAAGTGTCCTGAGTTAAACTTTTGTTTAAATGGAATATGGAGACAAACACACAAAACTTTCACTTACATTCACTCAGAAATCCCTGAGGGCTGTTGCCAGAGTTTGGCTATTGAGTGGAACAGTCTCCTGAGTCTGTGAGCTCAAACACAGTCCTTTTAAGAGTGGAAATGGAACTGGGCACAATTAGGCAGAAAACGATATCTTTTAAGGAAAAAGAGGCTCTATGCAGGCTGCAGTCCAACTTCAGTTAAAAAATAAAAGGAAGAAAAGCCTTTACCCTTAGACAGAGAAAGTGACCTTCTTTGGGTACAGCAAAAAGTAATGCTTTTAAGAATTCTGTCTCCCCTGGATTTTTCTTTCTCTCATGGAAGAATTAAAATTAACATACATTTTAAAATCTTAGAAGTTCACTGGAGCAATTGACCAAGTATTTTTTAAGCATACATATTCTAAATTTGGCTGAACCAATACCATAGATAAAAACAATTACCAAATATTCCCACAAATCAAAGATTTTGATGTTGTTTTTTTATATTTTGTTTTTAAATGATTTGGACACATTTTGTCCCAGTATTACCTAAGTCATTGTTTAATCTTCTGATGGGTAATATGATGATACTTCTACGTCTACATTCTCTCTGTGTTTAATTTTTCAGTTGACCGTGGGATTACCTTTAAATTTCGACAGTTGTCTCACTAATGAGGGAAATTCCATAACAACCTAGAATTTTAGAGAACTTAATGCCAATCTTACCAAAACTACTGAATGTATTTAAAATATGAGAGAGAGAAAGAGAGAGAGAGAGACTCACTTGAAAGAAACTCCCAAGTGTTTTTGAGTTCAATAGCCATCCAACCAAGTTGAATGGAATTGAATGTGAAGTAAGATTTGAAGCCGAAAAGCAATAAAAACTCATGTGTGCTAGTTCTTAAGGAGTTGTACCTCCAGCAGCTGATTGCTGTCATTCCCATAACCTCTGAAAAATGCACACCACAGACTCCAGCTCTGAGTTCACCTCTACCTCAGTGACACAGCATTTTCCCCTATTTCCAACTCTTATTCAGCAGTTGAAGTTAATACTTGAGAAACCACCCCCTGCTTGACTGTTTCATATAGATAAGACCTCTAGCCTGCTTTGGACAAGAATGGTTTTTAAAAAATTATTTCTCAAGATTGTGATTATAGCCTTTGGAACTGTTTGCATTTCTGGTAATATGGCAATTTTGAGGAGCAAAAAGGCGTTTCTATCATTAATACAAACTTACACAGAAATTATTCATCATGTGGTACTTCAAAATTGTCCAGAAAAGAATTGAACTTGTATATTGTGGAGTTCTCCATACTTAGAACTAGTGAAAGGACCAGAGATTGGTCTAGGAGGGGGACGTGTCTGTGTCTGTCTGTTTTCCTGTAACATAAGCAAGCTGACAAAACTGTGGCCATTTCTGCATGATTTCCATCTTCACACAAACGCACAACCAAGGGAGGCTGTTCATTTTGGAAAGAAATGCTCTGGAAAAATTTCTATAAGGCAAAGAACTGTGCAAGGAAGAGTTCACTCCAAAAGATTTTATTCCTATGACCTTATAATTTACTGCAGATGTGTCCGGATGATGGGAGTACAAAAGCCACCAAACAAAACAAAGCCAGTTTCATCTCCATCAGGCATATGAGAAAAGAAATTGAAGCTCCCGTGAGACAGATTTAAACAAAACATCAGGCCTAACTTTAGACCACTAGGTTTTTCATGTGGTGAAGCAGAGGGTACCAGTATGAAGAGAAATCCACAATCACAGACTCTTTGGAGTAAAGATTTGTTTATTAATTTTTAAATTGTCCAAACATTTCTCATGCAAACTAGAAAAGTTCTTAAATTTGATACAAGCAATGAAGTGCTTTCTTAAGCAAACCTCAAGATTTTATTTGTCTAGAAAAGGAAGTTAACTGAAGGTAAATGACCATGCATGTGCATCTCCGTCAGATCACACAGGATCAGCTGGGTAAGCGGTATGTCAGCAGTCGTCTATCCTTTTTTCTGCTCCGACATGAAGTTGACTGGAAATTTGCTTTTTACAAATAAATGAAAGCCACTAAAAAATGAATTGAATAGCTTATGATGTGTTTTGAAAGTTCAAGCATGCTTGTGCATTTTAGCATACCTCTGGAACTTGATGAGGCTCGCATGCTGTCTGCTGAAGCCTACCATGGAACACTGGGATGTGATGTGTATGAACGTTGACATTGCTGTAATTTTAAGAATGGTGGTTGACTGTCTGAGCACCAACAGGGATGTCTGCTTTTGTCAGAAAGTTTTGATTACTGCTATCTTTATTTTAAAACATTATGGTCAATTGAACTTCACCGTTATTAATGAGCATATGTAAGTTGCTTGGCTGTGTATAAAAGTATATAATTACAACATGAATTATTCTTTAAAATTCTAATAACGTTTTATATACTATACACATGCATTCACTACAGTTAGAAAAAGAATTATCTACACATATGTCTACAGCAAAAGTGGTATATAATATAATGAGAAGAATGAAAAGCTGTCTGCCCTGGAATACAGTTATGATGCTTCCTTTCCATTTGTCTTTCTTTGTCACAGTCTTCCTCTAAGTAAACTGTGGCTCAAAAAAAATCCCAGAAGGATATATGAGGAAATAACTAACAAACTGCACAAATTCTAGAAGAATTGGAAGTTCTATTTTATGATTCCAACTCCATGTCATGGGCGTCCTTCCCATCAGAGTAGAGATGAGTCAAGATGACAGTAGGTGACTTTAAGGGAAGATTTTTGACACTACTGTCCTCTCTTGAGAAGAGCACTTTCTGGAGTAGATGACTCAGTTATCATGGGTAAACTGAAATAAGAGATTCTATGCTTCCAACACTGCCTCACAGGCCCCATTAAGAAGTATGGGAGACTAGGAAGAAAGGGGAAATATGAAAGGAGAGAACTAACGTGACAGGTGCACCACCCACTTCCGACAGCGGACAGTCCAAGTGGAAACTACTCGAGAAACCCCAGAAGGTGCAGGATTCACAGAGGCTCAGAAAGGAGAGAAGGGTGGGAGGGCTGGCATGGACACAAAGGGGGAAAACGCAGTGCTTGGTATTTTCACATACAAAGTAGTGAGAGAAAAATACTCTATGGCAAACGGTGAGATATTCACCTGAAATCTTCCAAGTTATCAGCAGTTCACTGATTGGGGAAAGAGTCAGCTTTTTTTAAGGTTGAGGCCCCTGGCGGTTTGACTGTGATCCAGATTATGGCTAGATATCCAAGAGTGTAAGGCCAATACTAACTGTACTTGATGGTTTTTTTTTTAAAAAACGCAAACAGAAAGATGAGTGAGTGTGCAAGAAGGAATGTTTGTGGAAGAGTAAGGGAGGGGCAATGTGGTCAAAATACATACTACAAAATTCTCAAAGAACTGATAAAAATGAGAAAAATAAACAAATTTATTAATTAAAATCGATATAATTCTCCTATAAAATGGAAATTTACCAAGAATGTTAAAGGATGGATTTTATTATGTATTTATATACTTGGAAAATATTTTTACAAAAGCCATGCTAAGCTGCCTGTGTTTGTGCTTTCATTGCTTATTGCACATATTTCTTGTCTTTTTCAAGGGTTATTTTACACCGGCAATAACATCTAGTACTGGATATAGTCCACAAAATCCTTCAGTAAGTGTTCTGACAATAGTCAGAACTTATAACGCACAGTTTGTGGTGGTCTGAATGAGAATTCCACTCCCCATAGGTGCATATATTAACTTGCTTAGTTTCCAGTTGATGAATTATTTGGGAAGGATTATGAGGTGTGGCCTTGTTGGAACAGGTGTGGCCTTATTAGCGGAAAGGTGTCACTGGGGTGCCCTTTGAGATTTCAAAAGTCAGGTCCAATCTCTCTCTGCCTCTGTCTGTCTGTCCGTCTGTGAGTCTGTCTGTGTATGTGTGTGTGTGTGTCCTGGTCTCTCTGTCTCTCTTTCTGTGTGTCTATGTCTCTCTGTGTATCTGTCTGCTCTGTCTCTCTCTCTTTCTTTGTAAAACTTCCAGTCCAGCTAATACTCTAGCATGCCAGCCTGGGTGCCACCATGCTCGCTACCATGACGATAATGGATGAGCCCTCTAAAACTGTAAGCGAGACCCAGTTAAATACTTTCTCTTATAAGACCTGCCTTTGTCATGCTGACTTGGCACAGAAACAGAATAGAAAATAAGACACAAACATTTCATATACAAAATGCTTTTTACAATATTCTTTTCTAAAACTGGGTGTTGAGTCAAATTCAACTGAGTACTAGAAGAAAAGTTAACTGGGAAATTAAACTGGTTTATAAATTCTTCTTATTTTTAAACCACTTACTGATGGATGTTGTGACCAGTACTAGATGTTATTTGACATACAAAGTATCCTCTAGAGACGAGAAGGGAGAAGGAGTTTTGTGAAAAGGCAGTGAAATCACAAATGCAGGCAGTTTGGCATGGCATTTTCCAAAAATAAAAAAAAATATTTTCCAAGTGTATAAACGCATAAGGAAATCCACTCTTTAAAATACCTTGATGAGCACAAGACCCAGATGCAGAATGTCACCTGAGATAGAATCTATTATTATAATATTGCTTCATTGTGATGCTACTGAACTACCATCAGTCAGCCTTACGATATAAGTTATACTAGAAAATTTAATAATATATTTTCTCTAAACCCTTGTGTAAGAGTCATGGGAGGGAAATATTTGCTAACCTACCCATCTGGGTTTCTCTATCACTATAAACAATCTGATGAAGGTATATATAAATTTACAGCCATAATGTAAGATATCCAGGGCGAGATATTTAATTCCACAGAAGTAAAGGGTTGTCGGATCTAAATTATCTGCAGTGACTGTCTAGGCTGATAAATGCAACAGATAATTTCCAACCTCTGTAGTTCACTTTGTCAGCGTAGTTACGACTGTGTTTGGAGAGTCCCGCAAAAGGCTTTAAATTGACTCATTTGTAATATACGGCAGATGGTTCTTCTCATTTGTTACTGGGTGTTGCTCTATACCCTCTCATAACTCTAGCCTTTGGACAGCAATATGAACATTTTTCACCAAGTTGCCTCCACTTTATAGATAACACTTTGTAGTTACTGCCTACCAATATAAAGAGCAATTTCAGTAATTTTGGAGAATTATCCACGTAGCAGCTTATAATATCATTTTAACACACCAAACTCAAAATGAGTTTGAACTATTTTTAACTAGCTATGAAAACTTATCCTAAGATCTTAAAAGAAATGATACTTCCCCCTAATAGCACATTGGTCATTATATTTAATGAGGACATATTTATTATGGTTCCCACAAAGTCAACTTTCTTAGCAATTATAAATTGGTTATAATTTAAAAAGTTGGTCTCAGTTAGAAATAAACTTTCTAGAGCTGAATTTGCCTATTTTCAATGTCCATGCATCATTATTTTCAAAACTCTTGACTAAATACTGCAAACTTTTGTGGATAAAAAGAGTCGTCGAGAAACAAGTCAAGAAACAAGCCCTGTATAATATTTGTGTCTGTGCACTGGAATGTCACAAATATAGGCTTAAAATTAATTCAGTGATCAAAAAAGCAGTGACAGCAAGGTGAATAAATAATTTTAAAATCATTTTGCATCAATGCATCTAAAACAAAAGCCATGGACTTTTTATCTATTACTCATTTCTTTCATCCATTCTCCAAACAACAAAGAAGGCACAAGGCTATTAGGACAACTTTTTGGGTTTACCTTAAATTTGTCAAGAATTAGAATGCATGTGGCCTTGACCAATCTCATTAGCCTAATGATAGCAAGATGTAGGAGGCTTTTGACAGCCTAGCCCCATATGGGGTCTGGCTCCAAGGGAAATGTAGCCTTCATAAAATAACCTGAGTAGATAACAACGGCCCCACTGTCCTCTCAAACCATGCTCAAATCTGTGCCGAACGTAAGCAGTCTAGTTTGGAAATTTTTATTCTTCATTTATCCAGAAGACATTCATTTGCATTTCTATTCTCTCAAGTATACCAGGCTTTTCATACCACTCAAAAATATAGTTGAATTATCTTGATGGACTCTATGTGTTGGTTTTTGATATATGAATAGAATCATTTCCTTGCCCATTTCTTTGTACATATACAAAAGATCTCATTCAATTACAGGAAGTGGAAGTTCTAGCTTAACTACCCACTTTTTAATACTATCAACAGAAATTGTGATTTTTTTCCTTTGATAGTTCTTTTTTAAAGAAAGAATTTGTTGTGTAGTTTGGGTTTTCATATTTCTTCTTATATTATCAAGGAACTATACACAAATGTTCCGATGCTTCCCACCTGGTTGGATTACTAAGAACCAACATTGGAGCTGATATTTTGTCTGCGGACAGTTGACATCAAAGAGAGGACCACATTAGTGATATTTGTATTTGTACTTTTCATCTCCTTTTACTGTGAAAACCCTTTGCAGAGATATTAGCAAGTCACGAAGCCATCACACACTTTGCTTTACATTTCCTTGGCTTTGATTCAGCAAAGAAACTGTAGCCTCTATGTTTAAAAATAAGACCAACTTCTGAACACCTAATGATCCTCGTTGTCATGATCTCTCATTTTGACTCTGGCAATTATTCTCATATGTACCCGAGATAAGCTCACCAGTCTAGACGCTGTTTCTTCCTTGTCCTTCGCCTTTGCAAAAGTACTTTATGCCCATGCAGCGCCTTTCATCCACCGACCTCAAAGTGGTTCCTTTCTCTAATATGCCTTTATATTCTCTAGAGAACCAAAAAGGCTTTTTTTTATTGTAACTCTAGCCTTCTTTCATAGGTGAAATCTGGTCTGGTTGCTAAGAGGCATGGATTTGAATACACTGTAGCAGCATCTAACTTCTGCTTTTAAAATGGTTATTCTTTTTAATCCATTGAAGTGCATTTGACTATCATTTTTAAAAATCTCCTTTAAAAGTCAAAACGCAACTCTCTGAAAACCAATGAATCTCATTGCCACGGTATGGTAGGTCTCCTGCTTCCAGATCTATAATCATTTCTTCAGTGTCAGTAATAAAATGCTTCAGTAACCCCTCCCAGCCCCTTGGCGATCTGCCTAATAGTGTCAGGCCATTCTCCCCTGAAATCCTATGACTCAAAGAGCCAAGAGTGATGGTGCTGCTGCCATGGCAACTTGGAGCATTGAAGGCCTGGAAGTCTTGTCTGTTTTACATGAGATATTAGCTAAAGAATACATGCTATAGACTTGAGGTTTAATTCATTACAAACGTGCTGTGTGTATGTGTGTGTTATTTTTATTTCTGACTTAATTAGTGATTCTTTACCCTTGCTCACTTATCAAGTGAATATTATTCAAGATTACATGAGTCCCAGTTACCTAAGTAACTGAGCTTCTTAGAGCATATGAAATTCTACAGAAATATAAAACTGTATTTATCCTTTCATATCAGCCAGTTCACTCATACATACGCATATTATTAACTTACTGTATGTCAAGCACTCAAAGAGTCTTGAGATCACTATCTAGGTATACCAAGTAAACAGAAGAAAAAGGTGGAACCAAAAGTCAGAAGTACATAAATAGGATGGACCCAGAATCATTTTGATCATTTGAGAGAAAAGATCAGGAAAGATAGTTTGAAAATGGTTATATGAAGTATAAGCAAAGTTTAGTAGGCATAGTATGATGGGGAAATGGCCTTGAGAATAAGAAGATGTAAATAAAGTTTGGACATAATAAAGGAAATATTACATCTACATAATTTCTAGGTTGTTTTTATTAAAGCATAAAATATAAACAGAACATTCCAGAAGGAGTAATGGAAGAAACTATGGGGAACTATTTCATTAGAGGACCATATGCATCATGGGGCTTTCCAAGTTGGTTAAAGAATACGTCAGTTTTGTACGACCTAAAGCCTCAAACTGTGTAAAGCAGCACCAAGAACTGGGACCTGTGCTATCTCTATTAGACCTCCAATGCATCACGTAAAAAAAGAGAATGGAAACTTGAGTGCTTGGCAAAGTCATGAAGCCCAAGCAGCAGCCTGGCATGTTACTTCAGCCAAAAGCAGAAAGCGTGGCATTATGAGGTGCTAAGGTGTGGGGAGATTGAGGGGAGTACGCTTTAACAATGATCAGAAGCTAGTAAAACAACAACATTCAAGTCCATTTGACTTTTTATTTCATGTTTTTGTGGCCTTCATTACAAATAGATGGTTTTATTTAGCAAAAAAAGAAAGACAACTGCTACAAAAATTAGTCTCTGAACTGAAGAGATGGATCAGCAGTTTCGAACGTTTGTTGCTCTTCTTTTAAATTTTTTAGAGTTGGAAAAGAATGATTTATTACTGATTATTCTTTTGAATTCCTGTTTCTAGTTAATATTCAACCACCATAGAAATTATGATCATAATCCCTAAAACAACAAGAGGAGGAGTAAACTAAAAATCCACAACTATTTTTGACCAGAGTGTTACATCCAAATATCTATGCTGCTTGGCTTCCTCCCAAATTTTTATATTATTATTACAAATTTTCACCTCCTCCCCTCCTCCCATTTCTCTCCCCTTTTCCCTCTTCCCCCTCCCCCTCCCTCTCCAGACCAAAGAGCAGTCAGGGTTCCCTGCCCTGTGGGAAGTCCAAGGTCCTCCCCCCTCCATCCAGGTCTAGGAAGGTGAGCATCCAAACAGAGTAGGTTCCCACAAAGCCAGTACATGCAATAGAATCAAAACCCAGTGCCATTGTCCTTTGCTTCTCAGTCAACCCTCATTGTCAGCCACATTCAGAGAGTCCGGTTTGATCACATGCTCCATCAGTCCCAGTCCAGCTGGCCTTGGTGAATTCCCATTAGCTCAGCCCCACCATCTCAGTGGGTCAGCGCACCCCTCTTGTTCCTGACTTCCTTGCTCATGTTCTCTCATTTGGACCTTGGGAGCTCACTCTTATAGAGGACCCAGGTTTGGTTTCCAACACTCATATGGAGGTTAATAACCATGTGTCACTCCAGTTTCAGGGGATCTAATGCTCTCTCCTGGCCTCTGTAAGCACCAATAATGTACATGGTGCACATATATACATACACAAAGCAAAACATTCATATGTATATAAAAGGAAAACAAATAAACCCTTTAAATAATGCACATGATTTTAGCAAAGTTATTACTCCCAGTAAAGACAAATATTGAAAGATATGCAACCTGTCAGTCATATGGAATCAAATCCCAAGAAATTCAGGGAGGATGCCAGAACTTTTTTTCCTCTTATAGGACTGGCTTTCCTCATCAGAAACTTCTTGCTACTGAAGTCTACGTGCTCAAAGGGAAAGATGTCCTCTAGCAGAGATTCAATGAAGAACGAATCAAACATGAGAACTAACCACACCTTAAATTTTCCATGGCCCTAAATGAACCAAAGCAAAGTTCGTCTAGCACAGATTAGATAACTGACTCTCAGACAGAAAGATGATTATGCAACTAATTGAAGGTCACAGAGAAAGTCAGTCACCTCGGGATCAGAGGCCAGGCCTCTGACTCATTGTTCTAAACCCTCATTATGTCATTTACTTGAAGGAATGCCATGGGTTAATCCACAAATGCACTTTCACAAAATGCTTCCCGAAACCTTCAGATTGACATTTTTCCAGACTAGCAGAAGATGCCTGAATCACAAAGAAGATTTGAGGCTTTTTGTCCTTTTTGTGATAATTGAGATCTGAAGGCTTTGCTAAGTGACTTGGTGGGGATCCAGTTTGTGCTCAAGCCTCTGGCAAATGTTCTGAGATACTGGAAAACATGGAGTTAAGAAGAATAGGTGGGTTCCTAATGGAACACCTCCCTCTTCAGATCTGCAATCATGCACTTCAGTCTTCTTGGGGCCATTCCATACATGTCCTCCAGCCTCTACCAGCTCTGCCAGGAGTTGGCCAGAGAAGCATTTGCCATTCAAGACAAGTGACTCAAACAGAATAATACCAACTGTACTTTTCTGCATATTTAGACCTAATAAAGCATAGAGAAGTTTATAATAAGGCAAAAATACAAGGTTGGACTTGATCTCCCCCTAACTTATTAGAAATACTTACAAATGCAAAGCAACTTGTTATGGCAGCTTCTCATTCTTTTAAAAAAATGGAAATAAAAATAAGAGCATCATTTTATTCCTCAGCAAAGGTATAATATTTTTCAAAATATTGTATGTGTTTGTGTACTAATAGCCTAATAACTTAATTATAAATCAGTGAGACTCCAGAGCAGTAGAGAAAATATTTCTATCTCTATATAAGGTGTCAGTGGTAAAACAACAGTGCACACAAACCTTAAACCCTGCATAGTAACAAAGGGGCAGGAAATTACATATAGCTCAAATCAGTACAGTCCTGACTACATCTATTGTTTTGAATAGCATAAAAACCAGTATAATACATGTTGGAAGAATGTTAGCTATCCCTGTGTTAAGCATGAATTTTTTAAAGGAGTTATGTTGAAGTTTTGTTAAAGAAAAATTTTCCTGGTTTGCTTTTCGCTGGTCTGTTTTGGCATTCTTCTAGTAATATCAGAACCACCTGAGTCAATGATAGCCAGTGTGCATACTCCATAGAAGTTTCCTCCCACCAGGACCAATTCAATATTATTGCTACTGCAGTGATGGGCACTCGTTTTAGCCAATATGGCATGGTTTTCTCCTTCAGATTTGCTCAAAGCTGGGCAGTTGGTGAGGACAACCAGTTTCATTTTGCCCTATATGATCATCTTCAAACTGCATTCCAGCACACACTTTCAACTTCCCTAACAAGTTAGAGCCTCACGTTGTTGATCCACTCCAGCAACTTTTTCATCTTCCTTGGGACTGCCATTTTCCTGCCTTAGGTGTGGGGCAGACGCCAGACAAGAGTAGCTGTCAAGGGGGCCAGGGAGTGGGAAAAAGCTAAGCCTGGATTTTTATTAAAGCAAAAATAATTGAATCCTAGGGTGGCTTTTTCATGACACAGAAGCCATGACATGAATCTACGTCTTCCTCCTCAAATCAGGAATCCCTCTTCTTGGTACAGCCCTGTGTCTCCTCCGTAGGTCACTATGACAGCCTTTTGAACAAACCTCTCACTCAGGTTAAAAATACCCTCAGAAGTAATCTCCAAGGCCTTTTGTCTATGCTGCACTTGTCTGTCTTTTTACTTTGATGATCTCTACTCAGCTTAAAAATATTACTAGTCTGTCTACCATGCACAGTATATCCCCTCCATTTCTTTATATAATATAACTCCTGCATTTCCCTTCTGATTTGGTCTGCTCATCTGCTTTGTTGGCATCAAGCTTTTCCTATCATCACCTGGAGGCACTCTTAAAGATCATTCTCAGTTTTCCCATATTACTCTTCTACTTGTATGGATTCAGCCATCCCCCTCTATGGCTGACCACCAACGTCGTGTCTCTAGCCTAGATCTCCGAGAGTCTTCTTCCAGTGAATACTCTACTGGGAAGCTCTTTGGGAGCTAAACACTTGTGAAATGGAACACATTTCTCCCCAAGCGCTTTCTCGAAATCCTTTCCTATCTCTGTTCCGAATGTGTCCACGTTCACTGTGCAAGGCCCCAATGTTAAGGAGCTCCTCTGATAGTTGAACAACTCACACAGTGATGCCAATTATCCTAGCAACATCTGCTCCCTCTTTACCACTCTCACTGTTCTGCTTTAGGCACCAATGCCTGACCTATTTCTTCCATTCCCTCTAGCTCAGTTGTTATAATAAAAGTGTGCAACATAGAGGAAAATTGGAAGAGGAGCACAATACTCTGATGAACAGTTGTTTAGGCTATATTCGGTAATCTTTAAAATTATGTCAAATTTGTTTATTTGTGTATCCTAATGAGGCTACAGGTATAGAAACAGACATAGGGATGAGTACAGTTAGAATTGTTCATATACACATCAACGTAGTGCTATGGCTTAGAACTCAAGACCTTCTAAAGGTTTATGTATTGTAGACCTGGTCCCCAGTGTGGCAATACTGAAGGATGGTTCAACCTCTGACTGGTGAGGCTTATAGAATGTTCCTTAGGCCAGTGGAATGTATCATGAAAGGGCTTATAGGATCCCTGTCTCTTTCTATCTCTTTTTATTCATATACAAACAAGCAAACACATACACACGAAAAAAAAACCACAAACACTTTGCAGAAGAATTTGAAGTAATGAGGTAGATATGATACTTATAGGCAAACACTCTTAAGAGAAAAACTTTGTCTTCCATTTCTCCCCAAATGTTATCATAGCTAAAAATAATAAGAATACAACTTTTCTAATAGAATCTCAAAACTAGCCACCAGTCAAATATGCTCAGTGGTTCATAAAATGGCTCCATGGTTTTTTAAACTATGATGCAGTCACATCTTACCAATTGTGGTGATATCTAATCATTTTATTCCTTTGACTATATTGTGTCTATCTGGCATCCCTCCCCTACCCCCATTGGTTATGACAGTTCACTCTGTCTTGGAGAATGTCCAACAATTTCAATTTGTCTATTTCCTTAAAGATTGTTTCTCACATTCCTCTTCCCCTCACAACTGGTGGGCATCTGACCAATTCTAATTACTCTTTAATTTGTGTTGTTCACTCCTCTGAAAGTTGACTGTTATATACCACATGGGTTTTTATTTTAATTCCTCTCCTAAAATCCCCCTGCCCTCATGCTCTATTATGAGTCTCCACCACAACTATTCTTTTATCATGAAACTCAGTTCCCTTGATATTGCACTTAAGACCCCTACAAACTGGCCCTGACCCACTGCTTGGCTTTATTTCTAACTATCCCCTGTTTAAATCTTGGCTTCAAAGAATCTGCTCCCTAGAGTATGCCATGGTTCCTCACTTCCCTGCGTCTGCTCTTTCTGATTTCAGGACATCCTCAAATCTAACCTCAGTGTAACCGTTAAGAAATCCACTAAGAGAAGAAGCCTCCCTAAATCAAGAACTCTAGTTCTCATGCTTTTCTTCCCCCTTAGTTTTCTTCTTCTTTTTGTCTCGTCCAAGTCCAATGAGATAGCTTTTTTATCTTACTATACTTTGTTATATTTTATTACTATCCCCTAGAAGCTTGTTTCTTTTTAATGAGAGGCAGAAGGTGGTAGATTCAGATGGGAGAAGATGTAGGAGAAACTGGGAGGACTAGAGAGGGAGAGGAAACAGTAATCAGGATATATTATGAAGGGGGAAAATCTATTTTCAAAAACAGAGGGTGAAAATCATTCAATACATTTATCCAACTAACCAATAGATTAGAGAACATATAACCAGACAGCTGTGGAAATCAAACTTAAAGTTTGAACGAAAATTTATCTCTGTCAAATCATCAATATGAGACAATTACTCTAGATGTTCGTAATTAACAACACATCCAAACAAGTTTTCTCTGTATGCTTGTCCACTTGTGAGCAAAAGTCGTGGAGAAAGAGCAGGATGAGACCGAACTCAAATCCCAGCACATCTCACACCAGAAGTATGCCTTTAGACAAGCTATTTAAATGTTTTAATTTTGGGTTTCCTGTCTATAAAATAGGAATGAGAGCACATTTCTTGTGTTCTGGAGAAGTGGTGTAGTCATAAGAAGAAGGCTCCCAAAAGTCAGCCCTATGCCATTGTAGTATTCTCAATCATCGCTAGATGAATCTAACCGTAGAATCCATACACTTGCCCCAGGAAGAAAGAACAAATCTCATGTTAAAGAGACAAGCTTCAAATACTTGACATCAAGTCATCTGGAGAATTTGTAGATAGAAACATTGAATGTTAAACTCTATTAACTCTGAATATTTGCTAAATCTGCAAATGCTCACTGAAGTGAAGGAAGAAATATAAAACTCACATTGCTAAGAAACTATTCCCCTCATCTGAAAAGGGGAGGGGGCACTTTCACAGTATCAAATCTGAGTGAATTCCCTAGGCAAGCTAGCCTTACCTGGATCTGATGAACTCAAACACTTACAAGATTGGTACATGTGGGCCGGGCGATGGTGGCGCACGCCTTTAATCCCAGCACTCGGGAGGCAGAGGCAGGTGGATCTTTGTGAGTTCGAGACCAGCCTGGTCTACAGAGCTAGTTCCAGGACAGGCTCCAAAGCCACAGAGAAACCCTGTCTCGAAAAAAAAAAAAAAGATTGGTACATGTGTATAGTTCTGTATTAGATGTAGAAAACCATAATGATACCAAAATGTACTTTAGAATTGCTGAGTGAGATAATCCACACGACATGCACAGCCTAATGCCAATATACAACCAACACTAATGAATGTCACCATTACGTCATCATGAGCTTTGTTCCAAGGATCTTTACAGAAGAGATGAAACTTCCCGAGCTATTTCTCCCTCACTCTTCTCCTTTTCTGCAACCCTTCCTGTTCAGTCAATAACTTCCCCAAGGACATTCTCCTTGCTCCATGTTTCTGGCTATCCTGGAGATCCTGTATAATCTTTTTCTTCATTACCTGCTCAGACATTAACAACTGAAACCATTCTGTCTCTTTCATGGAGATTGACACTTCTCAATCTATTTTGGCCTTATATGCTTTCCACATCTCCCAATAAAGACATATCACATTTACACAAATATGGCTGATATATATATATGTATATATATATATGTGTGTGTGTGTATGTGTGTGTGTTTGTGGGTGTGATTTTGAGTCAGCACTTATAAGTATATAACTATATGTCAACACACACACATATATATGTGTGTGTATATATGTAAAGTCAAACAATTTTCATTCCACAATAAAATGTCTTTTCTAACAACTAAATTATTAACTTTTCAGCATGAAAATGTCTTGTGACCCAGGCTCTCCCAGTGTCACAGTGATTATTTGCTGAATTAAAACAAAATATGACAAAAAATATCTTTTATAACTCATAGAGTATGCAAAAGTTTATAGAGAAACAGATTATTATGAATCATCTTTTCAAACATGAAGCTAAAAGAAAGCAAATCAAATTGGGACATTCATTTCTAAATCTTTCCTCTTTCCACTGGGCATTTAAAGGGACAAGTCAGAATTTTTAAGTATTCAAAAGGTGACTCCATTGCTATTTAACTAGAAATATATTTGGATGCTTTATCCCTTATATGATAACATCTAAACCTAATCATCATAAAATGAAAATTTGGGTTAATGTGATCCTATCTATTTGTAAAAATTATTTTATTTTTCATTATGATTTTGTGTTTCTATCTATGCACTTGTGTATATGGGTGCAATGCTACAGAGTCCAAAAAGGCACTAGATTATCTAGAGATGGAGACTGTCTACAAGTGAAAGTGAACTTGAGTCTCCTGCAAAAACAGTAGGTGCTCTTAATCACTGATATATCCCCCCAGCTATTGGTTCATGCACTTTTATAGTGTAGAATTAATCTCAGCATTTTTGTTATATGGGGAGGGGTGGGCACTCAGCCACACTCTACACTCTCCTCAATTTTACTACTGTCTTTGGAGTTAAACTCGATGAAGTATATAATTCTTAGACATCATTCCAAGTTCCTTGGACTCACTTTATCACTTCAGAAATAAATTGGATGGGAATATAAGATTGCTACAGTACTTTCTCATGCACAGTCTATATTACTATCTGTATCTATTTCAAAATTCAATGTGTTCAAAGAGCTTGAAGCAGTTGCTCAATAATAGGTACGGCTAACACTACAGATGAATGTGGATAGAAAAGGGTCAGCTAGAACATGTGTATTTGTTAGCTTTTAAATTAGTTATCCCATTACTTTATTGATCATCTGAAAGGCCACGAAGCATGATTTGTCTTGGAAAACATAAACAAAATAAAACTAGGTATAACCAAAATTCAAGTAAATATTTGTAATGAACACACATTATTAGTTTCATTTCCTAAGTAGAAATAACTGTTAATAAGAGAATAGGAATAAATTCCTATAAAGTAGGATGACAGAAGATTATTTGAGTGAGAAAAAAAGTAAAAGAGTATGGACTACATCAATTGCCTGTCCAATAACAGCACTGACCCTTGAAAATGCACGCCTCTTCAGGCTCCACCATAAATACATGGTAAGGGTAAAAGCATTCACCAAAGGTAACCAAGATAGAGAAAGGAATAAACGGATAGTAAGGAAGTCTAACAATGTATTTTTTTTACTTACTAAACTTTTTTCCTATTTAAAAATAGCAATACATAACTTGGCATAGTAGCACATGACTTTAATCGCAGCACTAGGAAGGCAGAAGAAGGTGGATCTCTGCAAGTTTGGGGCCAATCTGTTCTATGTAGGTAGTTCAAAAACAGCCAGGGCTATGTAGGAAGTAGAAAGACCCTTTCAAAAAGAAAGGAAGAAAGAAAGAAAGAAAGAAAGAAAGAAAGAAAGAAAGAAAGAAAGAAAGAAAGAAAGAGAAAGAAAGAAAGAAGAGAAAAAAGGAATAAGAGGAGAGAGGGAGAAGGAAGGAAGGAAGGAAGGAAGGAAGGAAGGAAGGAAGGAAGGAAGGAAGGAAGGAAGGAAGGAAGGAAGGAAGGAAGGCTGAATAATTTTAGGCTAATGGTATTCTCTTTCCATATTCTGGCTTGAAATATTCTGTATCAGAAGAGAAAAAACTAGGATCCTGATGACACTTTCAACTAAGGTACATACAAGTCAGCATTGCTTGAATCTGGATGATGTGTTTAGCATCACCCAGCAATAAAAAAATAAAGAGTACACATTCTTCAGTTCTTTTGCAGATTTGAAATATAAATGTATTGGACTGGATACCTTCTGTACTCCCAAGAGACCTTCAGAATGAAAGGATGCAGCAATCACACATGTGGGAGAAACAATACATTTGCTGAAGGGTAAATCCTGATCCCTTGTTTTCAGCTCCTCGTTTTGCAAGTGAAATTTATGCCTCATGAATGTCTAAGTGCCTCAAGGTTTATTCACAAACACAATACAGCTAATTTGGCTTCTTCCTGTCAACACAAGCCTATAAAGGATGAAGGGAAAAGTGATGAATGTGCTTGGGGTTCCTTATGTGAAGCTAATAAGATAATTATTAATAATTGCTTTCAGATAGTCATTCATTAACTGGTCATCCAATAATATACTGGGTGATAGTAATGCTCCACAAAGGAAAGATATCAAGGCTATTTTTGATTAAACCTCTTCTTAGAATCAGTATTCTATCATATCGGATGCATGCAGTCTGCTGACTTTAATTAACTGAGTGACTCTCAAGCCAAATATGGGTTCTAACGCCTATACCACTGCTATAAAATATATGGCCAGATACTCACACTTCAATTATGAAGTACAATCCTAACGTTTGTTTTTCCAGTCATTCAACTCTGGATAGCCACAGCTAAATGTGATTACACCAACCTTCTTAACTTCCATACACTTCAACACCAAGTGTCAAGTTCTGAACACTGAGCAATTTGTAAGGTCAGCTCTACAATGATAGTTTCACAACTTCAGTACCACTGATATTGGAGTTGGATAATTCTTCACGCCGAAGGATGTGCTGTGTGCTGTAGGATGGCCTACAGAATCCCTGGCCTATCTTTTGTCTCTACATTGCTGTTGTTATCGCTATTGTTGCTGCTGCTGCTGCTGCTGCTGCTGTTGTTGTTGAACTAGAAGTTCATGTTATGACATGCAAATGGAGTTCAAAGGTCAGCTTTGTGGAATGGCTTCTTAAATTTTATGTCAAGGAGTAAGTACCTTTCCTCAGTGAGTACATATTAATGTTCACATGTTGTATTTTAGCTACCTAACTTATTTGTCCTTATTATTAATATGTCTCTAGCCTATCAAAAAACCATCCTGAAGTCAGAATAACTAAGGTCACTTGCTTCCCAGTTTATGACACGATATTGTCCATTGTATTGTAGTGGGGAGACCTTAGCAAAGGCCAAGTACAGTCCTTCCCTGCCTCTCTGCCTCAGTCTCGCTGCAGTCTTTTGCTCGCCATGTGATTAGCAGCAGTGTTCCTCTGCAGCTGGCTTACTTTCTTCCACCTGCCTTGGAGCCCTTGAGTGTGCTGCTTTTTCTGCTCTGTGCAATCTCTCTACCAAGTCTACTCTTCACAGGCACCTTCAAGGAACTGCTCTGAGAGCTAGAACTTCAGGAGTAAGCATCGCCTGATCCATGAAGATTTTGATAAACTGGGTAGGACTGGACAAGGCTAGGAGGAGCATATAAGCTACTAAATGCATAAAATGTTGGGCTGTGGTAACCGCAGAGTAAGGATAATGGCGTGCTGATAGAGACTGAGATAATGTTTTATACAAGGTCATCAGGGAAGAGCTTACTGTTACGTCAATGGGGTTATTGGAAAAGTCTGTTTTGAGCTGAGAAGAGCAAGATCAAAGGTTCTAACATGAGTTTATCTGAATGCTGCCTGAACACAGGAAGATAATTGTAAGAAAAGAGTATAGAAAAATGAGGTCAGAAATGAAGCTGGAGTCAAAAACATAAGATATAGTAGGGACTAGAAGATTTACTCTGAGGTGAGTGTCGTGTTAAGAGGGATTTGAGCAGAAGTCTAGTGTAATCTGACTTTCCTTTTAATGCAATCACACTGACCACAATTTAGAAAATAAACTTTATAATCACTTAGTCAAAGAGGATAACTAATTAGAATTCCATTGTTTTATCTACTTACACCTTGTAATTTTTTTTTCAAAATGTGTTTTGTTTCCATAAGAGACTTAGCTACTCATGTTTTTATTATCTGTGTAACACTTGGTATTCCTACAACTTTAGATTTATTTGTATAACTATTTGATTAATATTTGTCTTCTTTGTTGGTCCATGAAGGGATATGATATGTTTTTCCTTCTCTAATGCCAAGTGAGCATATAACACCACCGGTTCTCAGTCATTACTAAAGAGGGGAAGAAACCTAGAGAGCGGAGGAAAGGGATAAGAGTAAGCACAGTATTGAAATGTATTATTTGCAAAAGTATACTTGTTGTGAGTATTCAAAAAATTTCAACACTCTTGAGAAAGCAGTGATAGATTTTTTTTCTAAGGCACATAGGAAAGATTATTTCCTACCTTCCATGGAAGTCTGGTCACCAGGACATAAAAATTAGAACTATTTGTTGGGAGCCTACTACGTCCCAAGTGTTAATTGTCTCTTAAAACCTATCCACAACCATAAAGGATTAATATTGTTGCATTTTTCAGATGAGTAAATGAACTTAGAGATGCTAGTTACACAGTCAGTAAGCAATGGAACTGGGGGGGGGGGGGCCAACTCATATTTAGCCACCATGCACACTGCCTCCTACAGGAACAATCAATGGCAATTTTATTGAAGATTTAGCTCCTGCAAGCTGTCCTAAAACACAGCATCCTTGTGTTGAAAAAAGAGCAGTGTTTATTACAGATGTATTCTGGGCATATCTAATGTGCAAATTTTCCCTCACAGAAACAATTCCAATCAGTGTCATACAATTTCTTTTGAAATTTTAATGAGACACAACATGCAAAATGTAAGAAAAGATGAGAAATTAAAAAAAAAAAGACTGGGCACAGATAGCAATGGAAGTTATGAAACTGTGTGTGCTGCAGCATTAAAATACAAGGCAGAATCCTCAAACACCATTTAAAAGGCTTTAGTTGGCATAATACATACAAAATAATTAAATATCACTTTGGGGCATAAAATAATCCTTATTTCAGTATGTTCAGTAAGAACAATAACTATCACAAAAGAATCTTGATTTTGGATAAATCTTTGGAAAGAGGCAGAAGAAAGTCAATTTAAGGCTATACTTTGGAAGTTTTTCGTCACAGCTGCATAATAAAACATGGACTTCTAAAATATTTACGACAACTTTCATTACTTAAATCTTTTCAGTGAATTCCATTTTCCCTGAAAAGAAACTTTCCATTTTTTGTATAAAAGATATTTATCTACCTAGGGTTGGATTTGGTATAAATGTGTATAGACATGAGCACATGCAAGCATATAAATATATACACACACACATATATATGTGTGTATGTGTGTGTGTTTGATTTCTTCTTAGAAACAGACAGAAAAAAATGTACACATGTTCAATATTTAAAACAAAACTAGAAAGAACATATAAAATTCTTACTATGCTCATATTTTGACACAATAATACAATGTTAGGTATTTGTCTTATGATAAATATTCATGTATCATTCATAATAAGATAAAAAGATCTAGTTTATCTAATAAAGGATAAATCATTAATCCATAAACATCAAGACTATGCTAATATTATACTAATAATTAAAACAGGTAAACTTTAAGACAATTATGGTATATTTCAACTTTTGCAAAAGCTTACATATCACTGATAAAAATGTGGAGAGACAAGAGACCTCTTTGGTCTGAGGATTCCGTAGAAGTAAAACTAGTTGCTGGCTGTTCTGCTTCTATGATCTTTCAGCTTTCATCACATAATATCTGGGTTTTTATTATTAAAACAAATTAAAAATCATGCAACAAAAATAAAAATTATCAAAAAGTTAATTCAATATGAAAAGTGAGAATATTGGTTATACTTTGAAATATATCCATCTTTATATGTGTTTAGAATATATGCATGTAATTTCTATGTTTAAGTTTTGTAGTTTTCTAATATAAAGATAACCAGGATATGTTTCTTTCTGGATAGAAAATGACCGAGGTTATTGTATTTTGTGTGTATGTCTGTATTCATTATAAATAGCACTGCTACAGAAGAACATTTTCATACATCCACATATTGTGCATTAAAAAGATCCCCTAGGCCCTGCTCTCCCCTTTGTCGCCTCCTGCTCCTCTCTCTTCTCTTTGTTCCCCTTCACTTCTATTTCCCTGTTGTATTACATACATGATTTTATAAATTCATATGAAATTTGGGAAGCATTTACGAGAGAAAACATATAACAGTTGTCTTTCTGAAATCAGCTTAATCCACTTAATATTGCAATTTGCTTTGGACTGAAGAATTCTAATATATATTCCTTCAGTGTTACTTTTTAAAAAATAAAATGCCATTAGTCAATTACCTTTTATTATCTTGGAAAATAAAAAATACTTATAACCAAATTCAAAAGTTTGAGATATTTAATAGTTATACAATGAATAAAATAGAATTTACCACAGCCTCTTATATTCCGAACCACAGGTAGACAATGGTCCCTCGCTCGTTTCCACATTAGCCAGGCATTTTCCCTAATCTGCATTTCCTTTGCCTTTCAAGATATTAAGAGGCTATATCAAGTATCTTACTATAATAAAAATACCCACTGTGTTCCCACTCAGGTTGTTAAGAAATCAAAGGGAGAAATTAGGTTAGTTTGGCATGATTTGTTTTTGATGAACCCGTGTTGCCTTCTAATTAGCACATTATTTTCCTCCAGATGTTTGCAAATTAAGAGAGTGCAGATTTTCTTTGTTGAGATGCACTCTGAACGCCCTGGACAATAGCCTGTGTTTGAAAGCCTTTCCTTTCTTTATTTCCTTTTTTTTTTTTTATAAACTGGGTTTGCTAGCATTTAAAATGGAGCTTATCTGGATGAAAGAAAATTCACACATGCCTTAAACTATGGCGATAATCACTAAAAGGAGACAATTAATGGAGCCAGTGACTGAGGGAACACCGAATTCTGTGAAAGAAACACCGAGATGACAGCAGAATGAGAGCTCAAGCCTAGTCACACAAATGCAGAAACAGATGTAGAGAACCACGGGAAACTGAGCAAAGCATCAATCATCTTTCTGCAATTTATTAGGGTGAAAATCAAAATGAGATTATTCTTAGATAACCCACTGCCTAAGCAGATTCACAGTAGCTCATCTCCGGGCTGATGACTGAGACCTAACGTCAAGTAAGATAAACAAAGAAATGAGACTGCATATTTTTTTTCTAAGACTTCTATCTCCATTCGGCAGTGGCAATGAGTGGACAAAACGTTTGCCAGGATTATTGACCTCTGAGTGTGTCTCTTCATCTACAAAGCAAGGTTAATGATGTCAGCCTGGGAAAGAGTCTAATGAATGAGTGTAGCGTGCCAGGGACACAAACAGATAGCATGAGACTACTCAAATGTTTTGGGTTTTGTTTTATTTTGTTTTTAGTCTGAATCTTCAAAATTTTCTCTTTGCTTCACAACGGGAGTTGATGCCAAAATCACTATGGTGCTGCAGAATTCATGGAGTCTCTTAGAACCTGAGAGGACAAATGTTTATTTAATTAATTTCTGATAAAAGTAGAATAAGTCAATCAATCCTTTCATAAAGTCTTGATAGCTTTATAATGCTCATAAAATTTAGCTACATTGAGTTTTTCTTTAGTCTTATATCATGTCTCTGATATATATATATATATATATTGGTTTTTTGAGACAGGGTTTCTCTGTGGCTTTGGAGCCTGTCCTGGAATTAGCTCTGAGGACCAAGCTGGTCTCGAACTCACAGAGATCCGCCTGCCTCTGCCTCCTGAGTGCTGGGATTAAAGGCGTGTGCCACCATCGCCCGGCCAGTGTCTGAAAATTTTTACATAATAAATCAATTGTCTAAAATTGCTCTAGTGGAACTCTTCTTTTAAAAAAAAATAGCCGTCCACGGTATTCTAGAGTAAGATTACTAGGAACCAATAACAAAGCTCTGATAAGAAGCATCTCATGTGGCAGTTGGATGTACTTCATGCCCAAGCAAGACAGCCAGTGCCTTGTCACTACAAACTTCACAAAAATTCAGAAA
Source organism: Alexandromys fortis (assembly GCF_014885135.2). Taxonomy (NCBI): domain Eukaryota; kingdom Metazoa; phylum Chordata; class Mammalia; order Rodentia; family Cricetidae; genus Alexandromys; species Alexandromys fortis. The sequence goes on along the minus strand of NW_026068014.1, from coordinate 2,839,057 downwards.
AATTGTAAATCACAACATTCCAAAAAAAAATAGCTTGGCATCCTTTTAAATGAACTTGTGTGAGGCACTCATTTGGATACCTTCGCCTAACTGCTGTTACGGAAATCCACAGCCCCATCAGTTCTCCAGCTCCTTTGCTCTATCAAGACTCATGCTATTTTGTTTCTCAGCATTTTGATGTCTGGCAGGTCATCTATAGAATGGTTTCCCTCCCATGGAGCCCTTTTACTTTCAAAGGAACTTCCTGAAGACAGCGATTTCCTCTAAAGGACTTGGGCAATGGAGAGAGAGCCCAAGAGCCTGCTGGTAGTGGGAGCTCTGAAGTGAGCAACCCTCACAGATCCATCATACAACTACCTGCCTGCCCTTCATTCAAATAGTACAAGCTACCAACAACACGTCGAGAGTGGTGTGATAGCCTCGTTGTACATGATGTGGAAATGTAAATTTGCAGCTGATTCAGCGTCATGTCATGGAGCATGCTTGGATTTCCATAGGAAAGATACAGTCAGCATCCCCAAAAGCCTCCCAGCTCTCCTAAGGAAGTTCCTATTCCCTACTTCATTTAATTAAATTTCTCTTTCTTGGTGCTGTTAAACAACGTGAAATTGCAATCAGTGTTGTCTCCAAAAGATTATAATGTAATGTCAATTCTGTTAGCAACTTTCCACTTAAAATAAAATGTATGAATTCTTCATAACTTTCATTCTACCAAGCAAATAAGTCAAAAAATAAAAGTTTATAACTCTTCCCATGTCTGCTAGCAGTACCTCTAAATCAATAAACAAAGTTATAATAATGTAATACCATCTCCACCAAGGAATCTGAAAGTCTAAATGGCAAAAATAATTGTCCTCAACTATTTTAACAGCAAAACGCTCTTCTGTATCATAGAAAATATAGGAAAAATGTCTTTCTTAGAGAGATAAAAATAAGAAATTGATAGTCTATTGTGTTGTATTTAATAGAAAATAGATTCAAAAACTTGGAAAAAAATCTAAAATTGTATCATGGTAAGTATTCCACCTTCAAAATGGCAGTCATTGCCCAGTTCCCCATCCCCATCCTGGGTCTTCCACACAGCCACTCAGGTTAAGAAAACAGTTGAAGCAGGTCTTAGAACTGAATAAAGCTTGTATTTCTCTCCCTTCTTCCTTCTGTCATCAATCTTTTATCTATTTAATTGGGCCGGGTTCAGTCTCACCACCAAGAGCACTGACAGACCAGCCTCGGTGTTCATGCCCTTACAGCTGCTTCACCCCCACCTCTGCTCCGGCCACCCCATGCCATTCTCCCTATGTCTGTTTGTACACATTCTAAAAATTCTCATTTAGGTTCAGGCCTATCCTGCTCCACCATAACCTCATCTTAGCTTATATTTCAAAATAAAATGTGCTTCCAAATCAAATCATATCTATGGACACCAAGAGTCAAGATCTCTTTGGAGAAAACTATGTAAGAAACAGTGTGGGAACCATCACAAATGGACACATACGATTTTCTGTATTTTTAAAGAGGTGTAACAGAGAGTGTGGAAAGGAAGGAAGTAAAGTTCTTTTCCAGAGCTGGACTGAGTTCTCCTCTCAGGCAATGCTTTTGTAATGCAGAAGTCTGTTTCATTAATAACCAAGGGCAAAATGTGGTCTGTAGTAATTATACTGATAACATGATCAACTAATGAAGTTCATTAGTCTAGTTGATGGGAACAGGAATTTATTGACTTCTTTATTTGTCGCTGGTAAATGAGCACTGTATGAAGTGGCACTGCTCAGACAAAGTATAAAGCCAAATGCATTCTTCCTGCATCTCATCAGTCTTAATTAAACTGTGCTTTTAACTAATTTAAGCTGAAATCATCCAGAGCATATAAAATTTAAGCACCTATTTAAGCAATAATCCATATAAATACTATATTAATTGTAGATGGGCCAATTATTTTCATTTAATTTAAAAGGTCCCAATGTGATTTCTCACTGCTCATGTTCAAAGTTTCTTGAGTTATTTCTAATAGCTTTACTAAGTGTTCAAATTTCTTAGTCCCAAGACAAGTTGGATTCAAGTCCCTAGTAAAATAAATATTTGCATTATGAAACTTACTAAGAATAAAGTAATTTATCAACAGAATCTATAATAAAAGCATTAGAAATAATATAGTCAGTAAACTTAGAGTTCTACTTCTTTAAATTGAAAAAATAAATCTGATGAAAAGGAATGAACCTTTACAACGTCCCAGGAAATTGCACATTCTCGTTATTGGATCGTGGCTTCCCACTGACTAGCCCCTCTTTTGTAGTTTTAATGGTATCATCAACATTTCTTGATTTACATGCATTATTCCATACATAATCACTGACCTAAAAGAAACACACTTAGATTTGAACCAAAGACCCTGTGTACATATTTCAAATTTACAATATGGCCAAGCTAATTCATTTAAGAAGCTTTTAAAGGGCAGAGAACAGCATTCCTATATCCTGACCCACTGCACAAAGAGGTCTGAACACCATGTCTCTGCTGCCAAAGCCTGGCAGGAATTTTATGCTGTATTTGTTCCAGACTGCTTTCTTGATCCCCATTATGTTGTTAGCTCAGCAGAGGAAAGAGACGGTTTAAAAAATGTCACAGTGGGAAGTGCTTTAATATTGAGTGGTAAATCCCCAGAGGCAAATGCAAAATATATCCACATTGTTAGCCATGCCTTCCAAGCAGACACAGGACTGTTAAAATAAGTGACTTGGGTTTCTTTCCTTTGGTTGATGCTGTTTGTGGTTTGAGGTTGCTTGGCTGGGGACAGGGGAAAGTGTTTTCCATGAACCATAATGTTTTTTTATTCTTAGGTATTTTATAAGGTGCCACAAAATAAAAATTCCTTTTTTCATCTTGCATACACCATTACTACACTAAGAAGAGCAACAAATATTATATACATATATATGTAACTATTATTAAATTATTCATCAAATCAAAAGGGAAATTTGTCTATTATACCATGTTTAATAGTGTCATTGTAGGTCATTGTTACCCACCCACCTCCCCCTGCTGTAATCATCAAGTACTATTTTTACATATTAGAAACAGGACAAATTATGAATATTCAAATGTGATCTAATTAATTCTCTAGAATGACAGATTCTGTCTTTCAGGAAAAAAAAAAACAGCCTCCATTTTTTTTATCTTGTTTTTAGGATCTGGAAATTAAGACCAAGAATTGTGCTTTAACAAAGCTGAAAATAGCAATAGCAAGGTCTTCTGGAAAGCCACAAAACCCTTCTGATGCCTTTTGATGCTGGCTCTTTCTGATAGCATTTGATTTTTACTGTCCCCACTCTTAAAGATTTAACTTATCTATTTTCAGAAGTGCTTAGGTTTCGAGATCTATTGCAATTCCTTTGTAGGCAAAATTGGTATTTTGATCTCTGATGTTGAACATCTGCAAACTACATTTATATGCACGGTAATGACACCCAGTCATAAAGGATGTGGAATAATCTGTCTGTGTTACAAAAGATGTCAATTTTTGTTGCTTGTTATTATAAGAGGACGTGGCGCTCCTCTCTGTGACAAGCAATGTTGCTTCTAATCCCTAGCAATAAATGTACCTAGAATATGTACAGAAATGGCATTCAGCCTGAATATCCATCACTGTTCTGATTGTTTGAAATGCATCTGGACCCTTTGAGTATATTTACTATGATTACCCAGTTCAAGCCTTTTCACACTATTGTGTGTGTCATCAAATGGCAGTAATGAGAGTAACCGCATCTATTATTATAGGTTTTAGGACTCTGCCATCTGTTGAGCATTAGCCTTTGCCATTCCCCAACTGGCATTCCAGTGATCCAAAATTACACAGAAGCCACCCCACAATAATGCATTTTTATATCACCTTTCATTCCCTCTCAACAAAGAGAAGCCCTTCCTTAAGATTTCCTATTAGGAATATAGTGATTAAGAATGAATCTCGGTGAATTGATTTGATGTTGTCTTAACACTTAACACCAAAGCTTCAAAAGTGAAGAACATACGGTACATAATTCACCACTGACGAGTGGTGGTATGTGAAGTTGTAATGTCTTGACAATTATCTAATTTGACAAAAATTAACAAGTATATTTCTATTCCATAAACTATGTGGCAATACTCTCTGAATCCCTTCTATGAGGTGAGTAAGTGGATCATGTTTATTTAAGGAGATATACTGCCAATTAGAATGTCAACATTTTTTCAGGCACATGGTTGGCAGCAATTTATATTCTCAAATCAAAAGACTAATGTTTGACTATACTAGTATCACTTGTAATTTGCAGCCATGCTAAAGCCTACATATAACAATTAATAAATAAAAGTTTCCAATGTAAAAGAAATTATAAATACAGTGTAAATATTATGTGGTAATACATTAGATATTCTAAAATGCAATGAAAAGATATCAATGTGAGGTCTGAAATTAGTGAATTTTTTATTTTCAAAATAGTTCAAGTAAAAATGTCTTTTGTTCAATTCAGTTTCAACCAAAAGTCTCTGTGAGAGCAAAGCTATATTGATAGTGTAATGAAAATAAGAAATATTACAGTACAAATGCAGGAACACTACAGCAGCAGAGAAAATACAATCAAAACTCATTCAGTCTGTTTTCTAATTACACTTTATCCTCGATTTCTACTCTTCAAAAAGTCCAGTTCAGTGTTAACCACAGGTTCTCAAGAATATTATAGAAAATAACCTGGGGTGAAATGACCAGGAAATATTAAAAATGACTATAAGAATCTTAAATCAGCAGATATTTTTTAAAAGTGTTTATGGTGCTGGACAGATGGCTAAATAATTAAGAGATGTTCTTCTGTAGAGGACCCAGATTTAATTCCTAGCACCCACATAGTAGTTCACAACCTTCCATAACTGCACATCAGATTATCTGATACCTTCTTCTGGCCATGGTGGGCACTAGACAAAACACTCACACACATAAAACTAGAATAAATAAAATCTTTAAAAAGTGTTAGTAACAGTTGAATAGTGTAGGTGTAGTTAAGGAAATCCACCAGAGCCAAGAATAAAAGATAACAAGTATTTATCTGGGGAAAAACTCACAGTAAGGGTAGAGAGCCACTGCAGTTTTCTGCCCTGTGGGTATTGGAAGCTGAAAAGAGAACTCCAATAACTACCCAAGAGAGCAGGCACACTTCTCATCTGTTCTTATGTCTTAGTGCCTCAGACCACACCCTAATGGGTCAATACCCAAAAGGCTATTGGCTGAAAGAACTTCCAAAACAAAATTCCCTTTTGCTTAAACAAGAGGGTTGTAAACCTAATACAAAACTAAATAAAATGAGAGCAAATATCAAGTATTGCCCAGGAGAAAGAAAGGGCAAAAGCATACACAGAAATAGAACTACAACCAATATGCACAACATCAAGCAAGAAACACATACCAAATGTCCAGTCTAAGGTAATTAGAAAAGAACAGAGATTATTTCAATAATTGTCCTATTCTGAAGAGTCTAAGTTTTATACTAAAAATGTCTTAGCTAAGTTATGAGAGGAAAGTAGATATGACCAGCTAGTCTTAACCCCATCAAAGACTTGAGAAGGAAATAAATAATACCTGAATAAGCTGGAGGGGCAAGCAAGTAAATTCCAAAAGGAGCAGGGAATGACAGAGACAGCTGGCTACCTGAAATCACCCAAGTCTCTTTTGTAGCACTGGGGCAAACAACTTCGGCTAAGGCCAAAAGTATCTGGCACCCATTTTCAAAAGCAGGAAAACTTGAAAGATTTTCCTACCTTGTCATGGCAAGGTTCACAATCATTTTTGCTTATATCCTGCTTGTCTAGTTCAGACAGCATACATGTTGTCAGTAGGCAAGGCAAGAGCAGTCCTTTACCCAAAGGTCAGTTTTTCCCAGAAGACAAACCCCAAGAGAACTGTCTTATGTGTCCAACATCCTCTCAGAAATAGATTGATGCTGCCAGAAGCAATTATGCCTCATATCAACAGACTCCTGAATTATTTAATTACCATATTCTATCATTCTTCGAAGTGTTTGCAGATTATCTATCTATGCAGGATACATCTCTATACATTTAGAGAACCTGACTAACATAACTAAAAATATGACAAACGTGTGACTATTAACCTGTAATTCTTAATGTCTATATAACTTAAAGACTAAAGCTTTACAATATAAAAAATAGACAATCTTTAAGTGAATGTGCAGAAATGAGGAAAATAACCTTGAATTGCAAATATATATTGTAAATATATATATATATGTATATATATCTTGATCAGAGATAGACATATATAAAGCAATATGATAAAAAATTCTAAAAATGCATTAATATACAAAATGTCTTAAACAGAGATAGAAACATATATACACAGAATATGACAAAATAACTTGATGTTTGTGTACAAATATTGTAAACAGAAATAGAAGCTTACTCAATATAACCAATATAATTTGAATTTGTATCCATATACAAATTATCTTAGACAGGAATACAAAGATAATTTTACATATGTATCAATATACGAGAATCTATACCAATGTAAGTTTTCTTTAACTGATAGCTTACAAACGTATACAGTAATCTGCCTATTATCCCATCCGATTCATCCCCCTTTTCTTTTCTTTTCCAAAAAAGAGATTCCTCATCCTACTTCACATTTTACCTCTAACCCTATACAACTTATAATCCAGCCCTTACAGATGACTATTTATCCATAACCCTGAGAAGAAAAAATCTGTTGGGGGAGCATCATTTTCTAGAATTACTTCTAGTTGTCATGGGGGTGGCAGAATATCCATGGTATCCTATAAACACCTCAAATAATGATGAAGTTTCAAGAGGACTTTCTATAACAACTGTTTTGTTATATTTAACTTTACTATGCTACAGCTAAACCCGTCTTTTTATTTAGACAGAAATGGAGAGATGATGATCCATCTGTGTATATGTTGTTTTTATCAGTTGATGAATAAAGCTGTTTCAGCCAAAGGTTTAGTAGAGTAATGCCAGGTGGGAAACCCAAACAGAGACAGAGAGAGCATAGGTAGAGTCAAAGAGAAGCAAAGTAGCTGCTGAAGTAGTAACATGCCGCACCAGTTAGCCATAGCCTTGAGGCAATACACAGATTAATAGAAATGGGTTAATTTAATAGTTAGAGCTAGCCAGTAAGAAGCCCAACACACTGGCCAAACAATTGTAACTGATAATAAACCTCAGAGTGGTTATTTCATAAGCAGCTCAAGGAACTTACAAGTAGGACCCGGTAGGTGGAGAGAAACCAGTCCAGTGGGACCAGATGAGACCTTCTGTCTACGGAACGGATCATTTCTTACTACATAAAATTCAAAATTTAAGTATCATAAGATCCTGATCTGTAGAACACCACCAACAATACTGAATGCAACAGTTAGCTCCATCCTTAAGAGAAGAGACAAAACCGTTTGTACCTTTCCACTTTCTCTTAATTACATGAGAGAAAACATTACAACTAACATAGGACATAAACACTATCTGTATTGCTTTTTTTTCTAGTCAACAAAAATTATTTGAACCATCTTAACTGGCACAGAAAAATTAAGTTTAAGGGCCAGGCAGTGACTTGGCCTGACGACATGAGTTTCATCTTCTGAATATACACAGTGGGAGAAAACATATGTTTTCCATATGTTGTTCTCTGGTATGTACATACATGCCAAGGTATGCACACACACACACACACACACACACTAAATGTTTAAAAGGCATGGATTTTTATATAAAATTTAATTTTTATATAGAATTGAAGATTTTATTATACCGATCTATTTTGTAAGAAATTAAATGAGAAAGGAATGGTATCTAAACAACAGCAGCACAACACAGTAATCCATTTTTACTTAAAATTTTTCAACAAATAAAAGAGAACATGAAGAAAAAGCTGGTGAAATGTAAGATGAAATGTACCATTTTATATAGGATCCAGAAAAAATGGAAATATGTCGCTTTTCACGTCACTTCGAGTACAAACAGAATCATTTCCAACCAAATGTAGAGTTGGAAAGATGATTCTAGCCATAGTGTGTGAAAACTGAAAGATACAATGGATATAAACTGTGGAAAGGCAAATGACAGTGATAACCAATAAAACTCCAAAATAGTAAAGGCAAACTTGGGTGTTCTTCTTAGTAGATGGCTGTCTGCCTAGAATTTAGCTGATGATGTAGTTATTGGTCCAGTATCGATGATGTGGCCTGCTGAATAACAACAGCAAAATAGTAAGAACAACAATGTTTCAAAGGGTTATATAAGACGTGGAGGTCATTAATAATATGCAGTAATACATAGTGCTGCCTGGAATATTATTTATTTACTGTATTTCTATCCAGCATACTTTATACTCCTAAGTACATTACAAAGCAATAAGCTCTCTTCTTTTGAAAATGTTCCAAAGAATTTAGATAAGTTATAGTCCTTTGGCTTTTGGTGTATGTGTGTTTCTTTAAAAGCAGAGGGAAACATTTCATTAAAATACTTGTTCTTATGCACTAACATATTGGAAACACTATAGCAAGAACTGCAAAAGATAAAGGGTGAATATACTTTTCTACCTGTGAATTTGCATTCTTAGATGCTCAGCCAGTAAGAACATGGTGGTAGAGTTATTGCAGTGGAGTCCCCTGCTACAGACTGCAGCAAAGTGAGGAGAATAGCAGTAAGGTGTTAAATGTTCGGAGAAACAAATTCCCTCCACACGTCAAATCTTGTGAGGATGGTATGCATGGGAACGCATCAAAGGAAAGCCCAATGCATAAGTATACAGAATAGAACTGGGTCATACCACCAAATGAAGCAAGGCATTACTTCTGACCCAGGGCATTCTCAGGGAAGAATCTTCCCAAGAGGTAGGATGACTGGCCCAAGAAGGGCAGAGAATGGCCAAGTGAACAAATGTCAGAGACAAGGAATGGGTAAGAGGCCTTAAAGGGAGATTCTTTGAAAACCAAGAGGACTCTGAAAACTCAACCATGGGATGTGAGTTTATTCTACAGGCCAAAGTAAGTACGAGGAGTCAAGGAGTGAAATGTTCATGTTGCTAATACAGAAAAAACTAAAACACAGTTGTGGACCTTTTATATTTTAAAAATGAAGAGTAATAATCAAAAAGCATATTCAGTGATATATTAACAAAATGATGTTTTAATAACTGGAATTTTTCTTTTCTAATGATATTACTGAAGTGAAGTTGATTTACTCATTTTAAAAAAGTATTCTATGCTATTCTATTATACCATTTTCCCCAATAGTAAATATACTATTTCTTGTTGCTGTAGCCTAAATGTGGGGACTAGATGTAAAAAAATCACTAAAGTCATATAAGTATTTAACTTTCAGTATTGATTAAAGCCAAATGTGGCCATTGGCCTTTAGTCAGGACACTTACAGATATTGATTAAAAGCCAAATATTTCCAGCAGCCAGCAAATGATGATGGCATTTTCCCAAAAAACCTGCAGTCTGCTCCTAGAATAGCATTGTGACCGGGTGTTACAGGAAGGGGATTCAGTTGTATCTGGGAAATCAGGGTGTTTCCCATCACAGAACAGGACAGCGAGAAACAGGCACAAGGACAGACAAATTCCCTGATACGATGTACTGGAAGGTGACTATAAGTCCTTGTTAGGTCTTCTGTCTCTATCCTTAAAAAAAAAAAAAAAAAAAAAGTTGAGTCCTAACACTGATAAGAAAAGGGATCAGACACTTGACATCTGTGGAGAAGCAGCTCCCTTTGCCACGTGGGGAAGTGGAGAAACTAGCCAAAGCTAATCTGAAGCAGCAGTATTGAAGAATGAAGCCCAGGAAAATTCCTGCAAACATCAACGTAGAGACATTGTTTGACCCAATAGGTTTTCCTTGATGCATCAAGGGTGATTTGGGGGAAAAATCAATTCTAATTCACATCTCCTTAGTCTTGATTACCCTGGAACTTAACACCAAAGTAGATAAAGTTTCATCTAAAATACATTTTGAATAATTTTTTTAAAGATTTATGTATTTATTTCATGTGTATGGGTGTTTTGTCTGCATGAATGTATGTACATCACACATATGCTTGGTGACCATGGAGGCAAGAAGAAAGTACCAGGTCCCCTGGAACGGGAGTCACAGATAGTTTTAAGCCACCAGATAGGTGCTGGGAACTGAACCTGGATCTTTTCCAAAAGCAACAAGTGCCCTTACCAGCTGAGTGCTCTAGCCCCTGAAATGGGATTTCCGAAATATATTCAGAGGCTATGATATGACCATAACTAATTTCATGAGTTTCAGTAAGGAAGACAATAATCCTAACCGAAGTCAGAATTGACACAGTTATACACTTTTCCTTTACAAAAAGAATATTTGTAGACTATGTTGAAATCAATGGTGTCTGTTTAAATATGTCTCTCAAACCACAGCCCAAACATAAACAGTAGGGTAGAGAGAAGGCTCGATGAAGGCAAAATACTGAGGGATACAAATAATGGGTCGCACCACATAGCCCACAAACTTCCTATGGATAACTGAATCTGGATAACTGTGCCCACCCTGGGCACACAGAGTTAAGCAGCTCCTGCTGCTCTAGCAGCACAGTTCTCAAGGCATGCCTTCCAGAAGATTGGCTGCTCATGGTTGTACTGGTTGGAAGTCTGTCTAGCTAGTGGCGTAGGCATACAATCTAGAGCCACTAACCAAGTCTAAATAGATCAGAAAGAAGAGCCAACACCACAAAGAGCCAAGTAGGTCAGGCACTGAATTAGCTGAAGCGTGTGCTAGGAGGATATAAACTGAGCCTTAAAAACCCACTGAGCTGGATTCTGGGCTTCTAAATTGTTTTGTTTTGTTTTGCTTTTTAATGTGGCTTCTCTCTCTTGCTGGCATGAGTTTTTCAGGATCTATTACAAGAATCAAGAAGAGGAAAAAATAGTAAAGTGAAATCAAGCAGACACCCAAGTAAATATTTCCCTTGCAGTAAGCCTTTTGAATAATTATTTAGTGAATGAATAAGTGAATCCAATTTCCTGCTTGGAGAACATATCAGTGTTATGTAAGTGCATAGGAAATATGTATTATATACCTTAGAAAGGGACCTTCAAATATTGGAGATTGCCTCTTACCATGGCGACTCATCCTTACTAAAATTATCTGAGTATTTCTCAGTCAGTCAATCCCATGTCCTCTCACTGTTAAGATAATCGTTCAAAATTACCCTATTCTATGTCATATAGCGAAAAAACACATGAATAATCCTTAAAACTGAAAATTCTACTTGATAATTAATATGATCCAATCCTTTCTCACTCAAAAAATAAAATCTTATCACGTGGCAATAATATGAAAACAAATAGATATAAATATGTTTTCTTAAAATAACATTCTATCATGGTAGCTTCTACCTGGCCCACCCATTCTGCCATGGTCCTCAAAGAATAAACCTGTTCTTCATAGCTAAACATAGCACAGATGCAAGTGAATGAATTTAGTGCTGTAGAGATGAATACAATAAAGGCATAAAGATAAACAGGTAATCCTGAGTTGGAGTAGAGAGAGGTTGTTGAAATAGGAGCGGTGGGGCTGCATGCCCAGCACCCCAGCCACCTGCTAGCTCATGCCCGAAATAACAACACACAAATTGTATTCTGTTAAACACTGCTTGGCCCAGCTAGTTCCAGCTTCTTATTGGCTAGCTCTTACATATTGTTCTAACCCATTTCTAATAATGTGTGTAAGCACCCCAAGGTGCGCTTACTGGGAAGATTCTAGCCTCCCTCCATCCTGGGTCAGAGCTGCCTTAGAGAGCAGAGCCTGGCGTCTCTGCTCCAGAGAGCAGAGCTGTCGAGTCTACCCGGGAGAGCTGAGCATGGCGTCTCTGCTCCCTAGAACAGAGCTGTCGGCTCTCTCCGGAAGCAGAGCAGAGTCTGACCTCACTTCCTCTTCTGCCCAGCATCCTATTCTGTTTACTCCTCCCACCTATGCTTTAACCTATCAGGGCCAGCCAAGCAGTTTCTTTATTGCTCAATCAAGAGGTGAATCAGTAAACAGATCATATGCTGAGAACTTCTGCCTCAATTTGACAATAATGGAACTCTATTATTCTTATTAATCTGAGAGGCCAAAACGGATATTGTAAATAATAAAATTTATTATGATAACTATATACAGAAAGAGTTTTTTTAAGTATAATACAGGAAGAAAGTAAGAAGATCAAGACAAGGAAGGAAACTGAAGGGCTAAGAAAACATGGTGACAGAGAATAGTAAGATGAGTCACACAGTTCAATGATATAGTTGCATCCTCTGGCATCACTCAACCTGAATGCCCAGCCAATGCCATGCTGACTATAAATATCCTTCTTATCCTCACCACAAATACCTCACCACCTACTGAAGAGATCTGTCCCATTACCTATTCTTACACAAACTTATGGTTGTTTCTCTAAGACTCAGTTCACTCTGCCTTGACTTGGGGTCCCTTGTCTGAGTGTCTGATGTCTCCAACTACTACACCCTCCCTCAAAGAATTTCCTTGCAGGTTCACGTGGTTACACCCTTCTCCCAACAAAAACCAGGCCACACCCTTGCACAAGCACGACAGCCTGTGTGAAAAAATATCCCCAGGACACTTGGCTGCTTTTGCATGGCTAAAATCAAAACCAAATTCCATAGCCAAGAGCATTTATAAATGACCAGGAACAATTGGATTAACTTAAGGGAAAAAAAAACACATTTGTGCTACTGGGGTTATATGTAGGAAGTGGTGCTATGCTCATGTGTTGCAGTCTACTTCCCACTTTCTCTTCTATCAACTTCAGTGTGGTCGGAGTTATACTGAGATCTTTAATCCATTTGGACTTGAGTTTTGTGCATGGTGATAGATATGGGTCTATTTTCATTCTTCTACAGGTTGACATCCAGTTAGGCCAGCACCATTTGTTGAAGATGCTTTCTTTCTTCCATTGCATACGTTTAAGCTCCCTTGTCAAAAATCAAGTGTTCATAGGTTTGTAAATTAATATCCTGGTCTTTGATTTGATTCCATTAGTCAATGTCTCTGTTTTTATGCCAATACCAAGCTGTTTTCATTACTGTAGCTCTGTAATAGAGTTTGAAGTCAGGAATGGTAATGCCTCTAGATGTTCCTTTATTGTATAGGATTGTTTTGGCTATCCTGAGTTTTTTTTGTTTTGCCATATAAAGTTGATTATTGTTCTTCAAAAATTTGTGAAGAATTTTGTTGGAATTTTGATAGGGATTGCATTGAATTTATAGATTGTCTTTGGTAAAACTGCCATCTTTACTATGTTGATCCTACCCATCAAAGAGCATGGGAGATCCTTCCATTTTCTGGTATCCTCTTCAATTTCTTTCTTCAAAGCCTTAAAGTTTTTGTCAAATAGATCTTTCACTTCCTTGGTTGCTGTAACCCCAAGATACTTTATGCTATTTGTGGCTATCGTGAAAGGTGAAGTTTCTCTGATTTCCCTCTCTGCTTCTCCATTCTTTGTGTATAGAAAGACTACTGATTTTTTGGAGTTGATCTTGTATCCTGCCACATCACTGAATGGGTTTATCATCTGTAAGAGTTCTTTGGTAGAGTTTTTGGGGTCACTGATGTACACAATCATATCATCTGCAAATAACGAAAGTTTGACTTCTTCCTTTCCGATTCAAATCCCCTTCATCTCCTTATGTTGTCTTATTGCTATTGCTAGAACTTCAAGCACTATATTGAAGAGATATGGAGAGAGTGGACATCCTTGTCTTGTTCCTGATTCTAGTGGAATGGCTTTGTGAAACTGAGAAGCTTTTGTAAAGCAAAGGATACTGTCATTAAGACAAAAAGTCATCCTACTGAATGGGAGAAGATCTTCACCAACCCCACATGAGACAAAGGACTGATCTCCAAATATATAAAGAACTCAAGAAACTGGGCATGAAAATTCTAATTAACCCATTTAAAAAATGGGGTACTGAAATGAAAAGGGAATTCTCAGCAGACGAAGTTCGAATGGCCAAAAGACACTTGAGGTCATGTTCAACCTCCTTAGTGATCAGGGAAATGCAAATCAAAACAACTTTGAGATACCATCTTACACCTGTAAGAATGGCTAAAATCAAAAACACCAATGATAGCCTATGCTGAAGAGGATGTGGAGCAATGGGAATACTCATCCATTGCTGGTGGGAATGCAAACTTGTGCAAACACTTTGGAAATCAGTGTGGCAGTTTCTCAGGAAATTAGGAATCAATCTACCTCAGGATCCAACAATACCACTCTTGGGAATATACCAAAGAAATGCCCAGTCGTACTACAAAAGCATTTGTTCAACTATGTTCATAGCAGCATTATTTATAGTTGCTAGATCTAGAAACAACCTAGATATTCCTCAATGGAAGAATGGATAAAGAAAGTGTGGAATATATACACATTAGAGTACTACACAGCAGTAAAAAACAATGATATTTTGAATTTTGCATGCAAATGAATGGAAATAGAAAACACTATCCTGAGTGAGATAACCCAGACCCAAAAAGATGAATATGGGATGTATTCACTCATTAGTGGACTCTAGACATAAACAAAGGACATTAAGCATATATTTGACAAGCCTAGAGAAGCCAAATAACAAGGTCAACCCAAAGAAAAACATATATAGATCCTCTTGGAAATTGGAAGCAAACAAGATTGCCGGGCAAAAGTTGGAAGCATGGGGGTGAGGATGGGGGAAGGGGAGAGGGGGAGAGAGAAGGAAAAAAGGAAAAGATTGGAGAGTGCTTGAAGGAGGGTGGAGATGGAGGAAGGACAGATGTAGGAGCAGGGAAGAAGATATCTACATTAAGGGAGACATTTTAGGGTTGGCAAGAGACTTGGCTCTAGAGGGGTTCCCAGGTGTCCAGGGTGATGTTTCCAGCTAGGTCCTTGGACAGCAGAGGAGAGGGTGCCTAAACTGGCCTCGCCCCACTATTACACTGATGATCATCTTGAATATCACCACAGAGTCTTCGTGCGGCAAAGGATGGAGATGTAGACAAAGTCCCTCATTAGAGCAATGGACTGAGCCCCCAAGGTCCAGTTGAAGAGCAGAAGGAGGGAGAAGATGAGCAAGGAAGTCCAGACTGCGAGGGGTTGGTTCACCCACTGAGACAGTGTGCCTGTTCTAAAGGGAGCTCACCAAATCCAGCTGGATCGGGATTGAATGAGCATGCCATTAAACCAACTCTCTAAATGTGGCTGAAAGTGGGGCTGACTGAGAAGCCATTGATAAAGGCACTGGGACTTGTTTCTACTGCATATACTGGCTTTTGGGGATCCTAGTCTATTTGTCTATTTGGATGCAAAGCTTCCTAGGATTGGATTGGGGGGTTGGACTTCCCACAGGGTAGGGTTCCCTGGCCTCTCTTAAGGAGGGAGGGGGAAGGAGGAGGGGGAGTGGGAGAATGGAAGGGGAATAGGAAGAGGGGAGGAAGTGTAAATTTTTTGAATGGAAAAAGAAAAAAAAGAATCTGAACATTAAGTGCAAAAAAAAATTTGGCTGTAGGGAAAATAATTAGAAGAGGAGATATTTCTAGGTAAGGACCAATGAACCAATCTGTGATGTTTATAGAAATGTTTTTTCTGTGCATCTTTCAACAAATCACAGTGGCAACAGTGACTCTGGATACTTTATAGGCAAACTACAAACAAGTAAACACTGATAATGTGAAGACACTTATGTATCCCTTCAAAACAGGTATTTTTCTGTAACCATAATCTTTCATCCCAACACTAAAATAGAAAAAGAAAACTCTCCCTAATGATTTCCTACCTAGATGTAACCAAACACAAACACTTGTTACTCTGAAAACGTTTAGTTATGAATGATAAGGAAAAAGTGTCAAGGATAACAGCTTCTTTTCAACTGCTACTCAATCACCATGAAGGGAACAATGTCAATTTCCACCAATCTTACTCAAAAAGATGATAGCACATCAAGCTATTCCTTACTGACTTATGAAGTACTTTTAATTTCATAGTTGGGAAAGGATGAAACACAAAATCAAAGCCGCCTAGAGCCAGTGGTTTCCTAAGACTTCCTCAGCATCCATACCACTCTGCCTACATCCCTTTGAGGATAGATGCTTAGATGCTGAGAGAAAATAATTGAACAATTTCGTGGTGACATTAAACAGCAGCTCATAATTGACCTCAATATGAATAGCAATAAAGATGGCGAGAACGGCATATGCTCTACATAGACAGCATAGGAAGGATTCAAATCCAAATGCTTTTGTCTCCATCACAGGGCGGGGGTGGGGGGTGTCACACAAGAAAGTTGCCTAACAGTCATGCAAAGCCATTCACTTCCTGGTGCTGAACTGGATGTTCTCATAATACCTCAGCTAATTGGCTGTATGCAAACAATAGGACCAATCTCCCCAGCAAAAGAATTCAGACTTGCATGGATCCACGAAGACCAAGGTGGTAGTACTACTTTCTGTCTAACAGGGAATTTCAATTGGTCATATCAAAGTGAAGAAGTGTTGGAACAGTTCTCTGTATAATTAGCACTTACTGCAGTTAAAGCATGACTGTCCCTAAGAGTAGTTAGTTACATTGATGAATATAAAGCTAACCGCTGATGCTTTCCCCTCCCCCCATGGACACTTTCTCCCAGACTTGAAAGTTTGAGTAGAGCTACAGACGTTTACTCAGTTCTAGATCTTTTGACAACACTGAGGACTGAATGAGCAAATAGATTGCCTGCTTGGTTTTAAGCACTGGTTTCCCTGAGTGTCTATCACCATGAAATAGAGCATTTAGAACCAATATTTAAAATAACTGTATAATTGAATTGACAAGTAAATGCTAAACAAAATGCATATAAAATAATATTAATAATACAAGTAATTCATTCATTAATTTTATAACATTACTCAAATTCATCATCTTTTTCAAGCCCACTCATGCAACTTTTCTTCCAGATGTAGGTACCCTTCTGTCTCCTTCATTTCCCTTGAAACACGCCAAGCATTGTCCTTTCTTAAACTCTGGCATAAGCAACCTAGTTGATATCCCTTCCATCATTTCTGCCCACTGTGTATGTGTTTAACAAAGCAATATCGCTTATTAAAAATGTTTAAATCCAGTAACTTTAGGAAAGAAGACCTATGTCTCTTGACTGGTGTCAGTATCCCCATCCTTATCTCCTGGACATCCCACTCACTGCTACCTCACTCCAAATCTATTAGCATGGAGTTATGTGTAGCTGAAGAAGCTCTGCAGAAGTGCCAGTCACCTGGATTTGCTATGCTCTTCCCTGGGCCATAACTAAGCAACTCAGTTCTGCTCAGCTAGAAATTCTCTTCTTTTCTCTCCAAATGAACACCTCCTCTGAGCTTATCAGCACAAAACTATGGAAATTGCCTTTTCTGTAGTGTTATACTATCTTGAGCGTAGTTTTTGGATTGCATTTATTCTACCATACTAAAACCGTGCCTCCACATCCTCTCATAGTAGAAGATAAGTTCTCTAAGACCTTCTGCTAAAGTAAAGCAGTGATGGTGAACACGGGCTTTGACACCAAAAGAAACACCCAGTAGTATAATAACACAGTCTATCAATGGGATATCTTTACCAGCTATTCAACCAGAAGAAGAATGATGTTAAACATGCATTTAAAACTTCAAAAATAATCAAAAATATTACATATGTAAAGGAATTTTTAAAGAATTATTTTAAAATGATGTAATAAAAATAAAATAACTCATAAATAAAAGATAAAATGCTATCAAAATAATAAAATAATCCAATAAATAAAAGAGAAAAAACTGAACACATTTCAAGTAAGAAGTTCTAATGCCCAATAAATATATGAGAAAGTGTTCAACGTTCTTAGTTTTCAAAAAAATGCAAGCCAAGACTACATTCTGATTCATGTCACTTCAGTCAGAGTAACTATCAGCAAGCAAACAAATCTCAGGAAACTTTAATGAATATGGAGGGTGCAGGAGAAGGGACCCTAACATCCTCTTGGAATAAATGGAGATTAGTTCAGATGCTACAGCATCATTACAGACGTTCCTCAAAAGGCTAAGATTGGAGCTTCCGTATGATTCACTACATGACGTCCAGAGACATTCATAGAAATCAAAGTCAGTTTACACACAAGAGTTAAATTTCAGAGTCAGCCTATGTGCTCATCAGTTGATGAATGGGTAAAGAAAGATGGCATACATACATAGTGAAGTTTTATGAGCCATAAAGAAGAAAAAAATTGTCATTTTCAAGAAGAGAGATAGAAATGGGTATTTAAGTAATACAAGCCAGACTCAAAAGACAAATATCACATGCTTTTTCTCATATACAGAATTTAGAGATGAAATCCAGAATGATAAACAGAAACTACTAGAAGTATACCAGAACATGAGGAAAAAGGGGGAAAGACAGGCTAGTAAAGAGGATGAATATCATCAAGGTATGTTTATGATGCTGCATGAGAATGACACAGTAGAATTTTGTAATATTAATATTTGTTTTAAAATATGGTGGAGAGACTTCAGAGTTCTCTGATTTTCAATCCTGACACCTAACTTTACAAGTTGTGTGAAACTAGGCAAGTTACCCAACCTCTCTGGGTTACAGTGTGCTCAGCTGTTAACAAGTCTATACCAACTGTGGCCATATAGACACTGTAACGAGGATTATGAAACAGGGTTCTTCTAAAACTCTAACACAGAAATGTTCAGATGGCATTATTTTTCATACTGAAAAGTCAGTGAAATCTGTCTTTAATCTCCAGTATGGAGGATATAGGCTGACTTAATGAAAGAAGTTACAGGCTGAAACATTTACAGAAGTTACATTCCAGCTGAAACGCTTCAGTAGTTTTGGCGCTATTTAGCAATAAACATTATTCCAAGGACCCTAATACCTAAACATTTTCATTACCTCCATAAAGGAATGCTATTCTGTCTCTTTGCAAACTTTGAGTCTCAAGAACACTCAACATTTTCAGAGTTTTATTTTTGTTATTGTGCTTCTAATAGAACATTCTAGGTAAATCCAAACAACCTAATGAACTTACTCACACAACAAAATGAACTTCCCAACCTTACTTCACTGATCAATCACATCAGAGAAACACAATCTAATTTTATATCAGTATAAGAAAGAAATGACACAATATACCTAGAAAAATACATAATGTATCAGTGAAAACATGAACATTTGTCTTCTCTGTGACAAGCACTCAACACATATCAAACATATATACTATGATTTAAATAGCAATGTGTGTCAGGAAATACATTACATTTATAAATCATCTCATCTGTAAAACTTAAAAAGTTATAGAAGTTGTTACTTGTCAGTCCTCAGAACAACCACAGGAATGGAGAACAGAGTAATATGGAGTTACAAATGGGCACGGGGTCACTCAAAATGCTGCAGAGTAATGATCTCTGTTCAATAATCTTTTGAGTAGAGCATTAAATGTAAACAATTTAAAGGGAAGATTGCCCCCACCTCAAAATCACAAGATAACATAAACTCAACTCTGTGTTCTCTGAGCTGTGTTACCACAGCATTAGACATAGAACTTATCAAAGGCTTAGCAAACAAATGCCTACTGGAGTGAGCTGATACCATATACACACTCAATAATTCATTTCTACAGTGTTAAATACAGCTATATAATACAGATTAAATTATTACCTTCATGTGTTTTATATATTTTTTAAACAATTTATAAAATCATTTCTAGATGGCTGTCATTTTTCACTTTTTCAAATTGTGGTATATGTTGCTTTAAACATAAACTTTTTAAGTTAGTAATGAATTATTGTCATAGTCAATATTGCTATACTGCTGTGAAGGGCAATAGAACATGACCAAGACAGCACTTATAAAAAAAAAAAGCATTTATGTATGGGCTTGCTTACAGTTTTTGTGGGCTTGCTTACAGTTCCACAGATTAGTCCATGCTATCACACGGTAGCATGCAAGCAGACATGGGTCTAGAGGAGAAGCCGAGAGTTCTATATACTGATCCATAGTCACTCAGAGTCAGACACTGGGCTTGGCATGGACTTTTGAAACCTTAGAACCTACCCCTATTGATATGCTTCCGCCAACGAGACCACACCTCATAATTCTTTTCAAATAGTGCCATTCTGTGATGACTAAGCATTCTAAAATATGATGAAGTCTATTCTTATATATAAAAAAACACACCATAGTGCACTCCCTGCTCCCCATAACCACATAGCTATATCTTAATGCAAAAATTCATTCAGTTCAACTTCAAAAGACTAGTCCCCATATTCTACTATAGTTTCAACATCACTTAAAAGACAAAAGTTCAAAGCTTTTCTGAGATTCAAGGCAATCTCTTAACTGTAAGCCCCTGGAAAAATCATAAAAAAATAATAAATTTTTAAAAAGACCACATACTTCCAACATTTAGTAGACCAGAATATTCATTACCTTTCCAAAGGTAGATGAGGAAGCATAGTGAAGAAATACTACAACAAAGCAAGACTGACACCTGGCAGGGCAAATATCAAGTTCTGCCTCTCTGTGCCTGATATCAAGGCATTCTTGAGAACTCCAGCTCCGTCCACCTTTATTGACTGCAACACACTTTTTTGGCTGGTTCCAAACTTGATCTACAGCTCTTCTTGGCAAATACTCCATCACTTTGGCATCTCCAATATCTTGGGATCTCCAACATAATCCAGGCGTCACCTTCACAGCTTCATGCAATGGCTTCTCCAGGCCTACATGCAAAGACACCCCTGAAAGGCTCCTGGCTACAGCAGCTTCCCTTAGCTATAGATGCGTGATTCCCCAACCCTTGTACATCATCTTTCTTTTGTTGATGGTCTCCTTAACTGGTTAAGTTCTACTTTAATTCCTTTTCACAAGTAGAAAGCTTATAATGGTGATGTCTTGGCCTGAGGTCATAACTCCTTTATTCTGTTTAGCGTGTCTTTAAACTTTTTATCTCTTGAGCAGTTTGGGCTTTGCTACTTTACACTTACCAGCACTCCTTCTCTCCTCAGACTGTATGTATTGTACTTATCTTTATCTAGAATGCCCCTTTTATTATAGATGATGTTCACTTAAAGTGAAATAATCTTGAATGTTTAAATTCAACTGCCTGTGTTAGTTAGTGGCACTTCATCTTCATATGATAATAAAAAAAAAACAACTTAATGTTTGTTCTTTGGTTCTTTTTAGACAAGGAGTTACTCTATAGCTCTGGTGAGCATGGAACTCACTGGCATCAAATTCATGGTGATTCTCAGTCCCCAGTGGATTGTAGGCATGGGCCAAAATATCTGTCTAAAATATGTAGTCACTTTAAAAAAATATAGATAAAAGTCTGTCTTCTAAAAATGTCTCAGGGATATCGCAACTAAGACCCAGAGCCAGGTACCCCCTAATGACCGTGGTGTTCTGTCTAATAATGTCTTCTGTTTTGTCATCCACAGAGGCCTTAACCAGGTCCTATAGCTCTCGAGTCTTACCTGGATGTAAACATCTTTGCAGCTTTATGCTTCCTGCTTTGATAATTAATAAACATACATACTCGACCTGAAGCCGGGGTAGGAAGTTTATGCTAGAGGAAGATAAAGTACTGAAAAGGCTGCCTTTCCACAATGGAATAATCTATTTAAATTTCAAATTGTCAATTAGAAGTATGGTTTTCTTTGAGTAAAGCAGAGCTCTATAGGGTACAATTCTTCACTGAACCAAGGCAATGTTAAATCAGCTTCTGAGGAAAGGGATCTTGCCACACACACTCTCTTTAGAAAATTTCATATAAGGTGAAAAACATGTCATGTTTCTTCCCATCATGCCTTGCTGTCATTTGGGAGCAAGCAGCTATTAAGGCCTGCACTATTCACTAAGTCTGTTTTTGTTACAATCTTGTCCCTCAAACAGGCAAAGCAAAGTTGTAACTGGAGGTTTCTTTCTCACTCTCCATTTCCTGAATATCCACTTTGGGGTTTAATATTAATTACAAACAGTTTGGTCAATAGCTCAGGTTTATTGCTGGCTAGCTTTTACATCTTGAATTAACCCATTTTTATTAATCTATATATTGCCATGTGGCCATGGTGTTACCTCACCTCTTCTTCTATGGCAGCTGCTCATGTTTCTCTGATTCCACCTTTTTTCTCTCTATATCTCTGAATTTTCTATCCAGCTATATTCTGTCCTGGTATAGACCAAAGCAGCTTCTTTATTAACAAATGACAATAAAACATATTCATAACATACAAAGGGGACTCCCACATCAAGAAACATATTTTAAGTGCGGAGGGGCTACTGTTTAGACACGTGAACTACACATCTGTGTGACTAATGCACTTTATAGTTAGGAAACGAGGCCTTCCTCTGTGCACAGACTTCTGAAGATGTTAACGTTAACTTCCTTCTCCAGCTGCCCATTGTGGGTCCAGAGCAGCCTGGCCACACATAATGGGGCCCAGGCTGCACAGCTCCCATAGCAGGCAGCACCAGGTTCCAGGAAACGCTATAAGCTGGTACTACCCAGGAGCAGACCATTCAAAAGAAATTCCAAACATCCCAATCATTGTAGATAGGATCACCTGCCAGCACACACCCATCGCTTTTCACCAGGACACCCCTAGACAAATGTCAGCCAATCAGGGGTCTTGAACCTCAGAAATTCCTCACCCCCACCATTGCTAGTACAGAAACCCAACCCCAACTGAGCTTGAGGCTCTCAGATCACTCTAATATGTAGGACACATGGAGAGTCTGAGTTCACAAACTCATGTAAGAATAAAGGCTCTTTACTTTTACATACAGGACTCGGTCTCCTAGTTGGTTTGGGGGGACTCCAAGATCTGGGCATAACACTCATCATTGTCAAAAATAATGTACTTCTACAGGTCTCAAACAAGTGCAACTTCCAAACAGTCCTTTTGAGTGCTCAACCAGAGTCAAAGTCAGAGCATTTTGTCTTCCTGAAAAATACTACATTGCAAATGAGATTTATTTCCAAAGTCCCAAAGTGTGTGTGCATGTCTCGGAAGCTGCTTTTTCTCAAATTTGTATAATTAATAATTCATTCACACCTATGAGGAATAGACTGGGTAGTCCTATAAAGCAGAGGCCTTTCAAGAGAGATGGTCAATAGATGTCCAGCTTTCATGGGAAATGTGAAGGAAATACCTTAATCAATAGTGTTTAGTTTTTATTTGTCTTCTAATTTAGAATTTTGAATCAGTTATACCCACTCCACAAAGTTTGCACTTAAAACTTTTATCTTTAGCTGAATTGTAATTAATTTAGAAAAGATTTATATTCTTGCATATGGTATAACATATATATATATATATATATATATATATATATATACACTTTTTCCAACCCTTGGAATTATGTTTTAGGTATTCCTAGTATGAAAAACATCTGACAAAGCAAACCAAGCTTACACTGGTTAAATGACCATTGTCTAGGTATTAACACAACTCTGGGACAACTTCGTCACATCTGAAATTTAACTTTATTTATGGTAGCCAGAGAAAGAAACAAAATAGGAGAGTGAGGGGACAACAGGACAATATGATAAAATCTCTACCTACACATTCCTTAATGATTATAATTGTCATTCACTCTTTTTGTTTTGGTTTGGTTGTTTGGTTTGGTTTTGGTCTTTTGAGACAGGGTTTCTCTGTGTTGCAGCTCTGGCTATCCTGGAACTCGCTCTGTAGACCAGGCTGGCTCATTCACTCTTTTAAAAATGAAATTTAACAGTTCTTACATTTAGCTTTGATTGACTCCACAGGCACAATTTCAAAATAAGAAATTAAAGAATCCCCCATGGTTTAGAGGACCAGAGAGCAATTCATTCCACAGAGGAAGGAAAATCAGTTTTTGTGTTTTCCAAGATTTGCCTGTGAAAATGAATAATATGACACTAATTCTACAAATATGACATGAAAGCCACACCTTGAATTTTAATCATCTTTCTAATCAGTCCTCGGGGCTGCATTTGAGGTGACTAAATTCAGTTTGCAATATAAATATGATTTCTATGTATTACAAAATATCTACAGTTCAGAGTCACTTTCAGATTATCTGAAGGACATGCAAGTAAGATGTACATTCTCCATGTCCACTGTGCCTAAAGAGGGAAAGAAGCCAAAGAGAAGAAAGAACCTCTTCCCTTAAGAAGCAGGCATTCTAGAAGGTAACCAAGCTTTTTTATTATTATTATTATTAAATTTATTTATTTATTAAAGATTTCTGCCTCCTCCCTGCCACTGCCTCCCATTTTCCTCCCTCTCCCCCCATCAAGTCTCCCTCGCCCGATCAAGTCCCCCCTCCTCATCTGCCCAAAGAGCAATCAGGGTTCCCTGACCTGTGGGAAGTCCGAGGACCACCCACTTCAATCCAGGTCTAGTAAGGTGAGCATCCAAACTGCCTAGGCTCCCACAAAGCCAGTACATGCAGTAGGATCAAAAACCCATTGCCATTGTTCTTGAGTTCTCAGTAGTCCTCATTGTCTGCTATGTTCAGCGAGTCCGGTTTTATGCCCTTCAATTGAAGAATGGATGAAGAAAGTATGGAATATATACATATTAGAGTACTACTCAGCAGTAAAAAACAAGGACTTCTTGAAGTTTGCATACAAATGGATAGAAATAGAAAACACTATCCTGAGTGAGGTAAGCCAAGCTTTTTATATAAAATCAAGTAGGACTGATTCTGGGGAGATGGCCCAGTGGGCTTAGTGTTTGTCATATAAGAATGAAACCTTGAATTCAGATCCCCAGCACCTGCCTAAAACACCTTGGGCTGGAAAGGTGGAGACATGTAAATCCCAGAAACTCTCGGGCCAGCCAACCAAGCTGAATAGGAGAGGTCCAGGTTCAGTGAGAGACTGACCTCACTGGCCTCAAAATATAAGGTGGAGGGGAAGATTGAAGAAACCATCCAACTTCAGCCTCTAATCTCAAGATGTGTGTGCACATATAAAATCATTCAATTAATCAATAAACAAACTAAGAATTCATTCTGGGGATCCAATGTAATTGTTAATAGCAGGAGACCTTTGAGATTACAAAATGGATCTTGCAATGTATAATACCTTTGTTTGGATTGACCTACCTTTCTCTTCATAACTGCAATTTTGTTGATGTTATTAATCATAATGTAAATATCTGATATGCAAGATATCTGACACGTGATCCCTGTGAAGGGCTCCTTCGACTTCCAAAGGAATTGCAACACACAGGTTGTGAACTGCTGCTATAGAGGTTTATAAGATTAAAAAACAATGGTCTGCTTAGAAAGGGATGAAAAGTCTTGAGGGAGATGAGATTTAATCTGAATCTTACATCATGATAAAAATTTAAAAGATGACAGATACAGAACAATTCCAGCTCAGATTAACAAAATTTATAGCAGAAAACTACATAGCAAGTTTAGTGCACATCCATATTATTCAACTGAGATGTTGAAGGGTGATTGAAATTGTAGAATCAAATTAAGTAAAAGTCCTGGCTCTATGTCTCATTGTCAATTATTCCCCCTCTGTATTAATTACTTTCTGTGTCTCTTTGACAGCATTTCAGACATAAATAACTTAAAGAATGAATGATATGGTTTAGCTCATAGATACAGACAATTCAATCCAGAATTGTTTGACCCCATGTACCTCAGGAACCTGCTTCTTATAACTAGGACCCCCCACAATTTTCAGAACCTCCCGAAAAAGTAACGCCATGTGTTCCACACATGAGCCTGAGACAGACAGGTCATATCCAAACCACAACACTCTCTAAACCTCCGCTTTCTCATCAGCTACACGGGGATAAAGGTATATTGAACAACTCAAGTCACTCGTGTGGAGGGCAAACCTGATAAAGCCTGCAATGTGTGTCTGTTCCCATTGCTTTCACTGCCTTTCCTTTCTAACTGCAGGGATAAGAAACAGTTCCTATTTTCTCCTTTCTATTCCCCTCATGCTTTTCCAAACTAAGCTACTCCCTGGTAGCAAATGGAACATTTCGGAAGCTGCATACACACTTTAAAGCTTCTGGGTGCCATTGTATACACAGAAGCAGTACCTAATTGAATAGTAGCCTAATAGCCTCAGAAAGCTGCTGCAATTAAAAAAACACTGTTGATTTAAAAATAGCAACCTTTAGGGGAGTGGAGGAATGAGCTACTGTGAGTTGCCTTGACATTCTTCTCAACACTCTTTTTTAAAAGAGCAAAATTAAGCTAAATAAATGTCCAAATCTAAATTGCTCACTAGTTCAACAAAATTGGAGTCAATGACTATGAAAAGGTCCCCGCCCCCAGGAAGAAGCATTGATGACACCAAAACAGACCTAAGCTAAAATAAATACACAAACACATGAAGTCAAATAATTAATGCGTTCAAGAGGCAAAGTGTGGGTTCCATTTCTTTAAGAATTATTTTTAAGTGAAGAGACTGGGTTTATTATTTCCTTACAGGATCTTAAAGTTCTTCAATATTGGGTAAAGCAGGCACTGCCTCTCTTTGTAAAAAAGACTTGAAGGTGAAGGGTCTGATTTTGCCACTAAAACCCTGATATAATTTCCTTCATGAAATGAGACGCCATCTAAAATTAGCCTGTCCACTCAACTCTTTTACACGGCTTAAATATAGCCTTCTCTAGAAATGGGAGCGAACTACCTGGAGTCTTTTCCTAGCAGCCACCTGAGAAATAGACTGTTTTAGGAAGCAAACGGGGGGGGGGGGGGGGGGGGGGGGGGGGGGGGGGGGGGGGGGGGGGGGGGGGGGGGGGGGGGCTCTAGATGCAGAGGTGCATGCTGGAACATGGCTCAGTGTTTGTGTCACTAGTGATGCTTGGCCACAAATGTCAGGTTAATGCCAAGATCTAAGTGAGCTCCCAAGAAGTCTCTGAGTGCTAGAAGAAGAAGGAAGACCAGGCATGGGACTAACCTTCAGACTGATGGCCACTAGGAACTTACTGTGGAGTCTCTCAGCTCTCTCCTACAGGACTTCTGCTACCAGGAAAAGATTCCATTCTTAAAATGGCTGATATAGCAACCTCAAGTGTGGTCAGTAATACTATGGGATTGAATTCTTTGTTTTCTTAATTTGCTATTCTATTTCTTATTTAAATTTTGATACAATAAATTTTGATCATATTCTTTCCCCTCCCCTGATTCCTTCCATATCCTCCCCACATGCTCTATTTCACTCTTTATCCCTCAAAAAAAAATGAAAATACGAACATACAAAAACCAATCAGATAAAAAAAAATAGTAAAAAAAAAAAACCCAAAAAACAAAAAGCATAACACACACAAAAAAAAATGAGATACATTTTGTTAGCCAACTGTTCCTGGAATTGGGGCGTGCCCTAGAAGGTGTGATTGACATCTCAGTGTCACTCCATTGAAAAAAACTGATTTCCCTTTTCCAAGTAAGTATTCATTATAAATAGCTTCTTTTTTATTTTTTAATTAATTTATTTATTTATTAAAGATTTCTGTCTCTTCCCCACCCCCGCCTCCCATTTCCCCCCCTCCCCCAATCAAGTCCCCCTCCCTCATCAAGAGTAAAAGGTTATAAATAGCTTCTTGATGAGAAACTTTGTGCCCACTTCCCTTCTCCAGACTGGGATTTGCTGTTTTGAACTTGTGTAGGTCTCAGGCATGCTGCTGTGGATTCTTTGAGTTCACATGTGCATCAGCCCTGTTGTCCCTGGACGATGTTCTTTCCTTGGAGGTACCATCACCTCCAGTTCTGACAATCCTCCTGCCTCCTCTTCCACATAGAAGACATAAACACATCCCATCTGTGCAAGTGCCTCAGGGTGTCTCACTCTCTGCCCATTGTTCTGTTGTGGTTCTCTGTGTCAATTTCCACCTCCCACAAAAAAAAAAAAAAGTTTCTCTGATGAGGGTTGAGCAATGCACTGATCTATCGGTGCAGAAATATGCCATTGGGAGTCATGTTATTGCTAAACTGCTTTAGCAGAATAATAGCGGTAAGTTATCATCTTAGGCCCATGAGCTATCTAATCTTAGATTCTTAACTACTTTATCAGCGTCAGGTGTGAGGTAAAGAAACCCGTAGTAAGTAGCTACCCATTGAGTGATGGAGCTAGACATCAGCCTTTGTCACCTGCCATCTAACTGTTCATTGTCCTTTTCCTGGAGCTCACATTTTAACAAGATCAAGATAGCCCAGACAGGGTCTCACTATGCAGCCATGGCTGGCCTGAAATCACAAAGACACAAAAAGATCTGTCAGCCACTGCTTGGGAACAAGTGCTAAAATTAAAGGTGTCTGCCACCAGAGCCCACATCTTTTTGGCCTTTTCTGTTAGTACTCATGGGTCCCCGTTATTTGTTAGGGCCATATCATTTGCTGTCTCCAGAGTTCAGGACTAGACAACAGTTGCTTTACTCTTCTGTCTGTTGGGGCAGGACAGATCCCAATACTCCATCTCTGGTGTGCTTTCTACCGACATCTCTGATCTACGCCATTCCATCCACATAGTTCTCTGCTATTTTGTCCCAGTTGCTGATAAGCATAGTGAGTTTTTTCCTCTAAATAGCAACACTGCAGAATCCAATCTTACAGCCACAGGAAATTACAGTTTCCAGAAATTTCCTTCTAAAACCTTACACCCTGTGGCTTAATATAATGAAAGTAGCCGGGCCTGCCAAACAAAGACAGTTCAGCTCCACCTCTGAACTCCCTGCTTCTGCTTTACCTTGGGTGTCAATTTTCATCTTATACTTTAAGTTTAGTCTCCTTTTTTAGTTTTCATCAGTAGTCTGCTTTCCAGAGCTCAGAGGAGAGCTAAATGTTTTAGAAGTTAAATTTTTATATTTCAAAAGGTCAGTTATCCAAGTGTGAAAGCAGGCAAACTTTATTCCATCAGAAATTTATTTGGAAGCTTTTCTTCTGCATTGATAACAACACATTGTTTTATTCTTAAATTACAAAGTGGAAAACCCTAAGTTATTTGTGCATGAATGTCTATAGGATGCTAATAAGAAAGGGGTTGTTTTTAAGAAAGGAGGTAGATGCTAATATGAAAAGAAAAAACTTAAGAAAGGTGGTAGTATTCACATATACAAATTATATATCAACCTCATTTATATAACTGCAAACAATAAACTGGCAAAAAGCTGTAATTTTCATGGTTGTATAATTTCACTTTAATTGTTTCAACCAATTTCTCTATACTCCACCTCAACTGTAATTTTCCAAGCCTACCTGACAGCATTGAGAGGAGGGCAGCTGATAGAGGAACGGGTTCTGTGCTGCCGTCTCTGTGTTAGAGAACTTCAGACTATATTAGCACATAGCCCAAGCTACATAAACGTGTCATGAAATTTTACAGGCTAAAAAAGTTTAGGACATCTGGTCTAGGAGCTTTGTGTAGCTATGCTACCAAATGTATACATAGCTAGTCTACTGTGCAGAAAGTGGCCACCATGCAAAGACAACAGGGGCTCAGTTCCCTATTTCCCCCGCACTAGAGCCCATCTGACCCCATCCTTCCCTGCTGCTGACTTTAAAAAGTCCTGCAAATTCCATCCTTTAGTTCAAGAACTTTCTGTCGCTCAAACACGGGAGTAGCCATCCATAAAATAGATTAAACATTAAAAAAAAACTTCACTTCTGAAAAACGTAACATTGTGAATAAGAATTAGAAATATATACACGAACCCAGGAAATTCAAATGAAGAGTCCCATAGTAAGCATTCTCAAATAAATGTCACAGATATATTAAGGTTATGGAAACACTGTGCCTGAGATATGATTAGACAGTGGAGAGAAATGTCACTTGAAATTTCTGGCATGTACACTTCCACCTATATGTTCAAATTAGTGATTGCTAAAAATAATAAAGGATGAAACTTTCAGCCATGTACATTATGATCCAGTTTTATGAAGTTATTTCTGATTATATAGTGGATGCATATTTGTGTGTGAGAAAGTGTAACGTATGTGTGCATGTGTGTACATGTGTGTGTACAAAATACATACAGTTACTTCATATACTTAACTAATGTTGATATTAGATGTTTTCCAAGAACTGGAAAGCATTGTGTTATAATTTTTCTTTACAGTTTTGTGGTTAAGACTTAAAATACCTTATTCCACACCCAACAAATATATACCTCTTCTCAGAAACAAATGCAAATGGTTAAATAAAATGTTTTTGAAAAATCATTAATTTCATTTTAAAACAAAATTTATAATTTGCTTTGTGGTGTTTGGTTTCTATTAGATGTGTTTTTTGTTCAGTATTCTGTGAGCACACCATTCCTCTCCCTGGAGTGTGGGACCATGGCTTCCTCTCACTTGCCTTCATCTTATTGCTCACTATGTATTCTTCAACACTAAAGAAAGCCCACTCTTCTCTGCTGTCTTCTCTGACCATCCAGTACTTTGAGTTCTCATTTCCTTGTGTTCTTGAGTCATCATTCATAAAACAGTAACACAATTTGGCCCATGAAAATATGACATGTGATTTTGCTGATTAATTTTTAATGAATCAATCCTGAATTCCATACAAAACATCCTTTCAGGTACAGACACAACCTGTAAGCTCTTGTGTGAAAGCCCCCCACCCCCACCCCGACAAAGTTCTCCCCTTGCAGCCTGACTACAGTTTTGGTGTCATTTTCTAAGAAAAACATTATTGGGTTAGAATTTTCACTTTCAGAGCCCCCCATATTTTTGAATCAGAATATCTAGTCAGCTGTTTCTGTTATTATATAACCAACAAAGATAAGCTGTGCATTTGATAAAAATCATTCATACTTTCTCTATCCCTATGGTAAACTCTATGAAAGAACATCAATATCTGCCCCATATTGAGGTTTGCAAGGCATTATTCTCAGCATTTCCATAGAAATATATTTTAGGAAGAAATCATGTAATTAACTCTAGTCAAGAATCCACCTAGTCACTTGAAGACGCAATCATCTCCAAAGCTCAGTGAAACTCTTCTGATGAAAATGTAGCTCCATCACAAATTGCAAATTGGCATGAGAAGGAATCTGAAAAGATTGCCAAGGCTGGCAGCCTGCCTTCCCTGCCCAGTCACTTAAGAGAGTAATACCAACTAATTGCAAATGTTCCAACATATGTGATGTACACACATCCTTTTATTTAATACACAAAAGAAGATCCTTGAAATATAAGCAGTCCAGCCAACACATACCATATTGCCAGATGGAAGATGAGTCTGAGAATAGATTCAGAAACAGATTAAAATTCAGCAGAATGGGGGTAATTATAGCAATAAGATAGTAAACTTGTATCGAAGGCTTGGAATTGCTTAAGATGCTGTGAGTCAGAGTGGGGAAAGTGGGACAAGGTCTCCTTGTCCCTTGGATTCCTTTGACTAAGCTTGGCTGTTCCATTGGTAAGTTTAATGAAGGTTTACCCAGGAATTACCATATTAAGAGGTACCAAAAGAACTGACCCACTCTCTAAGTATCAGGTCACCATGCCTAACTGCTTACAGCAGAAACCCTAAAACTCAACTGAACTCCCAAGCAGAAAAAATAGTGTCCCCATTTGAATGTCACAGGTAGACATGATCACTTACAGGCAAATTGCATTATTTATATGGTGGTACTGAAAAATATAGAATGGAATTAATCTGATTGTATTTTTAAAATATAAAGGAAAGAGGTATAGAAATGTATAAACTGTTGAGAGGAATGACTTAATGTTATCAGACACTGAAGGAACAACATGATTTCAAACAAACAAACAAACCTGAGACCCCTCGCAAGGACAGCTATGTGAAAACATTGCATAGACCTATTTTCCAGGGTTTGAACACTACTGGCCTTTCAAAATGAAAATAATAATCATCGCAATGAAAACAGTGTCCTTTCTGAAAGGATAGAGGCCCGTTTCTTCATTCAAGTGATGTAGAAAGTGCTGGCTCGCTAAAAATTTCCTACGAAATCGGTCTGAAGGGATAAAAATGAGACACAGGAATGTTTTAAGATATATTATAATGAAATGCAGTATCCTGAAAAACGAGGACACTGAAATAGACAAATTGAGAAAGTCTGCCTCTCTGCAAGAACACTGAAAGCAACTAGACAGCTAAAGGTGGACATTGACAGTGTCGATCTTTAAAAGAGTCTCCATGCTGACCCCACAGATTCCATCTGGAATAGATGATTAGGCATCTAAAAGTTGCAAATGCCTCTTGTACAAATCAGAATCCACAACACTAATGACATGCCCATGCGGCTGCTCCTCTGTGGTGGGCATTAAATACTTCGTCTCATGGTGGACACCTGGCGTCTCTCTACAAGTGTGTTTAGCTCACTGGCTCTTAACCTCTTGTAAACTTTCTACTCATCTTTAATTCCAGGATGAATTAAACCAATCACTTCCCTATACATATATTAAGACAATCTTTCCTTAAAAATAATATTCTAATGAAGAAAAGAGTTATAAGGGAAGAAAAAAAAGTGAGTTATTCTGATCTCTAATCTCCAATGGTTATTTTGGTCACAATGTTACTGGTTCCTTAGTAATAAACTACTGTTTATAACCAAAACTCTCTTAAGTGTGGTAGGTAAGAACATAGGACTGGGACTCCCATTGTCTAGGGCCAAACATGATGCCACTTCATTGCAATATGAGGCTGTGCATGCTAATCCCTAAATGCTTTAATTGATGATTTACAGAATAATATAGTGAATCCCAACCTTACCAACCTGTTATGATTATCCATTGAAGTAATATCTACCTATGAAGCACATTTCAGAGCACAAGTGCAGAACTAACCAAACAATAGCTTATTAACTTAGTAAGGATAGAATTGAGTCTCAGGTTTGCTAAATATCCTGTCGAAGACTGCACAGATAGCTGCTCTGCTACTAGCTACTACAAGTTTGAACATCTCTTTTTGTTTTTGTATCTTCTCATCACTGTACACGAGCTCTATGGCAAGACTACAGAGTGTTCAAAAATAATTTTGTTGCCCCACCCCTACCACCTCTCAAAGGAGTTACAGGAGATGAAGAAAAGTCTGGACACATCTTTGCAGGCCTTCTTTATCAGGTCACACATCAAGACCACGAAAAATTCTGGGCAACACTCTGCCTCTAGGTTCCTTTAGGCCTTGCACTCTACTCCTGGGTTCAAGGCCAGCTCCATCTGCAAGCAAAGACTAGCATATCTTTTGCCAGAGTATTGCAAACTCCGATGCTATCATTTAGTGATGTGTGCCATGTTGTCAGGCCTTTGTAACCCAATCTCTCCAACTAGAAAATGTGTTTAAAAGTAACAATAATACCGTTAGCAAGTATGCGGCAAATGCTTGGAATCTGCCAAATACTGACTTTATTTCATTTAAACACCGACTTAACTTTATTCCTCCAACCATAAGATAAAGTATCATTACTATACATAATTTGCATATATGACAGACAGAGCTGAAGAAATCATTGCTCAAGGCCACATGATAAATAATTGATAACACCAGTGTTCAAAGGCCAGTGTTGTACACAAAACCTAGAGATATAGCAGGTGCTCCATAAACATTGGTATGCTTTACCACCTCCGTGATGATTGACACAACTTTTAGGAGGGAAGTAGGACTCCTCATTATATTCCTGTGGGTAAAAGGCCCACGAACCTATACTTAAATATCAGAATATTATCATCACAGTCTAATACATTGTTCCCCATTTATCTCCCTGACTATTTCTCACGTCTACCACCACTGTTAGTAATAACCTTCCACAACCTACTAAACTCTATACTATCCATGTGGTACTGTGATGCCATCATATCTCTGTAGTAAATTTTTAAATTTGTTTCCTTTTTGTAGGGGGAAGGGTTGTGTCACAACATACCTATGGAGATCAGAGAACAGCTGTGGCAATTGGCTCTCCCCTTTAAATCAAGTTAATTTCATCAGAGTTCTCCAGGCTTGGTGGCAGGCCAGTGAACCATCTCACTAGCTAAGTACTGAATCTTTTCCAGGCCTCACTCTACTGAAAATACTCTGTCTACCTCTATGTTACTGAGATTTTTATTAGTTGTTTTACACAGAAACTTCTTGGTGGTCTTCTTTGATATCTTCTTCTCATCACATCTCCCTCCCAAATAAGTTGAGTGTCACTGCTTTGTCCTTTACTTTCCTACAATTTTCACAGTAGATGATACTAGAATGTTTCATCAGTTTATCTCTTACTGGACTCTGCAATCTATGGAATATTTGCATATCCTGCTTCTTATTGTTTTCCCAATATTATATATATTTATATCCCTAAATAACATAAAGATGTATCCTTAATTATAATATATGAATATATAATGTTAATTATCCTATATTAGTATATGATATATATCATTAATTAGTATCTATTATAGATTAGGGAAAAAGGAAAAGAAAACATGAAAATTATACTCTCTCTTCTATACTTAATCACCTGAAGAACATTTCAATAAACCTAGAGCTTCTGAGGCCAAGGACTGAAGGTGTATGGTGAAGTAATTAATATCCATTTGAACTTTGGACATGACTCCTTTTGCCACCTAGGGATTTAGCCATTTTTTAAATGAAAATCCATTCAAAACAAGAAGAGGATTATATAAATTGATGGTCAGATTTATGTTAGAATAAAATCTCCACATATAGAGGAAAATGTTAAGAAAACATTTAATAAATAGATAATAAATCTATCTCCACAAGCAAGATATTCAAAGACTTCACTGAAGGCAAGGCTGAACCGAGAAAGATGTGTCCCAAATGCTCTGAAAGGATTTTGATTCATCCTGACACCTCACAAGTCTCAATATCACATATGCTTTTCTCCCTCCCGACAAGAAGTAAAAAAGTGGCCAATGCGAGTCAGCCTTCATGAGCAGAGCAGATTCTCTTGGATGTCAGGGAACTTCAGTCAAATGCCAATCAACAGAATTCTAAACTATCCAGAGATTTAGCTGGATCACTGCCAGTCAGTACTATGTCTGATATCTTTTTCTTCAGACATCGAAACATTGAAAAATAAAAGGAAAATATGTTCAGCTACTGCCTCTTCAGCAGCTTTGCAATTTTCCTAGGATCAGCCTTTCTTCTCCTCTTAGCCCTCTAATCTCCAAGCAAAGCAATAGCTTCTCCTTGCCTAAGGAACATGGGCTCTGGTTACTAATTCAAGAATCCTTGATTCCTTAATCTTTTGCTGCCAGAAATAAGTCAGTAGATAAGTAAGTTAAGTATGAGACCCAATATGAAACCCTGTCTCTCTCCTTTCTCTTCAATCTTTCTAGGTGTAAGTATATGCTACTAATAATAGAAGTCTGTGAAGGTCTCCTATAGACTCTAAAAGTAATTGGTATCATCTTTCACCTAGATTCAGAGTCCTACTTAGCTTTAATTGTCAACTTGACACAGAATTGGGGGAGGGGGAGGGAAAGGGGAGGCAGCGGTGGGGAAGAGACAGAAATCTTTAATAAATATATAATAAATAAATAAAATAAAATAAAATAAAAGAATCACCTAAAGGAGTCTCAGTAAGGGACTGCTCAGATAATGGCCTGTGGACATGTCTGTGGGTGAATGTCTTGATTGTTAATTGGTATAGGAGAACCAAGCCCACTCTAGGAGGCACCATTCCCTGAGCAGGTGATCCTGGACTGAATAAGAAAGCTATTAAGCGTGAGTGTGTAAACCAGCTAGCAAACAGCATCCTTCATGTTTCCTGCCATTTTTCTTTGATTGTAAAGTGAGTTCCTTAGTCAGAGGTAATGATCAAGGAATAGAAAAAAAAAAAAAAAGAAAAACTTTGCCTTTAGATACCTGTCTTGACTCCCTTGAGGACAGAATATAATCTGTAAACCAAAATCGTCAAAATAATTTCCCTATGTTGCTTTTGATTAGAGTGTTTTATCACAGCAACAAAGACGAAACCAAAACATCCAGCCAGCCCTTAAAAAAGCTTGGACTTCTCGATAAATATACACATCGTTCTTTATGTAAAGACTTTACAACTACTATCTACAAGTATTGAATCCCAGGGGCATATAAAGCTGGCACATGCCTCATTCCCTCATATATATATATATATATATATATATATATATATATATATACACTAGTATCCCCCAAGGGACTTGTCAGCGCTGGCTAAAGCTTGACAGTTTTTTGGGCTTTCTTGCTGTCAGTATGCAATCTGTTCTCTGTAACCGTGCTTGTGGAAAGCAGCTAGAACAGGCATGTGGATCAAGTGAAATCCAACAGATAAAATGAGTTACAGTCTCATTTTGACCCTAAAAGGCAATCCATGAGCAGCAAGCCAGTAACCAAACTCTTGACCTCTGCTGTTGATGAGTTAATCATCTTTGCTACGTCTTGCCCTTGCCCTCAAGTCTTAGACTTAAGGTTCTTTCTCTCTTTCAAAGCAGGCATTTTCATGTAGTCCAACTGACAAGGACAGGGTAACAAGAAATACTAAGTTATATATAATGAAAGGTATAAAGAGAAAATCTGAGTTCAAGTTCTGGTTGACTTCACTTTCAGATCTTCCCCTTGACTCATAGGCAGTACTGGATGGCTGGTCTCTGCTTGTGTCTTCAGCATTGTGCCGCAACATTCTCCTCTCGCACACTCTTGTCCATTCATAGCTGACTTCCTCTTCACCTCTTCAGACACACCATGCACTGCCCTAACTCAAAGCCTTGATAGATTTAAACTAGTCTGCTTCTCCTTCACCTGTCACTCTTTCCTCTCAGATTGGTCCTTGAGTCTTGTAAACCTCAACTGAACTATAACATTTTCAGAGAAGCCATTCTGACCCTCGGATTAGTCTGACTTCCTTCATTTTATATTTAAGAGCAACCTGCACTTGAACTCTAGCAGTTAAAATGCCTCTTGTGACCATTTGAGTGTTTATCCATTCTTCAGAGAAAATAGACTTCATTCTTCTTCATCTGGGTATGACCCCAATACATACCTCACTGACAGGAACGTGGTATCACTTGGTACATATGTATTAACTTTCTCCTTGTCTATAACATCTACTAAATTGCCTGAAAGAAATATGCAAACTGCAAAAACAAATTACAAATTGTGATAAAAGTCCAAATGACCACTATTATCTATGTCTGTTTGGATTTCAAAAAAAGCATAAATTGTGGTAATGTCTCTATATGCTGAAATTGATTTTGCTTTCTTTATTATTGTGAAGCACATAGCTGAGATGTGAATATAATCCTCCCTTAATACATATGTGAGGACAAAGGAAGGCATAGATCAACACTCACGCCTGCGATAGTTTAGCAAGTTATTTCAAAAATTAATGACTTAAAGTGATAAGAAATGCTTATTTTTGGCTAAAAAATAAGGGAGAACTTTTTAATAAGGAAAATTATTTAATATAGCTATTTGTGTCTCAGAATCTCTCATGAAGTTTTTGTCAAACCCATGAAAGGACTAAATTAGTTAAATATAAATCCAATGAACTCAAGCTAAAAAAGAAGACCTACTTCCAAGGTGGCTCTCATAATCAGCAGAAGCCTCAGCCACTGTCTACAAGGGGCTCACCGTGTAGACAACACGGGCTGTTAACATGCACAGTGTGGTAGTTGGCTTCTGTCAAAACAAGTCACTCAGAGAAAATAAAAGTGGAGAACACAATGCTTTGAAAATGAAGTCTTGATAACTTGATAGTATTATCCCTGCCATGTTACATGTCTTGATTCACTGTGGAAGGTGACATCGCAAAAATCTAGCACCAGGAAAGCAAAGAGGCCTGGGTGCCTTGAACCTCTAAAGACTTTTTCTCGGCCCCGTTCTCCTGCACATGACATGCTAACACCACCGACCAAAGGGATCCATGGTTGGACCATGGTTGGCCAACAGATGAAAGAATGGGTTTGTGAATGGCTGCTATAGAGTTTCTGAAGCTAGTAAAAGAAAAGCCAGAGAAATGCCGGATTAGCTAATGAGACCACATATACAAATTGTATAGTCACATTAGGAAAAAGGAGAGTTGAATGCTACGGATTTAAGGAAAGGGAATTATTGATAGCGGGGAAAAAATGTGTGTCCCTGAAGCAGATCAAAATTTTCCAAACCCAGCCTTCCTCTTCTTAAACTACTACAATAGTTGGTAATTAGATATATAAACCAAAATGCTATGCCTTTTATGTAAGAAAATGATGATAATTAAAGATTTAGATGCTGTCAAAAACTTACCTTTTTGCATCATTCTTGTGATGGAAATTTATAACTTAGCTACCGTCTTGAATGCTACATAAATACATTAAACAGTACAGGGGGTCTGAGCACTCAGAACACCAGACTAATACAAGCCTTTCTGTAATTACCATTTCAGAGGTGTAATAATAACATTATTTGCATTTTCTTTGACACTTTTTTTAGGAGGATTTCTAATACAAGAAAAAATGTTTGTAAATTTTGACTACAAAACAGCAAGGGCATTCAGAATAAGAAAGAAGTGTTACATACTAAAATTGATTGTACTAATTTTCAAACTTGCAAAATCACTCCAGAAACATAGTTTAGTATTGCGTTTATGATCTAATGAGCTAAAATATAACTCAGCATTCCAATAATGAACAGCCCTCTACTCAAGAACAAATCAGAAAGCCAGGCATCCCTCTCCCTTGTGTTCCTTAGTACATCCACTATTTGCTGGATTCTTTGTCTCTGGTTCACAGTCGGGAACGGACATGGCCATGTATAGCACCAATATGAGTGCTTTCTGTCTTCTCTTTCATAAGAACACCATTGCAAGCTAAGTTCAGTCTTCTCCAGTCACACAGTG
The DNA here is from genome assembly GCF_014885135.2 of Alexandromys fortis. NCBI lineage: Eukaryota > Metazoa > Chordata > Mammalia > Rodentia > Cricetidae > Alexandromys > Alexandromys fortis. The sequence continues at coordinate 2,800,214 of NW_026068014.1, read as the reverse complement.
CAGTCTTTTGCCACTTTCCTTTCTAGACTACCCTGGCAACAATGCCCTTCATTGCATCCATTCCTGCTTAAAGAAAGTTTTCGCTGGTCTTCAATGGGAAATTGTTTGTTGTATTATATACATTATAAGCCCTTACCACAACTACAAGCTTTAGTATCTGTAGGACAATTTGGAAAAGATAAGCTCCACATTACACTCACTATCATTCTGAGAGTATAAATGGTGACAACTTTGCCCTTCATTGTATTCCTAGTGCTTGATACGCAGCTGATATTCACCGAATATTGATGGGCTGAATTTATGGGGTTTTCAAATGCTTACATGAAATATAGCTTAGACTGTGTGTGACATTGGCACATCATTAAGGAAAAGAAGGCACAATACCAAAATCATAGCATCTCTCTCTATGAGTTCTTGTATAGCCATGAGCAGATGGAATAAAAAGAAACAGATGCCATTTGGTAATCTTGAAATGGCTGTCCCTAGTGCACTTGGAAATATAAGATAGTGAAGTCTTTCTGGTTGAGCTTGGAATGTGTCTTGATGGCAGATCTTCCCTTTGCAGTGACTTTCAAGAATCTTATAGAAGAAAGAGAGGAAGAAGTGAGCAAGGGAAACTGTGATTAAGGAAGAGAATGAAGAAGATATCTCCAGTATCCATAAGACACTCTTTATAGATGAGCCATGGCTAGTTAACTNATATCCAAGCCAGTATTTCTTGTCAAAAAGGAAAGCATAATAAAAAATTATAAATTGTAGTATATCTACCCAGATGTGTTTGTAGAACTCCATTCTTTTGAAAAATTACCAGCCAACACTTAAAAAAAAGAGCGACACATTTTCTATAGGTAGAAGTAGTTTTTACATAGTTCAACTCATTAAATGCATGACTATGCTTTCTATTCATTTTAACAAATTCTAAACATGAACTCCAAATTTATATTAGGACAGTCATATATAAAACAAAAGAATCTTAATGAGTTTTCTACTCCAAATACCCAAAGGTGGAAATCCACATTAAGGATTAATGACCTGTCATTATGGACTTAAAGAAAAGACATTTTAGTTGCAGAAATTTAAAAATAAAAGAGTCCAAAGTGAGAAAATATCATTTTTCCTTTTATGTCATAAAACTGACCTGACCCGATTTATTTTCTTTAAATTGACCAAAAGGAAAAAAAATGTGTTAAATGGCTTGCTTTATGAGCAAAAATTCATTCTTTGGAAACTTTCAGGACAAATTTAGAAAGCCTCGTCAGAAATACTTGCACTCTCAATGGTGCAGCAGGCCTGTCAGAGTCAAAAGGCATACAAGCAGAAGCTCTTTGCATTTTAGGCTTAACACAATGTCAGCAATGACGGCTGTAAAGCAGAAGAAGTGCCTCCAACTCCCAGCCAAGCACGTCTGGTTGCAGGTGCCATAAAAACACTTCAATAGCTGTTTCAGACCATCAATGCAATTCTGGCCTTATTTTTTAGCGTCTTATCTATTTCAAGTAAGCGTTAATGCTTGGTTTTCCGATTCATTTTTACTTGATGCCAGACAAGCTCTGTTTGAGGTGCTGTGGATCTCCTTTCCCCTTTTGAATCGAGAAGCGATGTTATGACAGCAGGCGACAGAATCCACAGGCTGAAAAGATCAGGTTGAATTTGAAACTCAGAACCTTCAGCATTTAAAAAGATTTCAAATTGAGAAGCTTGCATTCTCCCAGCACCAGAGTGTTCACAATAAAGAGACACAAGGAAATACAATATACCTGTAATTGTTCCATCTTCCCTGTCTTCATGGCTTATTCCACCTTCCTTTTGTGGCAGATGTTTGTGTGAAAGAAGCATCAGATTTGATCTTTTTTTCCTTCAGAAACTGACAATGTCCAGACTGAACAACATTAACCTGGTTGTATTCTCGTTTCCCTGAAAATGTCTGTGTAGTAGTGAGGGGGAGGGGGCGAAAATGAAATAAAAGTAGCTTGGGTCCGAGGTCAAGAAGTTATGTTGCAAAGTGACATCTCCTCAACATGACAAGGCCATCACACTCATGAAGTTGCAGTAGCTGTGGCTGCCTAGACAAGTTCAAGCCCATCAATAACCCAACAGGGTGGGGAAAGAGTCACAGTGCTCCACTGCTATCTAAGGAGCTGTTATCAGTTGATGTCTACTGCAAAAGGCAGGGTTAGCTTCCTTTGTGGATTTGGTCATGGGCAGGCTGACTAAGCTCTGGCAGAGAGCACCCCACACCTATGCACATAGACTCAGTAGGTTATAAGACAAGAAAAGAAGAAAATACAAACAGAACAGGGATGTGAGGGGCTTTAGGAAGAGGGGTAGAAAGACTGGTAGGAGATTGAGGGGGAGTGGGAGTGGATATGTACAAAGTACATTGCACACAAAAACAAAAATTAATTTAAAAAGCAGCTCTGTCTGTCTAGAGAAATATAAAAGAGCTGGGTACGGGAGTAATTTATTTCTTTATACTTTCATAGAATATTTTTAAAGAGAAGGATGAAGCATGAAAATGACACACTATGTGCTGATTTTAAAATCAATGTACCTGAACAGTCTTTTTAAATAGCATTCGTGCTTTTCTAGCCTTTATCAAAGCCAGGAACAACTTTGGAGTACATCCTTAAACAAAACTGTCCTAGAAACATGTTGAATCCTCAGTAAATCTCTATCCCACCGCAGTTCCACAACCACCATAGTATACATTTAAAGGTCTCCATGTCACAGAATGGCCTGGCCTCTTTCCGTCTTCCAGGTGCTTTATGAAGTCACTGACAGGAGTGTATAAAAATCAATTTATGTTCAATAAAGTAAATGTCAATGGTATCTTTAAACATGATGTGCCCATGGAATAGTTTATTTCCAGACATTCAAATTTTGATAGCTGATGACCTTAAATATTATTTGAGCATGATCAAAGAGTTCAGAAACATTTAATAACCTATAATTAACTGAAAGAAAGTTCTAATGTCACGGCATTGTTCGGCTCAGAAACTCCCCATGGTTCTCCACTCCCTAGTATAGAAAGAGAAACTCACTACATTAGCGTGGCATTAAGATTTCCGCAATCCAATACTGATGCAATCTCTCTTAGTTTGGTTTTACCCACCCACCACCCATAGCATATGTCCCCAGCACATTCTTTGATTTCTTGGGACTGACTATGTGTGACATTTTTCTACCTCTGACTATCAGTGGTGACCTTTCACCATCTCTGTGAACAAGTAAGCCTAAATAGGACAGTCTAATTAGGAGACAATTTGATGGTATATATGGTAAAACCATTAATGTTGTCTTATACTCTTAGCCCAGGAATTCTACTTCATAGCATCAGAAATAATCAGTGTTATATAATTCTTTGAATATACAATGATGCCTCTTATAATGGATAAAAATCCCTGGATACCAAAAGCCCAATGTCAAAGGATTATTTTTAAAAAATCACTATCCATCCATACAATGTATTGCTGGTTGCCTGTATAATGATATTAAACGGAGAGTTTTTAATTTTAAAAAAGGACATTCATTGAGTGAAGTAGGAGGTAGAAAATTTCATGTATACAAAACAATCTCTACATTAAAAAGAAAAAAACACTACAAGGCAATGTATCAAAATTATCAGTGTTTCTATGTGTTCAGATCTAAGAGGTGAGGGTTTCTGGCTGCTTCACATCATCTTCTCTATTACCCACAACCTCTGCATCTATGACCTTAGTCATTAAAAATGCACTAAAGAATATTTCTATCGTATATTATAAAGATCTTTGCATGCTGCCATCTGGAAAACCTCTCCATGACCCTTAATGGAATTAAACCTTAACTTTTCTATGTTCCCACATCATACCTCCAGATACTTTAAATTGCATTTTCTCTTTGATGTAGCTGTTTAATTTGATTGAAAAAAAAAAGATGTAATATATATTCAGGCCGAAGAAATTCTAAAAACAGATCTAATTAAAGAAACGTTTTCTCTCTATATTAACCACTACCTGTAGCAGAGTTATTTTCCAGACTGCCTTTCTTGTTTGGAAGGAGCACATCTGCTGAACACTAGAGCTGCCGGCAGCCGCCAAGCTTCCTTCCCATTGCAGCGCTACATCTGCAGTCTGTTTGATAACTTATGCCTTAATTATAGGCTGTCTTCCCACTCTCTGTTGTATTAAGATTATAGAAGAGGATGATAAAACGTATGGAAGGTTTAAAAAATAAATCAGTAGTTTTATCTCAAGCACAGGAAGGAAAATCATGGTATAATTTTCCCAAAAAGCCTGTTTTGTTTCTTCTTCCAAAATGGATTTATAGATGCTTTTTAAATTGATGTTATAAATTTTTACTTGACACTTCATTAATTTCTCAGTTTTGTCCTTAAACATTAATAGTTGTGGTATTTTATATATGTAAATATATTTACAATCTTCCCTTAGGCCACTCCAAAAGGTTGTCATTTAAAATAAATAATATATAGCTCAAGTTGGCTTCAGAAAAGTATTATATATTTCTCCTTATATGTATATTTTCTGAAATACTTGGGACAAACCGACTTGAGAAATTATTAATATTCATCTGAGATTCAAATTTATCAGGGTGCTCTCCACTCTTATTTGCTAAATCAGGCAACTCTAGGCTGGAGAGTAATTGGTTGTCCAGAAATTCCACAATCTGGCTAGATAACCTTTCAAGCTCACCCCGGAGGAAGATTTCCTTTCAACTCAGCAAGTAGTAGTCTCAAATACCTAAGTTCTCTACATCTTTCTAAAGAAAGCTTGAAAAAATCCCCCAGTGCTGATGCCAAGCCTCACCAGGATCCCTAACCTAACCCAATTCCAGAGCCTGAAACCCTGCCAAGTCTACACAGAAGAATTACACACAATTACCAAGCTCTGCTGTGCTTTGTGGTTTTATTTGCATGCATTTATACTTAGCAGAAGAGTCAGAGATCTCTGACTTCATGAACTCAATTTTTCTCAAAGTATTTAATGCATACTAGAAAGCCAATTTTAACATGCCCTTGTTCTCTTACAGAAGGACAGTGGAGAAGGGTCATCTGGGGAACTCTTCCACGACATTAAGAGAATGACCAGATTTTCTCCTTAATAACATGACTCCATATTGACCCACACAATTTTAGTGGATCCTCTGCATGCAGCATGGGCTACTTAAAAATACCATGCAATAAAGAGAATCATTTTCTCATCTTCACTCCCCAAAACTTCCTAGTTTGTAATCACATCATCTTCCACCTAGAAATGCCAATAAGGAAACAAATTCTCCAGGCACTCTCTCTGCCACCCATCATCCCTACTCCCTACTCCTCCCCATTTCACCACTTAGAAGTTTCTGAAAGTGACTCTCATTCTCTCTCCCTGCATTAAAGTATATCTGCCTGTGCTAACTTCAGACCAGTGTTTCTCAAAGTTTAGTTTGCTTATAAGTCACCTGGGCATCTTGGAAAGATGTACATCCTAATTCTCTGCGTAAAATTTCAAACAGGTCCCATAGAGATAACTGACCCTACTGGTCAAGGAACACGCCCCCACCCCCACACACAGTGAAACTAAGTTCTGTATTATTTTTGTAGATACTCAAGAAGATATCCATCTGCTGCAGTTAATCTGTGTATTGTTGTTGATCTTCTGAGTAAAATTCCTGATGACTTCCTTTGTCTACTGAATTACTAGGATAAACCATCCCTTGTGACAACTTCATGTACATTCCCAACTCCACATCCTATACCTTCAAACTCTAACTTTCCTCCCATTCTCTTTGCAACTCAGACTCATATTCTCTCTAGGCCTCTGTGCATTCTGAGCTCTCTGCCAAAAATGCTTATCCAAACCGTGTCACTTTTCTGGCAACTCAGAGATGTCACACTTTTTCTGTGGAACTTCCTATTCTCCAGCTCAGGACCAATACCCAGCGCCCTATGTGGTCAGTCAACTGCACCTTCTGCAATTGGGTGTTTTGAGCACCAGTTTACAGGTGCACTAGTTTCTATAATGTGTGGAATTTACTGTGTACAAAGTATTATACTGTGTATAGAGATTTTATAACATCCTAAAAGCTAAGTACTTAATGAAAAGGTGAGTTTGTAAAACTTATTTGTAATTTTGTTCTAGAAGCTTAATTGGATTCATTCTAAACTATCTTAAGAAAAGCTTGCAATAGTGGTCATGTGCAGGTCTTATATCATGATAATGTCTGACAATCCCAAATTTAGCAGAGTGGTAATAAATTGAAAAATCTTTTCTCATGGCCAAACATGCTAGTGCACATATATAATACCAGTCTTCAGAGAAGCTGAAGGAGAATGACAAGGTCAAGGTCAGCCACATCTATGGAGATAGCAAGACCTTAAATAGAACTTTCTGAAACTGAAAAGTTTCCTCCGTAAGGCAAAGGGCATAGTAAATAAGAGTCAATGATAGCTTACAGAAAGAGAAAGGATCTTCACCAACCTCCACATCTGACAGAGAGCTGATCTCCAAAATATATATAAAGAACTCAAGAAATTAGACATCAAAAGTACAAATAATCCAATAAAAAATGGGGTGCAGATCTAAACAGAAAATTATCAACAGAAGAATCTCAAATGGCCAAAAGACATATAAAGGATTATTCAACATCCTTAATCATCAGGGAAATACAAATCAAAATGGCTTTGAGATGCCATCTTACACCTGTCAGAATGGCTAAGATCAAAATCACTGAGAACAGCTTATGTTGAAGAAGATTAGAGTAAGGGGAACACTCCTCCACTTCTGGTGGGAGTGCCCACTTATACAGTCACTTTGGAAATCAGTATGGTGACTTCTCAAAAAAATTGGGAATCAATCTACCTCAAGACCCAGGGATATCACTCTTGGGCATATGCCCAAAGGATGCTCAATCACACCAGAAGGACCCTTGTTCCAAAATGTTCATGGCAACATTATTTGTAATAGTCAGAACCTGGAAACAACCTAGATGCCCCTCAACCAGAGAATGTATTTAAAGACAGCGATACATTTACACAATGGACTATTACTCAGCTGCAAAAAAAAAAATGAAATCATGAAATTTTTAGGTAAATAGATGGAACTAGAAAAAAAAATCATCCTGAGTGAGGTAACCCAGACTCAGAAAGACAAACATGAATGTACTCACTTGTAAATGGATACTAGCTGTAAAGCAAAGGATACCCAGACTACAATCCACAACTGCAGAAAAGCTGGGCAACAAGAAGGAGCCTAAGAGGGAAGCATGGATCGCCCTGGGAAGGATAATTAGATGAGATCTCCTGGGTAAACTGGGAGCAAGGAGGGTGGTAGAGGGAGAGGGAATGGGGGATGAGAACATGCAGGAATGGGATGGTCAAGCTGGGGAAGGAACAAAGTGAGAGAGTCCATTTATCTTCATAAAGGGAACCATTATGGGATTAGGGAGAAACCTGGTGCTAGGGAAGTTCCCAGTAAGCCACAAGGATGACCCCAGCTAAGACTCCTAGCAATGGAGTAGTGGAAAGGGTGTCTGAACTAACTTTCCTTTGCAATCTGCTTGGTGAATACCCCAACTGTCATCATAGAGCCTTCCTCTAGCAACTGATGGAATCAGATGCAGAGACCCACAGCCAAGCACCAGGCTGAGCTCCAGGAATCCAGTCGATAAAAGGGAGGAGGGATTGTATGAAGATGGGAGGTCAGGATCATGAAGGGAAATCTACAGAGACAGCTGAATCAAATTCGTGGGAATTCAGGAACCCTAAACCTACAACTGTGGAGCCTGCATGGGCCCACTGCATGTGGAAGACAGTTGTTTAACTTGGACTATTTGAGGGGCCCCTGGCAGTAGGACGAGGATCTATCCCTGGGGCATAAACCAGCTTTTTTGGAGCCCATTTCCTAAGGAGGGATGGCTTGCTCAACCTTGGTGCAGGGGGGAGGGGCTTGCTCCTGCCTCAACTTAATGTGTCAGGCTTTGTTGACTCCCATGGGAGGCCTTACCCTTTGGGAGAACTGAATAGGGGGGTGGGCTGGAGAGAGAGGTGAAGGTGGGCAAGAAGAGGGATGGAAAGGAGAACTGTGGTTGGAATGTAAAATGAATATAAATAAATAAATAACTGGAATGATATAATAAACATGGAAGAAAAACTAAAACAAAATAACACCAAAACCAAAGCACTCCGCAACTGTTGAGGGGATCCATCCATCTGTGTTTTTAACAGAAATTGTTCCAAAAGTCACCAACTTTTTTTGTCATGGGTCAGTATGTCAAGGATTTTCAAAGCTAACATACTCTTATAATTGAATGATCCCTTATTATTTGTAAGATGGACATTTTTATTGGTTTGTATTACCAACCATCCCTTACCATGGTACCCAGTAAACAAGGCAGGCACAAATGCAAATAAATATAATATTGCCTTCAGGATTTTAGGCAGTTTTAAGTCTTGAGCCTTAAAACTTATTATGCACATCAGAACCATAGAAAATTTCCTCTTATCAAAATGTAGCTGACATACACTTCAAGTACCAGCAAGGTACTTGGCTCTGTGCAAAGTATTTTGACACAAATTCAACAGTCATCATCCTATTCAAATGGAAAGCCTCTGCTACAGACATGAGTTTTTCCCGAATTACAGAAAGGAGATATCTGATGACCTGTTGTTTGACAGAAATATCAAATTTAAAGATCTACACAAAGAAAATACAGCTCCAATTAGGAGGTCATAATGCGCAGAGAGAAATTTAAATAAGAAAAATTCTCCCCGGAGCATTAGCAAGGCTTGCACTACTGAATACAGCCTTTTCTTTTCTAAAATCTGCACGATAAGCTGCTGTGCAAGGCATTGTGTAAAAAGTCGTCATTTATAACATTTGCATTGCACATCAGATAGAGGAAATCATGGCATCGCGAGAAGAATGAAGCTAATGAAAGTCCATTATTAGTTCTTGTTTGCCTATTCGTTGCCAAAGGAAATATGGTCCCAAAGAGAAACATGCAGGAAAATCTTTAAATACAGAAAGCATTTGAGGAAATTAAATGCCAACACCTTGGTTAAGAGCCAGTAAGAGGAGACAAACGTTTTTAAACTCAGGTCATTGCAAGTTAGCATGAAGTAATTTTCCCTGTGCTACTCATCAGTTTCTTACACCTGTCAGAATGTACTAAATGCCAATTTTAAAAGCTCTATGTTTTACCCATCTTTGGAAGTAGCACAAAACATGCAAAAAAGCTTGACTCCATACTTCTGCTGGTTTCTACAACCACATCAGTTTTCTGTATTTCAACAGATTCTTTCCTATAATTTTGGCAAAATTGGACTTGATTTGGATTGTATGATATAAGACCACTCCCAGGTCAAATGGGTTATGATTTTATTAAGTTCTTGGACAGAAAAATAAATGTTCACACTTGAAATTACACCAATGAAATCACGCAGAACAATGCCCCTACCAAAAGATAGCATGTGTTCTTTAAATAACCTATGCATACATCCCTTGAAAACTTCACACCCTGTGCTGTATCAGAAAATAAGCTTCAAAGAGATACAACATGGTTCACCTCAGAAATACATGCAGATTTGAGTCAGGTGTCTTCTAAAACTCGAGAGACAAGGACTAGACAGCAGGAAGTCTTTCTGTCAGTCAGAACATTTCATAATTTCAAGAGCAATGCTTTGAGTCATTCATTCAAAGCATAACAGGAATGAAATGCTCCCGTTTAGAGTAAAATCTTGAAATGTGTGCCTGCCTCAGAGTGATCCTCTTAAGGTGATGCATCCAGAGCCCCTGAGTGCACAGTCACTGCCCACAGATAAAAGTCCTCTTACCTTTCTAGGCAGAGTATTTACCACAGAATCTCTGTTGGAAGCAGAAACATAAACCAAAACCAAAATATCCAAATGAGGCAACCACAAGGATGTTAACTTAATGTTTACCACATAAATCCTTCCTCTCATTTTCTCCCATTAATCTTTTTTTTCTTGAATGAGGACTGTATTTCTACTGGTGAAGCTCAAGGGAAGAAGCAGTTTGAGCTCCAGGACTGCCCTTTGGACAAATAAACAATGGCATCGCTGTGTGGTCACGAAGAGAATCTTCCAAAGATCGTTCCATTTGGGAAGGGAAGGTCTCTGGGTACTCAGAAAGACAGTGTCCGAGACAGAGGGGCCGGGCGGGGGGGATGTTAAACCCCTTTGCTACAGAGACTCGGGAAGTATAAGGCATGTTTCCTTGGAAACTGGAATGGACAGGAGGAAGCAATATGAACTTAATTTTCTTGATAGTGCAGGCCCTATCTGGAATCAAACGGCAATGGCCTCTAAAAGGCTTTCATATATACCCCAAGGAAAAGGTTAGCTACAATAACGCTTCTGGAAGAAGACTAAACCAAAAGAGTTTTTCTTATTTTGTGACCCCACAATTCCCCAATCTATGACCTTACAAAACCAAACCAGTATAAAAGTGCATTTCCTAAAGCTCTGGTGAGGTGCAACAATTGCCTGAAAGACCGGCAGAGTGTTCCGTGCAACGGGACCTTGGGGCTCTGAAGCACGAACGCAAACCCGGAACTCTACGAGCAGATAGAAGCAGCAAATATGGATTCTTAGTTCCCATTTTTCATTTGGCTTATGCCCTTAGAAATGGATTTGACTTTAGAAATGCCCATGTCCTTTTGCATGGAGGCATAAGAGCTTCCTTGTGCCTTCCTGGGAAATCCTCTTTAGAGGAGAGGAGTGGACACTCTGATGATAGCCAAAGCACATACACTTGGCCTGAAAGGGACATCCATGGTGACAGTGGCCAGGAGTCTATCTAGCTTTACCCTCTATATTTCTGAGAATGATCCTAAAAGCTGCCAGTATAATCTTGGGAAATAATTCAGTAGCTCTCCTTTGCTCTGAGGTGGTAATTTCCAATTGTGACTCCACGTGCTTCTCTGACCCAATGTTTAATGGACTTTTGAAGTTCCATTCCTGAGAGAAAACAATTCAGCACAAGAGGACACTCACTGAGATGGTTTCATACTAGCAGCTGACGAGTCAACTAAACAGGGCACAAAACTATCCAATGCCTCTTGTTCCTTCATTTGTTTCCAAAAAACAGAGAAATAAAAATAAACAAATAAGAGAGCTTTCAACCTATGTACTCCTTCTTCATGCCTAAACAGCTTGTGACTAAGAAGATTTTATAACAGAAATGGGCCACACGTCACCTGGAAGGAGTTCTGAAATAACAGAAAAGCATGCAGTCTTAATGAATTGCCTATCTGTAGCACATTCAAGTGATGCATATCATTTCTCTTGCTTGATTTTCCCTTCCCATCAGGAACTTGGAGTAGACATCTGACCCTGTGGGAAAGCTACAGTGCTTACTAACTGAGATGCCAGCCAGGATTCCTCAGCTTGAGATCTGCCTTCAGCAAGGTGTTGCCAACTTTCCTTGCAGTGGGCTGTTATGCACCCTCAGCCAGCAACTGACACAGCTCCTGGCAGCGTTTGGCAAGAAAGAACTGTGAGCAACGGCAAAGGCTGAGGAGCGAGCCAGCATCTCCTGTACAGTCATTCTCAGGCGCCACACGAGTTCTATTTTTATTAACAGCACCGTTTAGACTAGGCATGAAATTAATTTATTGCTACACTGATTTAAAGTACTTGTTTTTAAAAATTAGTTTTGCAGTTTGGCTTGAGCCTGTTTTGCAGCAGGAAAGTTGGGTGGCCCACAGACAATAAACAGAAGACTGCACAGCCTCCGAGAGTGGCTCAAAAGGCTCGTGGCATTCATGTCCGTGGAATAAGCAGTTAATAAGATATGGAATACACTTATAATTTAAATGGCATGGAAGCAAAGAGAAGATGGAATGGGGTATCTTTAGTTCTGTGCCAAGAGCTAGGGATGACATTTGCCATGCCCTTTTGCACATAACCTACTCTGTTCAGATCCCAACTGGCAGGAACACTTCTGGCCTTGAACTGAAGAAGTACCACTTATTCATTTGGTTTGCATCTGTTTGTTTTCCTCTTTAATCTCAACTGCCCATCAATTTTTAACTGAACTCTCCCCAGGGTTTATAGTTCTGGCAAGCCAGTTACCTAGTATAACTAACTCTTCGGAAGAATTCCTCAGTACGTTACCACCGAGCACAGTAGGCACTGTAGACTCTGGAGAAGGGGGGAAGGCATCTCGTGATGAAAGTGAGTAGCCCTCCCCTATGAAAATCTCACTCCAATGCAGTTTTATGTCTTTTGAGATCATGTCCATTAATAATGTCTCATACTACATGTTGGCATTATATTTTTTCCTTATTGACCAGAGTCATGAAGTGCTTCCTAAAGTCTCATTTGCTTCTTCACTTATAAAAATAGTAACATTGATATATGAGCATTTTAAAAATGACTTTATGCTTTAAAGATATATATTATTTTTATTGTACATTTAGGAGTTTAAAAGGAGTATAAACATCTTGCTAGCTAGTGAGTGGATATTACCAAAGAGCTATGAAGATTCGGCTGTGATGACTGGACTCAATTCCATAAAATAAGACTGATTTTTGCCTATAGAGGCACTCTCCCTTACATAGAGTTAACACTTGGCAGTCTTTCATTCTCCTAACTAAATAATGTGGCAGACTGAGAAAGGAGAGAGAGGCCAGAGAACCGAAAGTTTAAAATGGGAGCTGACAGGTTTTCTTGTAATATTTGATAGAAATGTAGTTACCTCTAGATAATCCCAGACTTGACACTTCTATCTTCAAAAGTGAGACTCAACTCAAATAAAAATCTAAACAAATCATTATTATCAGGATTCATAACTTGGTTAAGTGCTCAATAAATGCATTTATTAGTATCTATAAGTTGCATGTATGTATATGTATATATATCAAAATAGTGTCGTATACTTTTACTATAAATAACTATTAATTATTTTATTCCTTGACAATTATCAAGAAATTACTGAATCATCATCTAGGTTTCTTGACTTAACAGAACTCTTTTTATACAATATTTTCCTTTTATTAGTTCTCCACATTTTTTCTTTCTGTGTGAGCTCATATGGATCTTTACAAACCTGTATCATTTCTTCTAATAAAGTCTTTTAGTCAGCCTGGAGTTAGGGGATCTAAGAGAAATGTCAGTCACAAAAGATTCAGTCAGGGAATCTGTGTCTGCCAGCAGGATCCCTGGTCCATAAGACACATACCCAATTTTATAATGTCTACTCATTTGTTTTCACCCTTAGGCTGAACATCTCTGAGTAGAGAGCCTGTCTCTCAGGTGGCAGTGGAGCCAAAAATAAAACCTACCGCTCTTCCCTGGTACACTATTCTAATTACTGCAAACAGCCCAGGGGAACGAGAGAAATTGTGAGGGAGACAGAATGAAGTGCGCAGGCTTCCCTGTCTCCCAAAGGGAGCATTGTAAGAAGTAAGGAACCCCCCCCCCCCGCCAGCCCAGGCACCCACAGGCAATTTGCATACACAGCTTGTTCAGCAGTTGTGAAACTCTCCTTCACCAACCAAATACCCTTCTTAGAGTCATGTTTTCTCTGTTAGGGCATCAAAACAGCCAAGCACAAAGAAGCATTCCATTACGAGTATCAGAGTCCAGCTGAGTGTCCCTGGGTGTGCAGCTGTGTATCTTACTGAGACAATACATAGGAATCCCATAGTTATAACGGATGTTGCCCTTCAGCTTAAAATTCCATTACTTGAAAAGCAGAGGGGATGTTGTTGTATTTATGATTACTAATATTTCAATCCAGAGGGTCTTGCCTACATACTACAGAACTAACAGAGGTTAGTGTGGTAAATACTAGCCAAAATGCCATAATCTGCAGCCACATGTGTTGTAAATACCACCAAGGGAGTTGGTGCTAAAAATGGGTAAAGAGAATGGGCATCGGGTGTTAAAAACCTTAGCAAATTGAGTTTTGGCTTAAGTATGTGAGAACTAGATGACAAAGAAAAAGGCCCTTACCTAAACCACCTACTAGAATGGTTGCATGGTTGCTCAGCATCAACAACTGTGCTGGGGAATTGCACACAAAAGGTTGAGAAAACCCAATCCAATAGCCTGACAGTGGCGTGGATGGAGGTAGAGACACAGATATCGCCTCATCTCATACTCCTCTCCTGCTCATCTTTCCCTGACATTCCAGCGCGGCCTCTCGCCTCCCAAAAGGAGTTTTCCTTGCACTCTGCCAAAGAGTTGTGAATGCTTATCTATAGTCTGCCATCTAAGGATGCACTCAAATTACCGTGGATTCTACTTAAGTGGCTACTACTGAGATGAGAGGACCCGTATGACCAAAGATATGGTATACTCCAATACAATATGTCACACCAAATACAATGGCAAAGATGAAAGCAGTGCTTTCCCTCACTAAGAGTATTTATTATTCAGAAAGTCGTTGTTCAGATGCTCTGGATGTCAGTAATCTGAAGATACTGTTGCAAAGATAATGCTAGTCTCGGGCTATCTTTTGTTTCCGAAAATGAGAAGGCTGAGTCTAAAAATACAAAAACATCATAACGGGAAGTCTTTTTTATAATTCTAACCTTCTAGATGTTTCCTTTTTAGGCAACCCAACTCTGCCATATAAATTCAAGTAGATGTTCAAAATGTTTGGATGCATAAAGCATCAAATCGACCTGGAAAGAGGTTCTCTTTTCAAAGAGTAACCGCTGCAACACTGAAGGGGATGCATCTCTCATCATTCTCCCCTGCCACTCCACAACAGATATCTGTAATCAATTCTGGCCATCTTTCATGTCAACCTCATTGTGATTTCGGAAAAACAGTGCTCCCGGGAGTCACTACAAGTCTACAGATAATTCAGAGCTAGGAAACAAATTGAGAACCGGCCTGGTATGCCATGTTCACTTCAAATGGTGATACTGCATGGCTCATTCTGTGGTCAACCTTGTGTTTTAATTTGTCTGACTAAACTCCATGTCTTTGTAACAGTGCCCTGAAGGGGAAAATATGAGATAAAAATTACAGAACTAAATCTGTAGAGATTTAGTTGGTTCCACTAACTGAAGAAAAAGCTAAAAATTAGACCTGGTCCAAGTTTTCTAATCACCTGGATGCCTTAGTGACGTCTAAATGTACATAAAAACTTAAATGTTAAAATTTTAGGGTTCTCAACTAAGAGATAATTTTTACAAAATAAGATATAGTATGTCTCGGGGAAGCTAATTGTGAAATCTGGCCCAAAAATGAGGGAACAAAGAAAATTCAAATGAGGCTATATTTTTTATTAAAATTGGGCATATAAACAATAATGATCCACAACTTTATCCAGCATATATGAATGTTAGTAAAAACACTTAAAACAAAAGGAACACTTCCTAACCTAAGAGAAACTGTAAACTCATACCTATAAAGCCTCAAAGGATATAATTGGAGGAAGACAACAATGCTTTTTAATCACATACACCTTGTTTAGTGAGGGCTGGTATTCTACAGTTAGATCCCTAATATTTTAGGATATGATCAATTTTCTGATATTTTTCATCTTTCCTTATAGTTTGCTAAATACCTGCAAAACCAGAGAAAGAATGATAGAAGACTTAGCAGAATAATGAACAAAAGGGATGGCAGCCATATGTCTTCAAAATAATGAAATGAGAAGCAAGGTAAAAAGCTCAGCAATTGACTCTAACTAAAAATACTTTGAAGTCTGTTTTAGACTGATGCACTTTTTAGAAAATTATTTAAACATCACAATAAAAAGGAAAGGTTGGCCCATAACTGACATGGGCCTATGAGATGTCAGAATTCAGCAGAAGATGAAGTTACATTCAAAGTTTTAAGGTAGATTTCTTCTTCTGATCTCCCTAGCCATAGAATTTTTAAATGTTATTTGTTTGCTTGCTTGTTTATGGTGCTAGGAATCAAATTTGAACTTCATGAGTTCTGATTCACGATTCTACCTCTGAGCACATCCCTCAACAGTCATCCACAGGGTTTATTTGCTGTGACTACAACACCAGGCATGTATTTCATCCCTTGCAAAAGTTTTTAATTTCAGTAAAAAGTACTAAATTACCCACACACAGATAAGCCACTATTGTCCATTAGTTCTATCTTGCCTAACAGGTTGGTATTGTAGCTCACAGTTCCACAGCTGGATAAGGCCATTAAGGATCTTTCTCTTCCAGCAGGTTTGCATAACATCTTTCAATACTGTGAGCACTAGCTAGCAAGGATGAAACCAGAATACCAGCTCAGGTATTCTGTGTCATGAATTCGGAGTTTCAAAATAAGACTGCTGGTAACACAAGGGCTCAAAAAAAAAAAGGGGGGGGGGGAATCGCCAGGCATGGTAGCACACACTTTTAATCCCAGGACTCAGGAGGCAAAGGCAGGTAGATCTCTGTGAGTTTGAAGCCAGCCTGGTCTATAAGACAGCCAGGTCTATAAGAAACCCTGTCTTAAAAGAAAAAGAAAAGAAAGGAAGGAAGGAAGGAAGGAAGGAAGGAAGGAAGGAAGAAAGAAAGAAAGAAAGAAAGAAAGAAAGAAAGAAAGAAAGAAAGAAAGAAAGAAAGACACACAGAGAGAGAGAATTCTAAACCTTTTGTTAATATTATCAATCATAGTCAATTTAATTGATCCTTGTATGTACCAGATAAGTAAGGCAAAATCAATAACTAGCTTCACTTTTAACCCTCCATTAGCCTTCTTCGTTGGGGCCTAAATTCTCTGATATGTCAGGTCTAGAAGGGTTTCCAACAACTATGTCTCATAAGGACTTGAAAATGATTATTCTTATGATCATACATAGATAAGGTCTGGGAGAATAGTTTGGTGGTAGCACACTTGAGTAGTACTTGGAAGATCCAGGGTTCAAAAACAAGTACTTCAAAATGAAATAAAAACTTTTCTAGTTAGGATAAATAAAGCAGATAATATTTTGCTTCATGAAAGCCAATAATAAGGAAACCCATCAAAAATTTAAATAATTACCTGAATTGAAAGAGTTGTTGTTCTATTTTTATGATAGGATTGTGGGGAGGAAGGACAGGTTCTTGTCTACAAACAAGACATCAAATACATCCAAAGCTAGGAATAAACTGGGAAGAATGATCAGAAAATTAAGAAGCTACCTAGATTTATTTCCTCATACTAAAGTTGAAGAAAGGTTTTGTACAAGAGGGGGTCCAACATATCACTAAATACTAAAAAGTGAGCTGGGCAGGGCAGCACGGAGAGCCATACCTACGTGATTTAGTGTATGGATTTCAATAGGGGTTTGCCCTGCTTTTAGAGGGTAGCAACTGCTTGAGAGGGAAGAAAATGTTCTTACTGAATCCGTTCTGTGCAACACTTGAAACACCATTAAAGAAAACAGCATTGGGTAAGAACCTATTACTGCCAGGGACTCTGTTAAACACGGTGTATTATTTTGTCCTCAAAGCCATTAAAGGTGTATTTCAGAAGTTCTATTCCACCGGCCAGGAAAATCAGGTCCTGAGGGGAGGGGTCAGGAATTTACCTAAGATTATAAGAATTACAAAGGATTTTGACAAAATCCATGAGGCCCTAAAGCAAGTGTGCCCCAGGATATCATGCAACCTTTCTTGTGAAGATTTTAAAGAAACATGTGAATTGATCTTGTAAGGCATTTGAAGCTAAACTGGTCTTAGGAAGAGGGAGACTACCAATTCTTTTATAGTTAAGCACTTATAATACATATCCTTCTTAAAGTATGATAAAAGTCACAATAAAACACACACGCATGCATGCACACACAAATTATGCTCTATAATAATAACATGCCCTTCTAACCCCAGTTCGTAACTCATGAAGGAAAGACTTTTTGTCCACTTATGATGCTTCAAGGAGACAGGAAAGTGAAGACAGCAGAATCCCAAACACTAGCCAACTTGGAGTTACCATCTACCTTTGGCATTTGACTGTTATTAAGTGAGCATCCATATTACTCCCTTGCATCTCTGTCTATTCCTCTGTAAATGAGCAAAAATCAATAATCAATTCATAAGTTGTGAGAATCAACTAAGAAATAATATCAGCACTAAATTAAAGTTAATCACCATCATTTTCACTAAACAGGCTTTCTTTACTTACATAAGGAGACTTGGTGTAGTTTCATTATAAAGTAATATGTAATAATCTATATTTTCCAAATATGTTTAAAATACTTCTGCAATGTGACTGTGCCCCAAACACACAGACACACAATTTATTTCTTATGGAGTGGTGTTACGCGTGCTTTATACATCACCTTTAATTTGCCTTTTAAATATGACCACCTGCCTTCGTTATCCTGGTTCCTCTAAACTAAGTTGAGAAGTACCAGGGCCACAGCTAACTCCACATTGAACAGAGCTGAGCAGTCATATGTAAATCCTGCTTACTGATTGGTTGCTGTGTTCAGCCATACTCCTGTGGTAGTTTGTTATGCAATAGAGACTCTCAGAACACAGGACTCTGCAGCCTTTCTTCTCCACATTTCTGCTCCTCCCTGAGTGGATCCATTGTAAAAGCACTTTCGATTGGGCGATAACTGGCCATAGCAGGTACTCAGTATCTGCATCTATGCAGCCAAGCCTTCCTCTGAATGGAGGGGCTGGGGAAGACAGTACACTGCAAGAGTAAACACAGTCTTATACACACGGGTATCAAGCAGACCTGGGGAGAAAGACTATACCTTTGCATCAATAACTTTAACCCTGGAGGAAATTACAACACATGAAACTGGGTCCTTTGGTTCCCAACTACTGATAAAAAGATGATCAGGGACTGCGGGTCATAGCTAGGCTGTTATGTTTTTAAAAATCTGTCCCAAGTGTTCTATTTAAACCAGAGTTTTTAAAGGGGATCAAACAGAGTGGAGACACGCAGATCGCAAACAGAATGGGTTAGTAATGGAAAGTGAGAAGGCTGGAAACCAGGAATGAGCAAGTCGGAGACAAGATCTGTAAAGGAGACAGTCTGAACTCTAACAGAGGGTCCTTGCCAAGAACAAAGAAATAAGGTTGGAGAGAGCGGAACCTGGGGTCAAAAAACGTCGCCTCTAACTTTAACATCCTGGTGCGCTTCAGCCTTCATGAGGTTTTCTTCTCTCCTTTCAGACAAATGCCTTCTTTCCAGCCCTCAAAGGCTCACAGTCTGAACGGGGACTTAGGTGCTTCTGTCACACAATGCTTGGTATCTTTACAAACCAGCTGGCTGTGTGCAACTCGGCGGTCTACGTCATTGCTTTTGTAGCATCAGGGTAGCTTAAAATCCAGTCCTATCTTCTGTCTGGTATGTCCTGTCAGAGGTATCTAAGTGGATTCCTTACACATCCATCAAAGAGTCACACTTCAAAACGGGAAACAAAAGCAAAGCGACCACAGCAGAAAAGGCTGTTCTTGGTGGATGCACAAACTCAGTCACCATTAGAGAATGGAGCAGTGAAGAACCCCACAGGACGTCAGTGCATCCGCCGTGTTTATTTCCCAAAAGCCGGTGGACCAAATTCACTTGCAGCGATTGGAACCACAGGTTGTTGACATCCGCATAACTGAGTTGCAGGCAATCATTTCATCTTGTGACTTTTCCGACAAGATACCCTTTATCAGGGATAAAAGGAAACTGCAGGGCACTACCACACTGTCTGATGAGAACTGACCTGAACTGTTGTCAAGCTCTAGTGGAAGAATCTAGTGTCTTGATCCAAAAAAAAAAAAAAAAAAAAAAAAAAAAAAAAAAAAAAAAAAAAAAAAAAAAAAAAAAAAAAAAAAAAAAAAAACCAGGGGTTCCCATATGCCTCATCATGGCAGTATATCATCAGCTTGAACACTAATAGGACTAAGACAATTTTTAAAACAAAATTCAAAACCCTCTCTTCTGACCAAAAAAGATTTTCTTTTTTCTTTTCCAGAATTGGGAGCATAAGAAAAACGATGAGAGAGTATGAGAAATACCATGCATGAGCAGAAAATGAACCTTCTATTGTAGATGGGTATGTGTTTCTTAGTCCAGGGAGCTGAGGGGAACTGATGCAGGCATCCTTGAAAACCCATAAATGACCTCAGAAGCATGGTATTCTCAGTATCAAATCCAAATATCCCTAAGGGCTTATCCTGATGAATATGAGGTGACCTCACACAGTATGGTCCACATCTCTTCTCCTCTGATGAGCTTATCATCCCCGGGTTCACATCACATCTGTCTCATTAGACTGAAGAACTGCCCCTGGCTATGATGGCTTTTCTAGTCAACTCCAGTACATCCTAAAGGACTGAAGTCTAACACTGAAGCAATATCAAGCATTTGTGCATCACTGTTTCATTTCTTTTCTTTGATCATTTTAAGTGTTCCATTAATTTCTGTGTCTTGTGGGGACTATTACTGTACCTCTCAACAAACACAGTGCTCACCTTGACCTCCTTACATACCCCCATACCTCCTTGAGTTCAACCACACCCTACTTGCTGATATAACAATTTTGGCTCCTTAATATTAATATCTTGATATTCAATTCCACTGTTAAAGTTTTGTTAAAGAAATTTGCTCAAAAACAAGTACTGAACAGTTTTCTGAGGACACGGGAAGCCCCCAAACTCATCAGAAAGTGTGTGACACTTGGAATCCCTAATAGATCTCAATTTCAAACAACCTAGAGACTGTAGTATTAATCAGAGTGTCTTCAAGTTGATCCAGACTTTCACATTGACTTAGTAATTCATTAAATCCATGGAGTTGGAAGGCTTAAAGAGAAAAATAGTGCTGAATGTGTAGATAAATCTAACATTATATTGCTACATATGCTCTAACTCAGTGCCCTGGGAAAGTTTTGTAACAACCCCTCCATCCCATTAAAACAAAAAACCATCCTAATTATAATCAAAATGTGAGAATATTCCCAGTAAACCAAATAATCATGGATCTTGCTCGGGTTTCAGGCAAAATTACCAACAATATTTAATCAAGTAAGCATTTATTTATATGGGTGGTTTCTTCTTCAGCATTTAAATATGGGAAATATAATTACTTTGCTTATGACATTTTAATAGATATAATAAGCAAATTATGAGTACCACCTCTCAGGAAAATAATATGATATACTTTGTTACAGGGTACTAGGTGCCTTTGGACTAGAGAGATGAGTCAGCACTAAGAGGGCTTCTTGTTCTTCCAGAGGACTTGAGTTAAGTTCCCAGCACCCATAATCACCTGTAACTATAACTTCAAAACACTCATTTTTGTCAACTAACCTTCATAGGCAACTAAAGACATTTGGCATAGACAAAAACACAAATAATAACGATAATAATTTTAAAAGTCTAAAAAAGTCGCCAAATTTTCAATCTTTTGGAATATCAGTTCTTATATCCTCAAGAAGACATAGTCATTTGCACGCTAAAATCTGTTTTCCATTCTATAGATTAAATATTCAAAAATGAGTTTTTATCATATTCTATTCTTATTTTTCTTTTAAAACAAATAAAACCTATATAACTCCAAAAAACAGTTTAACCAAAACTATGTTTTACTTTCCCTTTATCTCCAGCTTTATTTTAATTTTATATAAAAGGGGTCATTGTGGAAGAGTGAGGCTACACATGAGGCTATTTTCCTCATTCTTCAGTTTTGTAGTTATGCTTAGTTTTTTTAAATGGATTTCTAAGTTAGTAATAGCCCATAAATTATCATTTTTAAAATACTTCATATGTGACCATTAGTACCTGAATGTCAAAAAAAAACACAGAGAGAGAGGGGGGGGGAGGGGAGAGGGGNAGGGGAGAGGAGAAGAGAGGAGAGGAGAGGAGAGGAGAGGAGAGAAGAGAAGAGAAGAGAAGAGAAGAGAAGAGAAGAGAAGAGAAGAGAAGAGAAGAGAAGAGAAGAGAAGAGAAGAGAAGAGAAGAGAAAGAGGAGGGGGGAGAGAGGAAGAAAAGAAAGAAGGAAGGAGGAAGAAAGGAAGGAAGGAAGAAGGGAAGGAGGGAGGGAAGTAAGGAAGGAAGAAAGGAAGGAAGGAAGGAAGGAAGGAAGGAAGGAAGGAAGGAAGGAAGGAAGGAAGGAAGGAGAAAAGATCTTCTAATCTGACGTGCTTAAATTATATTATATGTACAATTTCCTCTCCTTGGCCAAAGGGTAAACACAAGCAGTTTTGAATGCAGGGAGTTAAATGGTGACATTGAAGGAAACGTGGAAATATTCCAAAAAGTAATCATGAAAAATGAAAAAACAAATCATTCCTTTTTTCATAACTGTGCCCTCATATTTAAGAGAAAAACATGACAGCCCAGACCATATTTTTAAACTGCAGTACTGATTGGCCACTGTAGAGAGAAAACAGTTTAAGAAATCATAACTCTACAACACACAAGGTTAATGCTGTTTAAAATGCAAAGCCAGAGTGATAGCACCCATATTACCTGGTGTTTTAGCCATTTATGCACTAGGAACAGACATGTTTATTTTTCACCTTGACATCTGATTGCTAGGCTAATGCCATTTAAAACTGGATGGAAGAAAATTATATTCTCCTAAGGAGTCAGTTGATTCTTTTCTTGAAAACCAGGAGAAAAATAAAGATAGCCATTTTGATTCAAACAAAGTGCTACGCAGAAACCTGTGGGCATAAATCGCATCAGGGCTCTGTAATTTTTGCTTGCCATTGGTTATTGCTGAGATAATTGCACAGGA
Source organism: Alexandromys fortis (assembly GCF_014885135.2). Taxonomy (NCBI): domain Eukaryota; kingdom Metazoa; phylum Chordata; class Mammalia; order Rodentia; family Cricetidae; genus Alexandromys; species Alexandromys fortis. The sequence continues at coordinate 2,777,572 of NW_026068014.1, read as the reverse complement.
ATACGATTTGTGTAATTGTCAGCAGTAGTACTCCTGGACCAAGGACCAAGACCTCCTGCAGATTTCTACAAATCATTACTCGCCTAACAGTTTTTGTACAGTTTTTTTTTTCCTCGCAGAACACTGGAGTTAAGCCAAGTAGAATTATTATTCTCAGACTTGGGAAGAGTCTAGACAAATTTTGCAGTTAAGTAAATCTGTGCCCTTTGTTTAAGCGGGTGGGGCGGGGAGGGGGGGTCACCAGAATACTGGAGAAGGGAAGAGGGGAAGAAACCATACAAAGAAAATGTATGTGTTCAAAGCTACAGATCTATGAGAGCAAACTAAAAGTTAATTTGATGAATGTGGTCAAAGCACAAGCCTAAGGATCTGAGATTTATCCCTGGGACCAACAGGTGGAAGAAGAGAACTAAGACCCATAACCTGTCTTCTGATGTCACTGTGCTCTAACATGTAGTATGTCACCACACACACACACACACACACACACACACACACACACCACACACACATAAACACGTAAGAAAAGAATATTTAAATTACAAATGCATGTGCCTCCCAGAGTTGGTATGGCCAAAAATATAACTCTAAAAGTTATATGTTAGTTTCTGAATGATAAAATTATATTTATTTTCCCTTTGACTCATTTCCATATGAAATGTCTATTCTGGAAGCCATTATCTTAAGTTTAAGTTGATCTTATTGTTGAAGTCAATAAAACACAAAGATACTAGGCTTCCCAAGACATCTAGGGAGGAATTTATAAAAATGCTGGTGCTTGCTTTACTTATTTATTTTTTTTTTGAGACTTCAGAGATAAAAACGTGAATGAGTATTCAGGGGACGGTCCTTGAAATTCAGCATAGAGTAGCAAATTCCTCTTGAAATGCCATTTAAATCTCACCTTAATTTTGCTGTTGCTTTGGGTTTTGAAGACAGGGTTTCTCTGTGTAGTTCTGGCTATCCTAGACCTCTTCTTGTAGGCCAGGCTGGCCTCAGACTCAGAGATCCATCTGCCTCTGCCTCTCACATGCTGGGATTAAAGGTGTGAGCAACCACCACCCAGTTAAAACTCCGGTTTATTTTGTTTTGAGTCAAGGTTGTTGGTAAAGTCATTACCGTGATCTACAGCCCTGAAACCCGACTTTCATACAGCAGCATTCCATGTCCTGTCATTTCCCTCTGGAATCACTAATTGTCTCCTAGATATTTCTATCCCCTGCAGCCATTGACGGCTGTCACCGGGAAGACACTTTCTCTAGCAGTTTTAGCCAAGACAGAGTCTGTCGGGAGCTTGTACCTGTAGCTACTTTCTCTACTGACTCCAGAGCACTGCAGGCAAATCTTATAAACCATTTATTAGCTGCTTCTCCTATTTTAAAACAGAGTTGCATTTGATATCATATTCGATCTCACTGGGAGACAAAATAAGACATAATATCACCAGATATAGCTTGCATTCTGCAGTTCCTAGTCTCACTGTTTCCATGAGCAGTTTGTTCCTTTTGCCTAAGGAAACTGAAACAATGCAAAGGAGAGTTGGAGAAACTGCTGTATTCGAGTCATTACAACCACAGACACAATCCAGTCTGTCTGGTGATAAGTCTGGGCCTGTCACTTACTAACGGGATAAATCTCTCTGCTTCTTCTTCTTTCCCTACAAAAGCATTAAATGAGTTACTCAACATGTAACACATATACTTAACATACACAGTATTTATAATCATTTCTAGCATCGAAAAACTGTTAAATGTCATTAACAAGATTTCGCCTTCATTTTATAGGCTATAGATCTGTTTACAAACTTATTTGCTACTCAGAAAAGAGCATATTAAACTGAGGGGGTTTATGTTTATGAAAGTTTCATTTTCAAGAGAGGAAGCAAAAAATGATGTATTATTTATTCTTAGCAATAACTTAGTCTGAGCAGGAACCCACACATTGTTTTATATTTAGATTTGATTATTGACCAAAGCCTCATTAAGCAGCTTTGGTATGCAGCATACGCACTCAGGATAAGGTCTAGGTAAGTAAGGTTTCACAGCAGTTTTGCCTGTGTTAATGTCTATTTGTGATGGGTAACTACAGTCCAATAGGAACAGATTTAAAATAATTACATTTCATTTGGGCTCATGTCAGCCGCGAGTTAGCTCAGCACAATTTAATGGAAAAGTGCATTGCTTCTTGCACTTAATGAGGCTACATTTGATCAGGGACTCTAGTGGGATCTGGAATCATAACAGTAATGAAATCCAAGGTTTGGGTTCTTGGTTCATTAGGCAACAAACCTCTTCAGTGTACTCGCTCCCTAAGAGAAAGAAAGAAGCCAACTAGTTGCAGTTTTTAAAATATGCATTTAAATCTAGGGAATGAGTGGACTCCTGTCTTTCAAATATTAAATGAAAGAGTTTCACAATGGTTATGGGTTCAATTTTTTAACGAATTCCTGTGTAGTGATGAAAGCTCCCTTTCCTAAAGCAGTGGCTGGCTCTTAACTGTCACTTAACTGCTCCAGTCACTGCTGAGGAAGCAAAGGACAAGGTAATGTGCTTGCCAGTATGAAGAATCTACAAGAACCAAAGACAAAACTAACTCCACTATTACAATTACCTCTCACTTCCTTGTCAAGATGTTTATGATGATGAAAATGCAATGATGATATAATAGGACTAAATATTAGACCAAGTTGCAAAGGAAGCAACTGAACAATGAAGAATCCAGGAATATGAGCTCCCAAGCCTGTTATCTAAGCTTGATGACACTAACTCTAGCCTAGCGACCCTGAAATCCATTCCCCCAGCATTTGCTCAAATACTTTGTGCACATCTGAGTAATCACAAGTTAACTGGATCAAGAGTTTTGGTATCTGGGAAAAAATAACCTGCCAAAAGTCACCAAATTAACTTCATTTACTATAAAAAGGACCTGTAGTGGATATTTCCTTACAGGACTAGTAGAGCTCCACAGATAATTGTTTAAAATGAATGCATGCCATGCATAGACCCCAGCCAACATGGCCTATACTGGAACTCCTGGCCCCTGAGAACACAGTAAAGACCGTTGCTTGTTTCTTTTTAATGAATTATTGTTTGAAGTGTGACTTCATAAAAGTCAACTTCAATTTCTTATCTGAAAAGCTGAAAGGACAGTAACCACGCCTTTCCTATAGATTCATCCATTTATGGTCTATGTGTTTTTCTGGAGTTGCAAGATACCCATTTCTGAATAAGATATGCAGGCAGACATGACCTAATGAAGCTTCAGGACTCCTGGCTTAGAGGGAAGGCATAGCGTGAGGCACAGGTACTCTCGTGGGTTTTTTTGTTGTTGTTGTTGTTTTGTTTTGTTTTGTTTTGGTTTTTTTTTTGGTAATTTGATAAAGAAAATACTTTAAGGACATTCGTCAAGCCTACTTTGTCTTTCTTCTGTTTGACTATCTATTTTGGCATCCATTGTGTTGATTATATTGATTAGACTTTAAAAACACATATTAGTTATTTCTCTTTAAACACAGGTCATCATTAAACATTTAGGTTTAGTGTCCAGAAATATTCTGCTTTCGTTTTTTCTTTTTCTTTTTGAGACAGGGTTTCTCTGTAGCTTTGGAGCCTGTCCTGGAACTAGCTCTTGTAGACCAGGCTGGCCTGGAACTCCCAGAGATCCGCCTGCTTCTGCCTCCCTAGTGCTGGGATTAAAGGCGTGCGCCACCACCACCGAGCTAATATTCTGCTTTCTAATGTTCCAGCTCATCTGAGGTCAAATTTACTTTGGATTACAAGATTCCTTCGACTCTGGTAGCAGAGGAGTAGAGGAGAAATGCAAAGTTTCATTTAGAGTCAGATGTCCTCATCACTATGTTCGCCACTGTCATTGTCACTTCCGTAGCTGTATTGTGATCCCTGACGCTATTCTGCCATCACTATGGAAACAGAGATGCTAATAGTGTAACTCCTAGTCAAAAGATTTTGCTTACTGAAGAAGAGATAACAATATAGGAACAGGGAAGGAAATGATGGGTTAATGTGAGATTAATGAGCGGGAAAGTGGACAAGCAGAAGATAAAATATTTGACTTACTTAGCCCAGGTTCCTATGACCTATTGGGGTTCTGACAAAGCTGCATAAGTTTCAGAATCACTTGGAGTTTTTGTAGGAAGCCTCATATCGTTGAGTTCAATCATGAATCTCAGGTGATTCTAAAATTGGTAATAATGATACCACCCTTAGATGTTAAGATCTGTTGTTTGTGTTTACGTTTTTTTAGACCTGGTCTTGTTTCATAGCCCAGGCTAGCCTGGGGCTCCAGGTCATCACCTTGCTTGTTCGATAAAGAATTACAGAATTACAGGATTACAGAGAATTTCATATCTGGAAGAAATAACCTGATAACAGTAACCAAACTAATTCCTTTTAATACAGAAACGACCTTACAGTGGACATTTCCTCACAGCTCCACAAACAGCCATTTGAAAGGAATGCAAAGCCATTCATTTCAAAAGGATTACAGGTGTAAGCCACAATTCATAGCCTTTAAGACACTGACTTTTGTGAAGAATAGTACAATTGATTCCACTGAGGTGCCCACGCATGTACAAGAGGCTCCAGAAACACCAGGAAAGGATGGCCCCATTGGGTTTCAATAAGATTTCATAAAACATACCTTTCCTTGTGTTTGCAATTATCTCCAGGTTTCTGAGTGTTTCCCAGACTCAATTCACCTTTGTCATGAACGGGAATAGCACACATTAATGTGCTCAGTTTTGTAAAGGAAGAAAACTCAGGGCCAGGCATATTTATCTGAATATTCTTTGAAAGGCTAGAATGTCAATCTTCTTGGCACTTACATCTTTAATTAATTACACCAAAGTGCAGACTCCCGATGAACACAAAATGAAGTTTTGGCTTCATACACCAAACCTAAAATAAGGTTACAAGCTACCTAATTATTGATATTTTTATTAGCTAGGATCAAAAAATTCCTGACCTTTTATTGCAATCTTTAGGGCAAATCAAAAGTGCAACAGCTGCTCTCCCAACCTTCTGTACATGTTTATCCTATGCACAAAAAAAAAGTGACTTTTTGTTCATCAACAAAATTAAGCCCTGTTACTGACTTCCTGTGCCAGACTGTGGCCAGGAGCTAACTGGAAGGAGACTTTGATGTAATTGTGTTAAGGGCTGACAGTGCTCAGTACCATGGAATGAGTGAGAAAAAAAGAATGATATTAAAGAGGGACACATGTATTCTCCACCGAATATTAATATGCTAATTGGAACCCACTCAATTAATATTCATAACTTCTATATTTTAATATTACAATCATCAGTATTATAACAATCAAATATTTCCTTAAAATATTAAACCACTGGTTGACCTCTCAGAGCAGAGTATTGCTGAGGGGAATACAGCATGTGTTTAAGCCATCAGGAAGAAAATCATCTGGAAGCTTGTAGTTTGCTTTATTTTAATCAGAACCATGGTGTACCAAGTTCTCTCTCTCTAAGTCCTTCCAGTAAAATGCCAAATTCAAGTATCTGATGAAGCTTACATTATTATTCGAAACTCGCTTTTAAAAATATTTTGTCTTTAGTGTAAGATGATTTTAATATTGGTAGTATAAACAGCTAGAATTTGCACTGTAGATATGAAGCATAAATATGTCCAAGAGCAGGTACTTGCTCAACACTTTTCTTACCTAATCAGTAAAAGTGATGCAAAAATGGCAATATGCTCCAGGGAAAAACCTAGGGTTACAACTCAAAGCTCCAACCTTCCGATGCCCCCTTCTGCCTGTTAGACAAGCTGCTCACTGTGGTGAGGAAAGAGTCCTCTTTTGTCAGTGTAGAACCATAATTGCACTAAAGAGATGTTTCTCTAGTTGCTTCTTGATAATGTGATGCCCATTTGTTAAATCTCCATGCATATTTCCTACTCTATAAAAACAAAAGATGCTTTTTCTTCAACACAGCAGCAAAGATGGTCAGCTACCCATTGAGCAATGATGCCATTGTAGTCAGGTTCAACTGACATGATTCAATGAACACCCATCATCTTCTACATTCAAAACAAAGAAATAAGCGAGGATAAAGTTTTCCATCAACAGGGCATTATATATGTTTATATTTCACAAAAGTAACCTGCATAGCTTCTCTTGACTTTTGGAAAATTCACAAGATTAATTTTTCATGTTGAGAATATATACACTCTGCTTTATAAGAGCTAAAAAGACACTCGTTATACTTTGGCAGAATATTCCACTTAGAGAGTAACAAGAAATCACTAAGAAATAACATTTTAAAAGAGTATAATAAAATTCATATAAATAATAAGGCCATAAAAATCTAAATCATGCCATCCTGTGCTTTAGTACATCCTACTTTAAGGCACTAAGCTGCATTCCTAGCTCCATCCCTCCTCTGTTTACAGCGTATGCGTGTGAGGTCCCGGTGTTAGTTAGGGTTTCTATTGCTGTGGCAAAACACCTTGCCCAAAAGGAAGACGAAAAGGAAAAGGCTTATTCGGCTTATACTGCACCATTGCTGTTCATCACTGAAGGCAGTCAGGACAGGAACTCAAACAGACAGAATCCTGGAGACAGGAGCTGATACCAAGACCAGAAGGGGGACTGCTTACTGGCTTGCTTCCCATGGCCGGCTCTGCCAACCTTCTTATAGAACCCTGGACCACCATGGGCTGGTCCCTTCCAGAAGCAGGCAAAAGAGTCAGAGGCACACCTGTACCCACTCTTAGACCACAAAACCAACAAGCTAGCAGTCATAACGCACAGAGGACCTGCTGCACACCCATGCAGATCTCACGCTTGCAGCTTTAGTCTCTGTGAACCCAGACGAGCCCTGCTTAGCTGATTCAGTTGGCCATGTTCTACTCCTGTTCTCCATCCCCTCTGCCTCCTACAGTCTTTCCTCCTCCTCTTCTTAGGGGTTCCCAGATTTCAGAGGGGAAGGCCCCAATTTGGATTCTCTCTGCATAATATCTAGCTACGGGTCTTGCGCCCAGTCCCATCTACTGCTGGAGGAATCCTCTCTAATGACAATTGGACAAAATACCGATTTTAAAGAATAAATTAAAATATTTTAATTTATTGTGCTTCATTTAAGGAAATTAATGAAATGTTTCACTATTTTTGAGATTGTATAAGCAAAATAAAAAGAAAATGAGGGTCAGTAAGATGCATGTGATGGCTAATCTTCATGGTTAACTTTGAAAAATAAACTTTATCATTAGAAAACTTGCAAATAAGTAAAAGTCTATACAACCTATTGAATGAATATAGAGTCAAAATTAGCTTTCAAGCTGGGCAATGGTGGTTTACGACTTTAATCTCAGCACTTGGGAGGCAGGGGCAGAAGGATCTCTGTGAATTCAAAGTCATCCTGGTCTACAGAGTGAGTTCCAGAACAGTCAGGGCTACACAGAAAAACCCTATCTAGGGGAAAAATTGTCTCTCAAAACAAAGCTGTGAAGCTTGAGTTTTATACTTTCAGAATCAAATATATTTTATGCACTTAAGGCAAAACCAAAACCCTGGGAAGAAGGAACTTAATTGGGGAAATTGCCTCCAGCACACTGATCTTTGGACTTATCTGTGAAGTCTTTTCTTTATTACCAGTTGACACAGAGGGCCCAGCACACTGTGAATGCTGTCATCCCTGGGCAGGAAGAACTGGGCTATGTGAGGATAGCTGAACATGATGTATCTGAGAACAAGCCAGCAGGCAGTGTTCCTCTTTGATCTCTGCTTCAGTTCCTGTACCCAGCTTCTTGCTTGAGTTCTGCCCAGGCTTTAACTTGTAAACAGAAATAAACACTTTCCTCCCCAGGTTGGTTCTGGTAAGTGTTTTATCCCAACAACAAAAAGTAACTAGAACAATGGGTCACCAAACTTGACTTCCTAGAAGCATCATGGGGAAGGATTGCTGCAATCTATCCTTTCCACGCATGCTGTGGCTGGCACACAAACACACACATGTGAATGCACACATTTGTATGCACACACACAAACATGCTGTGCACATACAAACATGCTGTAGCATACACACACACACACAGGCTATGACACACACACATATGTACACACAAGCTCAGGCACACACACATGCACATACACATGTGCACACATACACAAATACACACATGCTATGATATACACACACATTCACAAACACATACATGCATGCACAGATGCACACACACACATTAAACATAGTAAAAATTTCAAACAATGAAATCTTGCAGTAATTCTACAGTCGGTCTCCTAATTGATTTATCAAAACCATGTGTTTTGTTGCTGAATGCATCTTATATCCTTCTAGTACCCATACAGCTTTTCCTGAATAAGATCATACATAAAAGTATATTATTGTATTAGTCATTTTTATATACTTTGCAATCATAATTTTCCTTCTGAGATAGAAATAATTTCCTCCTAAATTCAAAGGACAGTTTTACTGTAATTTGTATGAATTTTAATTTATTTGTAATTTATTTATGGAGTACTTCCTTGATTTTTTGACTTATTTTCATCATTAAAGGTTATTGCAGTTGTCAGCGAGATGGCTGAGCAGGTAAAATCGCTAGTCACAAAAGCCTGATGGCCTGAGTTCAATGCCTGGAATCCAAGGTAGGAGGAAAGAACTGGCTTCAAACTGTTGTCCTCTGATGTCTACAAGTTTCTCATGTAAACACACAAGCACACCACAAATAAATAAAAATATTTAGAGAAAATCAATTTGACAGGATCTGGACTCTTAGAGAAATTCTCTGAGCACACCTGCAGGGGATTACTTGGTTAGGTTAGTTAGGGTGTGAAGAATCACTCTAGAAGTAGGCAGCCCCATTACCTGGGTTGGTTCTTCAACTGGAAAAAAAAAAGAGGATTCATATCCTTATGTTACTCCACTCCAAATCAATGTGACCAGCTGTTTCCAACTCCTCCTGCCTTGTCCTCAACCAACTCTCAGCTCCAGCTCCATCTCCTCACGCAGAAATCCACCAGGCCCTTCCTTGTACAGGAGCCTAGAAATTCTCTCATTGCAATAAGCTGGGGGGGGGGGGGCTGCAGTACTAACCTTGTTTCCCTGTTCTCGAGAATCCTGGAGACTACTGGAGACTATGCCCTCTGGGGTCGTCTACTGTCCTATATCTTCACACTTGGGTCACACTTTGTTGTGGTTTCACTTGGTTACTATAATTCTGCTTTTATCCAACAAAGTAGTTCTAGTTTAAGTGGATTACTTTATAATAAGAGTTTACTTGCATGATGCCTTGTTTGGGAATTTCAGCTTTCATTACAATAATTAAAATAATGCATTGGATTTACAATCCAGTTCTCATTAAAATCTTTAAAAAAAAAAATACAACCTCATCCAAGGAATAGTTCTGCATTCTTGTGCTACTTCCCTTGGATTTTGAAAGGAAGTACTGCTGACTCCCCTGGGACTGGAAAGATGGTTTGAAAATCTGAACCTGTAGTCAGTTTCTTTCTCCATGAGTTCCCAGACTTTCGAATGACTGCTCCTTGACACCGCTCATTTCCTTCCCCAAATTGCTAACATATTGTGTTTTAAGATTACAGAATCTGCTAATAAATACAAAATTAATATGTGACAGGATAATATATTTTCCTAAATGGCATAAAATAGAAACCAAGCAAACGTTTGAAAATAGCCTTTGCAGTGAAAAAAATCTAAAATGAAATATGAAGATTTTCTACATTACATTTGCATAAGCAGAAATGACATTGAAGTTATTCACGAAAGGAACTTTCATAATGCATATATTCAGTGTCATTTTCCAAGAATTACTAAAGATAAGTATGCCCTCCATAAACTAAAAGTAAAGCAGAAGAATAATTTCTTGGGTTACAATGGCATCTACTTGCAAAAATTTGTAATTGATATTTTTATTGAAGACGTTCAGTGATTTTACAAATGCAAATTTGTTGATGATTTATTCAACATATGCTTCATTTCCAACACTAATGACATCTTAAGTTTATATCTAAATACCATGAAAATTGCATTGCCCAGTTCTGGATTTTATAGGCAGCCTATTCCACACTACAGGGATATGTAGTTCTGTAACCATTATCAATATGTGATTAGCATTCTGACGAGAAACTCTTCAGACATATTTTACTGGTACTCATATTTATCTCATTTAGAAAAGATAATATATATATAATCTTTTAATATTTATATATATATTTATATATAGGTGCCTATTATCTTTTTTCCTGTGTTTGTAATCAAAGTGACTGGTGTTTTCTGCCAGTCTCTAAGTTCACTGAAGAGAAGACAGCGGCCTCGACAGGGCAGCCATCACACCCAAGCCCTCTTCTCCAACTCAGCACCTTTAATGCAGCTGCTTTTGCTACTTACTTAACATGTTTCTAAATCTATGCATTGCTCTTCAGCATCAAGCGCAGATAAGATGAGCAATTTAGCTAGGATGCATCATCTTCACTCTTGTTATCCATTTTTCCAACCACACCTTTTGTCCCAGTAGAGTTAAGTTACATAGATGACTTGTTTGTAGATCTTGCTTTAATATTGTTCACTGTTGAGACAAAGGATTTGTGCTATGATAACATTTCTTTTATTTGTACATTTCCTTTCAATAGTTCCACTTGTTCTCTTAGATTTACTTGAGTTGTCGTTAATATTTTTAAATACTCCCATATTTCACTTCTCAGATCTTCAAACACCTTGGGCAATGCACCAGTTTCCTCTTGTTCCCACAGACCTCCCTCCAATCACCTTCTACCTCTCGTGGAAGGTTGCTGGTTGGGCCACCAGCATTTCTGTCGTCTGTGACAATAAAGTAGAGAGGCTGACAGGATGGCCAGGGAAGCATGATACCTTTGACTGCCAAGATGGGTGGGTGGCATTCAGACCATCTTCCAAAAATACAGATAACTTCTGTATGATCAGTGACCCAGTAACATTAAGGAAATTTTTCACCGGAGAATGAGGGAGATCAACTTTCTTTCTTGACTTTATTCATGCCATGAACAGGGCCAAGCAGGTGACATACAAAACATCTGCTATCCTCACTATACCTCATTGAAGTTGATACATGTTATTATTAGTCATGCTTACAAATGATTAAACAAGGGATGCAGAAATAATTAATAATACCCCGTGTCCTACAGGTAGAGATTAACCAAACCTAGTTTCAATCCCAGGATGACTCCTACCCCTAAGATACATTCATCACTCTTCATGCATTTTCTTCACATTTTAAGAAGTATGGTTCAGCTCAGTTTGCTGGAAAGAAAATCAGAAGCAAAACTGAAAGAGAAATGGAAGTCTTGCACTGTTTGCAAAAACAATTTAGTACCAGTTCCAGAACTTCCTGGTCAGGCAATCATATTATATGTCCGATGATAATTATTGTGAGCCAATGGTTACTGGACATTTATTCCTAACAAGGCATATTGCATTAGTTAATTTTTCACTGCTGTAAAATGAAATGTCTACGAAAGCATCTTCGTGGAGAAAAGATTTGTTCCGGCTCATTATTTGAAGGTGTAACACCTATCCTGAGAGCGAAGACATAATGGCAGGAGCATGGGGTCACTGGTTGTACTCTGTCTAGTTCGAAAGAAGAGAGAAATAAATACTGATGCTAACTTCACTCTCTCCTTTCCCCTGTTAAATCTGTCTGAGGACCTCAGAGCAAGGTGGAGTGCCACCTACATTCAGGGTTTAGTCTGTCCTCATTTAATCCTTTAACAACTCCCTCAAGGTCATACACCCAAACCTGGGACCCCTAGTTGACTCCAAATCCAGTCACAGTGTAAGTGAAGGTTAATTGTTACAGCATGCTTACAGGTTTTATGTAATTTCATTCTGCAAGAATCTTTGGAATTACAATTTATTATTATTTCTGTTCTTGTTGCTATCACTACTTGTCTTATTTTACAATGAGATGCATATCATAGGATTTTATTTCCCTCACCTTTCACATAAAAGAGTTGAATCATTACAGCTAATTTTTTTTCTAAAATAACATTATTTTGAAAATACTTACAAGACAAAATAAACACACATTATATTTAAACATTTCAAACAAAAATAAATATCATTTACATAATTTTAACCTATAAGAAAATTCTTACTTTGTAGATTAAGAAACATGGGCTCCAAAAAAAAAAATACAAGTTGGAGCTACTTTAGCAACATATAGCTAGCACCCAATGCAGTGATTCTTGCTTTAAAGCTTTTTCTTATATTGTAAGCTATTTAAAAAAGCAAAGAGAAAGCTCATAGAGCTCCTGAAGGAAAGAGACAAAATAGAGAAAGAATAAGCTGTGTGGAAGACCAGACTACCATCCACCCATCCATCCTTTCATCCTCTTCACTGAAAGATGCCAGAAGAGTAAAGAGCAAAATGAATGCCAAAAAAAAAAAAAGGCATTCCAGTATTGGAAGAACACAATGTAAAAATAAAACAGATTCAGAAATCATTTTTAAAACCTCCCAATGAAAGCCACACTTTGCAGTCATAGTTTAAAAGATATGCTTTTATTATAATTTGACATCTTGTAGCTCAAATTCCCATAATGGAACTCTTAACTGACCCACATTCTAGTCTTTCCATCAACCAACTACTTGTGGAAAATGTCAGCAAACATCCTTAACTTTTCTCAGTTTATGTTTAATCCATTAAAGGGATCCTTTGGAATCTGCATTAGAGATATGCTCACCTGCGTGTCTCCATGTCAACTACCTGCACTAAGTCAACCTGCTTTCTTGTCTGTGATATTATTATAACTTCCTGCATAGTTCCTCTTCTTCCACACTACACTGGAAGACCGACAATACATTTTCTACCTTACCTTAGAATGTCCTTTAAAAAAAAAACACACACACACAAGGATGGGACTATATCACTCTCTTTCTTGAATTTACAGAAGGTCCTAATAGCCCCCTTCCATATTTTTTAAGCAGGGCAAGTTGAGAGCTTCCATAAATAGACACAATAAATCACAATTTGCACTTTGGTCAACCAGTAATTGACTAGGCAACAGACTAAAAAAAGGACCATTCACGACCTCAGTGACCATACTATATCTTATCACAATTTCACTAGAACAATAAACAATAGCAGAAAATGTTGCTAGTCCACTCCTTATGATACAATCATCAAAGGAGAAATCTTCTAAAATCATTTTTATAACACAAAATCTAGCTACTATCAGCTATCACTGATTCTTTAAATATGTGATCATAACTGAACTCCAAATATTCTATATCATTATGTTAATTTACACATGTGAGTTTAATCCTCTGGTCGGAAGATAAACTCTTCTTATCTTTAAGCTCCATATTACCAGTATCTTAAATATATATATATAAAGTTAAATGAGAGCATGAATTTATCACTATCCAAATGAGCTTGAGAAGGTAGCTGATACTGACACCTGACCACTAGAGAGATGGCTATTTTCAAAGTGAGCCCGAGGCCTTAGGAAGAACTGGAGAGGCAACACCTGCCTGAGCAGAGGATCGTTTAAATTTGGACCTAATTAAATAGAAATTAGGAGAGTCTTGCAGGCAAAGGGAAAGTTGAGTGGGGCATGGGAACAAAGGAGCAGCTTGCAGTAGATAAAGCAGCCTGATGGGTGTACGATGAACGTAGCATAGTTCTCCGGTCAAACGTCACCTCAGTGCTTCATACCCCACTTTTGCAAATCCGAGCCCATTTCCATAATGACAAAGTGATTGAGAGTATTAAAATTTATCCATGTAAAGACCTTTACTAACTTCTCTGAAAGAGCTCCCCAGTCACTTGTTGCCTGCGTCATGCCCTCATTTCCTTCCTGGACTTACCTGCAGCACAGAGGTTTACTTTATTCTCATATTTTATTTCTTTCGTCTTCCCCTTGACACTAAGTACTGAGAGATTAGAACTGAATCTTGGGATATCACTGGGTTGTTTTGTCTGCAAGGACTGCTTTTTCTTTTTCTAGTGTGTGTTCCAATCAATGCCAGTGTCAGCACACAATAAGAACCCAGATGACTTAATGTCAGTCTCTGTTCTGCTGATAGGCAAGGGTAGTCAGTACATCATCAAGAGCAAGAATTAGGTTGTCCTTGTACTAATCTTTTAGCAAAAAAAAAAAAAAAAAAAAACCCTGAGGCATGAGATTCTACAATGTATCTCTTTATTTTGTCTTCATTGTTTTTACTGCTTGTTTTTGACAAAAATATAACCTAAATCAAACACACAACTTCTACTATTTACATAATTTGATCAAATAATCATTAATGTTTTGTCTCTATATCTATCCATATTTTAATTTACGATTTATCTAAACTATAACAAACAATCTAACCAAAAAGAAAAGCATTTGTGAATCATCCAGCTTTGGAAGATTGTCTTTCTTTTCTTTTGGGATCCTCTAAGTACTAAATATTATGTAAACAACACAAGCCAGGTGCTGGGTCATTCCCCCCCCCCACACACACACACACAAACACAACCTGTTTGGATTATTTTCTTGTCTTCATTTGTTTTTCATAGACATATTGTGCCATAATGGCAAATACCCCAGGTACACAAAAGAATAAATAAGCCCAGTTTAGAGGGTCAAAGGCCTATGTAGTACTGTTCATTCTACCAGTAATGTTAAGCAAATGCTTAGTTGTCTCATCAATAAAAGTTTAAAATGCTACCTAGCATAATTCTGCAGCTAGAGTAGACCCCTAAAGTAGATTAGAAAAACATCTCAAATATTTGAGAGGATTACACTTCACAAGATATCATTATTACAAGGTATTTCTGCTTTGGCTCACACAGATAAATAGGATTTTCTTCTCAAATTTCTCAGAAAATGACAATAACATCTCTCTCCATTTTAGACACTCCGCTTTTATATGAAAGATTATGAAATGCCTTAGTTCCAGAGCCCTCTATCCCATTAGCTACCAAGCAACTCAGTACAAAGTAGCTTAATGCATCCCTTTTCCTGGGAGGGGATTACCGCTGAGCAGGATTGTTCTACCCAGTCCACAATAGTTTATCCCTGAAGGTTTCCAGCCTGGTGGTAAATGGCTTCACTATGCCACTTTACAGCAACCACTTTGTCGAAACAAAATGTTTCCAGAGGGGTTTTTTTTGACCCCCAAAAATGCTAGAACCTTTTTTACTATGTTTCCTTTCACAACATGTTATTTTCATAATAATTGCCTTTGAGGTGCTAGTATTTGTTCAGAATTCAGGACGACCTCTGCATATACCCAGTGATAACTAAACAAACACATAATCAGCAGGGAAACGCCATCTATCAAGTGATAGTTTGATCTATAAAATAACACCCATATTGATTTTATGTGTTTCCGATGACTTGATTGATGTTGTTTTCATGAAACCTAGTAAGTTTGGGCATCGTGCATCAGAATGTGTTGTTAACATCTGGTCAAAATTAGAAATGAATTATCTCTCGTGTTTGTTTATTCCAGGGCTTAGTCCTGCGGACACCCCAGGTTAATTTTCAAGGTCAGTGAACTGAGGCATACTAACAGAACTCACTGAGAGTTTAAAGCATCCCTTCACACCATCCCTCCTTCTTCCTCTTGGCCTCGAGATAGTGACAGCTTTTAGTTTTCTCTCTGTCTTATGGAGGTGACCAGGATGTATACTTGTGAGTAAACAGCAGGCTGGGGAAGCAGGAGACTAGCAATATGAGGGTCGACTTTCAATTAATTTGCTCTTCAAAGTAATAGAAGTATTAGTATACAAGTAACAGAAGCTCTTTGTAGCACATTTTCTAAAGGCACAAAATCTAATGGTATCGATTGGGACAATGCCACTAGCCTTGGGAAGCCATAAACAAGAACAAATTTCCTCTAGCTTTCAGATCTTTCCTTTATTGTTCTCTTTGTGGATGTACACAACTTTTAATCAAACCTATTTTAAATCTTTGCACATGTCACTTAGTGTTGATCTGAGGGGCCAAGGAGAAGGAAACATAGCCAATCTGCACATCTTAAGAACCATGGAGTAGATTCTTACATTTGAATGTATATGTTGACTGGTGAACTGCAGAATCCACAAAAGAACAACAGGTTACCCAGGAGGATTCCATCAGTGTTAGATATGGCTGTAATCCCAGTACTTGCTCCTAGCACAGGAAGACCAGGAAGAATTTAAGGACACCTCAACTATGTACCACATCTGAGTCCAGCCTGGGCTATATGAGACCCGGTCACAACAACAACAAAAAGAACAAAAAGTTGGGCAGATGAAAATCAGATATATGCAAGAATAAAAATAAAAGAAGGAAAGCTGAGTGGTGGTATTACACACCTTTAATTCCAACACTAAGGAGACATAGGCAGGCAGAACTCTGAGCTTGAGGCCAGCCTGGGCTACAAGAGTAGTTTCAGGACCGCTAGGACTGTTACACAGAAAAACCCTGCCTCAAAAAAAAAAAATAAAATAAAATAAACAAATAAATAACAAAAGAAAAAAGGGATGGAATGATTATATTATAATCTCAAAAGATAAAATAAAATATTTTAAAGCAATAGGTAAGCTCCAGTTGAAAAACCAGTCATAGTGAAAGTTCATGTGTGTGGTATCTGAGATTACATAAACCTGGAATCTTGACTTTATTTAACCACTTCACGATTACGTGACTAAAAACAACTTACACTATTTCTCTATGCCGCTGTGTTCTTAACTGTGTAAAATAAGTAAAAGTGAAGTAATGAGATTTTAAAGGTGGAAAAACACATAAGGGACTATGGCACTGTCCTCGGAGAGTAAGCTCTCAAGAAGAATTAGTCGCTGGCCATAACAATGGCACCATGTTCACCGGACTCCAAATTTGACATTGTGTGCATCACCTCAGTTATCCCTGCACTTGCCTGGAGAACAGAGCTGGTTGAGCCTGGAAGGAATTCCGTCTCTAAGCTGGAACTACTGATGAAAAGATGCATCACGTTTCCTAAAGCCATGGGTTTGTTAAGTTATGGATGCTGATTCCCATCCGGGACCAATGGCTGCTTTGTAAAGTACGGTCTGAGTGCTTCCACAAGCGTAATCTACATCAAAATAGAACAGAGATCAATGACTCTGTAAGTTAGTGAAATCCCCAGTCCATCTCTGAACACGATTCATTCAGAGACAGCTAACCTCCATTTAGACTCAGACACTTGTATTCAGGGCACTGTGCAAAGAAGGACCCCAGAAAAAAATACTAAAAGATAATCCTGTGACAGGTGAGAAAATTGCTCCAGTAAGAGACGGATGCGCAATGGCACAGTGTGGGGACAGGGCTGCTGCAAAACACTACTCTCCTTTCCTGCCTGGAGGTGTCTGCTTGTGTGTGATTGATTTTTATCTTACACTTGATGGATTGATACATAGATTTAATTATATTATGTATTATCCCATCAATACTGCTTTAGTTATTTTACATTCAGCCTGGGTACCAGATTGAATTAAATGGTTTTTTTAAAGCCTATAAAGCAGGAGAATATCTTTCCCTGGTTGGTATTTTTTTTTAACGTGTTGGTTGCGAAGAGTCTGTAAGCTAAAGCGGGTTGTAAAGTTCATTTGCTAGTGAGTAAGCCGATTTGACTTTTATGGCTATTAATTTTTTATGGAGCACAGGGCAGAATTACTGGCATTGCTCCTAATTTAGACCCCCTCGGTAGCTGCTGTGAATAAAAGAACCTGCATTTGGGAAGCCATTAAATTGACCATATCCAAGAAGACAAAAGCTCCTACACAAAGTATCTCCAAGACCAGGTAATGTTGTCCAACCACATGTATGGATCCCTAAAATGAGTTACAAAGGAAACGTTGTTTTTATAACAGGCTCTTTAAATTTTAAGATTCAAGTAATCCTGGCCGAAAGAGGCTTAATCATAATACCCAATTCATTACCACAGCCGAGGCATCCCCAGGAGATCTGACTCATCTTCTTTTGTGCACCTACTATATCCTGTGCATGGTGCTGCCTGTGTGAAGACTACAGCAATGAGGAAAAGATAAACTCAAAAAAAAAAAAAGTACCTTCTTTCATGGAGCTCAGTGATTGGAGTGAGACAAGCCGTCCTAGGCAAAGGGTGCTAAGGTGGAAATAAGGACAAGATAAATCATGGACTACAGTTGTAGACTGGGCAGTCTTGGGTGGTGTCTCTGATGCGAGGTGACCAGCTAGCACTTACACCTGCCTCCTCATTGGGGTAGAGTGGGATGTTTGAGGTTCGAGGTATTGTGTGGGAACCGCCTTGTGTGAAAGCTGCTGCCTCACTCAACAAGTAGAGTATAACTTACTTTATAAGGTGCACCATTTGTTAGCACATTTTGAAAGTCACTGTACCTTTTATTTCCTGTGTTCATTCAATAGCTCTTTATTGGCTCTTTCATATCAGGGCTGGGAGAACAACAGCTCACATTTATGACACAGTTGGTGAGTGAAACATTGTACACAACCCTTTACATAGCTTAATAGACGGTTGGGCAGAAATCATTATCTCCACGTCACCAAAAAGGAGTGACACCGAATGGGTTACAAAATGTCCAGAGTCCCATCTCTGCTCAAGGACAGACCTAGGATAAAGAATATGTTTCGTCACTTTTCATTTGACTTCTTCATATGTACAAACCTCAAGGATTCTTTATCTTTTTTTGGAAATCAAACAGACCCTCTATGTACCAGGATAAACAGCGCTCTACCTCATTACTAAACAGATCTCAAAAAACAATATAACTTAACCCCCTGGGTTCTGACGAATAAATTAGTATTAGCCTCATGTATAAATGACGCCCTCACCAAGAGAGTTCAATCAGTCTAGGGAACAGGCTGCTAACTTTATTGTACAAAACAGATGTCTGAATAGATGCTCCCTGTAATCAGAGACTATCAGCAGGGCTAGGGAGGCTGGCAAGACCCTGCATGACATCATTTATGTTCACCTCTCCATGAGACCATCTGCTCTGTTGACTCGCCTCCGCCCCTCATGCCCTCTCTGGCCTCATCCAGGCACATTTCCACCGTCACTTTCAGAGTCCCCGCAGCCGCCCTCTCTACAGCCCGCTTCCTCACAGTAAGCCTCCTGGCACACCTGCTGCCTGCGAAAATGGCTGTCCGATTTTTATAAACTAGATCAAAAACCCAGCAGTCTGGATCATGGGATGTTTTGTTCTTCAAAGACAAGTTCTCACGGTGTAGTAGGGGCTTGTCTTAGGCTCAAAATCCTCCTGCCTCAGCCTCCTAAATGCTGGGATGAAAATTCACACCACCCTGTATAGTGTGGAGCTGCGGGCCACTTCCTGCCACCCTGTTCCTGCATGGCTAGCTTTACCCAAAATAATTACATGGAAACTGTATTCTTTTAAACACTTGTTGGCCCATTAGTTTCAGCCTCTTACTGGCTAACTGTCACATCTTGATTAACCTATATCTAATAATCTGTATAGCACCACGAGGTGGTGGCTTACCAGTAAGATCTTAACCTGCACCCATCTTGGAGAGGAGAGCTATGGCGACTGCCTGGAGAGGAAGAGGCATGACATCTGGCTCACTGCCTTCTTCTTCCCAGCATTCTGTTCTGTTTTCTCCGCCTACCTAATTTTCTGTTCTATCAAAGGCCAAGCAGTTTCTTTATTAATTAGCCAATGAAAGCAACAGATAGATAAAGACACTCCCACATCAACCCTGTAGGGTCTTAACAGAAGAGAGATACTCAGGTTAGGCTGACCTTCCTTGCTCACAAATAAAATCAGAAAGCATGTGCAACTTACAGATAATAAGTCTTCAAGTCAAACTAGAGTCCAGGCATCGTGTTCTCTGCAAGTTCCCTTTGTCATCTATCATGTCCCTTTCAGATGTAAACATTTGTGCTACCTATATGGCTCTGAAGTAAAAGTGTTTCCCACCAGGCTGGTCAGAGTTCTGCCTCCCAAACTTATCTGGAAGGAGAGAACTAACTCCTGTAAGTTGTCTGCTGAAGGTGCATGCACATACACACACACACGCACACATACACACACGCACGCACACACATACACACACACACACACACACACACAAACACTATAAATAAAGTAACACATCTTAATATTAGGAAAGACAATCTCGCCAAGGTACAGGAGGAAAGAAGGCGCACTCCAGTGGGCACAGGGCTGGCTTTTTGACTCAGCATCACACAGCAGGCCTCTCCTCATCATACCCCTCTGTCCTTCTGTGATAAGGTAGTCCTCGACATACCTTCATGGAGCTGAGTGCTATCTGCCTACAGCCAAGTCTGAATGGCAGGCCAAGAGGAATTTCCTGTGCTTCTGTTATAGTAGAATGTAAAAGGATGTGGCTACATTGTGACTCAGATCAAGAATAAACTAAGAAAGATCAGGCATATTTTCTATATATCATCAGATCCATTTCAAAAAATAACAAGTGATAATTTCAAAGTGCTCTAAAATCACCAATCTGTTCTGACACATTTAGCATAATTGATATCATTTTCATTTTAAAAATGGCAAAACCATGACACAAAGTGGAGAAGATCACACTACCTGGTAGAGAAATAGGAAAGGTATTAGACTCAAGCTGTTCTCATCCTGATATGCATTAATCCAAGCTCTTTGTTCCATATGGGGGCCAAGATTTCAGTTTTTAAGATTACCATATTTATTGAGCACTGACGATAATACAAGATACGTCTTGCTAATGTAATTCTCACAATACTCCTCTGAGTTAAATTTGTTGTTATCCTCATTCTATGCAGGAGATTGGAACACAAATCACGTCCCGCTTTCGTTCACACTTAACTACGGTAGTGGGCTGTAAAGCAGACTTCTCTTGACAGCATGAACTAGAGGCAACAAGCATGGATCTCCATCCTAACTCCTAACCTGTCTTCTTAACCAAATTGTTCTTCCTAAAATATAAACTTAATCATATCTTCCTTTACTGTCTCATGTACATCACACCTACACCTTGGCTCTTGTCATGTTTTCTGCCTGGTTCTCTTCCTCTCTTGTCTTTCAGGCAGAATTTTGGGCTCCCGGGGTCTCCACTTATCAGTATGTTACCCTCACTTGGAAAAAAAAGATCTTTCCTATGTAATAATTATTTCTAGGAAGATTATCCTGAATTATTTCCTTGAGCCCAGGGTGGTCAAATGAACTTTCTAAGCAAAAGGCGTAAGAAGAAGTTAGAGTAGTTATGACAGAGAAGAAAACAGTGAGAATTGTATGAGAAAGAGGTAAAGCACCACCACTGACTTGAAAACAGGAAGCCATGTGCCAAGGAGAAAAGACATACAAGGAAATTCAGAGAGATTAAAATTTCATTATTTTGCATTTGATGATGTCAAAATCTTCTCTTTCCGTTATTCATAAAACATGCAATAGTCTGTTGGGTGCAGATGCACATGGCTGTAATCTCAGCAGTCAAGAGGCAGAGGAATGAGAATTATTGATCTGAGGCTAGCTTGGGGGACAGTGTGAGACCTTTGACTACAAAAGACAATCAAATGTATGTACACGAATACGTGTGACAATTTATTTTGAACTACAGGGATCCTCTTATTCTACACACCACTAGAGGTGGTTGTTTCTGTTACCTGGCTTTGGCTGCCCTTTTATTCTGGTTAGGTTTTGTTTGTTTGTTTTTTAGTGTGGGTCTGTGTCAATGTAACACAGGCCAGAGTCTTGGGTGGAGAGAACCTTACTGAGACAATACCTCCTACAGATTGGCCTGTAGGAAAACCTATGGGCATAATCTTGATTGGCGATTGATGTGAGAGGACCCAGCCTACTCTGCGAGATGCCACCATAACTGAACAGGCAGTCCTGGATGGTATAAGAAAGCGGGGTAGTCAAGCTATGGCAACAAGCCAGTAAGCACCATCCCCACAAGGCTGGAAACTTCAGTTCCTGCCTCCAGGTTCGTGTCTTGAGTTCTTGTCTTTATATCCATCATTAATGAATTCTGCCCTGTAAAACGTAATGAGTCTTTTCTTCCCCAAGTCATTTATGGTGAGTGTTTTAGCACAGCAATAAAAAGCAAACTAAGACACCTTAACCTGCAGCCTCTAGTTGTTATAGCTGCTATAGTAACCTATTAACTTTTGTACCTTACTTCTGACTTCAGTTAGCACACTACCCTCTAACTCTACCCATTCTGCATAAATTGATAGGTTATATTCTTTATACAGCTCAATAATATGTATAGCACATTTCCTTATCAAATAATACATTTATTGGCATATAGAAGGATTCCATGTTTCATTGTGTATACTGAGAAACTAAGCCTGAACATGATATCTCTGATCTATGCACACTATGTACATGTGGTGAAATATATCTCAGAAATGTATACAATTGCTGTTAGTTAAAATATCATAAATGCTTAAAGAGATGGAAATATTTACCCTGATTTGGTCATTATTCACTGTATATACTTTAAACTGTCATACACCTTGAGTATTCAACAATACACAGTATAGGCATATGACCTCCCAGACTCAAGGAACATCGTGGAAGAGGGGGAATGACATGTAAGAGTTTAATGCTGGGGACACCAGCAGTAAAATGCGGTCTTATGTGCACGGCAAAGTTACAACCCTCATGAACTCAGACAAGGCACAGTTGCCTACAAAGTACCTACATAAGACTGGACCTAGAATCATCAGTCATAGAGAGGGAGGGGCTTGTGGGCCCCCCAAGATGAGTTACAGGTAGTCAGAAAAGTCATTTTCTTCACTGCCACTGCTACTGATGAGTTAGCCATGTTCCAGTAGATAGCTCCACCCCCAAAAACTCTTGAGTGACACTGGTTAAACCCAGTCGGTCACAGTATAAAAACAAGAAGGAAGCAGAAAGACAATAAGGAAGGGACTTACTGGGAGAAGGATAAGATGGGGGAAGGGGTGAGTGTGTCTGAGGATATCTTAAAATTAACAGTGAAACATTTTCTTGATTTTCAGCTGGGATGTAGAATATAAAAGACAAATAAATAAACAGACATGAAAAATTAAAAGTAACTAAATTCTTTCAGGAACTTGTAAATTTTAAAGAAGATCTGGGAGCGGGCTCATGAGTGTGAAACTAAAAGCCTGAATGGAAGATGGTCACATCATGCTAAAGTCTGAACATCAGTCCCATGGGGATAATGAGTGGGTGCTGTTTTAAACCACTGAGTTTGCTGTTTGTTACCTCAGCAACAGAAAACCAGCAAGCTCTCCTCTTCCAGGAAGCTCTCCTCCTCTTCAATGTCTACATGACATGCAGAAACAGATGTCTCAGTTTCAAGGCAAGAGTTAAAATTTTAGGCAGCTATGTGTAACTTTCCTGAGGTCTCTCTCTACTCTCTAGTTAATGTGTGTGTGTGTGAGAGAGAGTGTAGTAAATCTTTGATCGTAACAGAAAACTGTTCCTTGAAAGAAAAACTGAGAGAAACATCCATACTGTGAAGAAATATGCTTTTCACATGCAAATTAAGCATTTCTGAGATAAAGAATTTTAAAACAAAGAAGATCCAATATGGTTCATGCCCTGCTTTTCATCTCTGGGTTCAAACAACCTCTGTGTCTGTACTGTTTACTTGTGTGATACAAGCTGTTAGAAAAACAAAACAGTTCTGCAATTTCGAATCCTATAAATCCCACCACAGCCTCTTGAAAAATGTCCAGCTTGGAGCACTCGAATGCATGGGCACTCCTGCCTGCTCAGACTCCTCCCAGATCTGTCATTGGCAAGCAGCCAGGGACTGTGGAGGACACAGTCTGTGCCACTGGAGCTGGCCAGCACTAGGTACCCACATTCTCTCTTCAGAGGAAAAAGGGAGACTTATAAGAGTAGCCTTTGCTTCCTTCCCCTCTCTGCTGTCTGTTCCTAACAAAGAAAATTGGTGCTGTACTCCACAGCCCTCCCTCATCCAATGACTGTGCTCTGGGAGCTAAAGAAAAGAGACACTCTTGTGAGTTCGGCCAGCTACAAGACAACAGCAAAAGCTGAAAAACTAATCCACAGAAGAAGGTCTCTTCCTCAAGGGGGTGTTCTCACCAAATCATCTCTTAGAAAGATAGTTGGTCATTAACAGGGAGCCCAGGACAATCTGGTTAATTCTCACAGCACCCCAGGAAGCAGATCAAGTTGAGGGTATCATTCCTTTGCTATTTTAAGTCACAGTAGCTAGGTTTCTTCAACAGGGAAAATGTCAGTCAGTTTCAGGTTGGATGCTGGATGAATGAGCTATTTGAAGACTCCACCTCTGTCAATTCATTCACTACACCTGTTTCTCCCCTGTCTGGCGTTATAAAAATACGCCATTGAAAAGGTTTTATAGAATTCTCATTCAAAAGCACAAATTTCTCATAGAATTATAAAATGTGAAGCCCTGGTACAGATCCCACTTTGAGTGTGCAGGCCTGTCAGGTCCTCTCTATGCCAAAGTCACATTCGCTGTCACCTTTTCAAGAGAATATGTGTTACTCCCAAATAAAAGGTAAAGGATTGACATGGGGATATCAATAACTGTGCTGAAGACAAGATGTTGATGGCAACGCTGTACCACCTGAACATCTCCAAGCTTCCTCCTGCTTCTTTTGCCTGTTGTCCAGCAGTGTGCTTCCTGGAGGCATGCTGGTCCCAAACACATTCAAGAAAATCAAAGCCAAGGCTGGTGTACATGGGGTGGTCCTATCCTTGTGAAAATGACCTCAACTGAAATCCTTCCAGAGTAAGAAGCTGCCACTCCGAACAGCCTCCCCTTCTACCCAACAGAAGTAGTTTCTCTATTCCCTAATGAGAGAGGTGTGGGTTTTAGGACTGATTTTGCTGGATTTCAATTAGTAGAAAATTTCTGTGTAGTCTCATTTGGGAAATTACTGTGGAGAAAATCCTGATGAGCTATAACCATGGTAGTTCAGAACCGTATTAGACAAAGAAGAGAAATTAAAGGCTGGGGTTGCTCACATAGCCAGAGAAAAGCAACATTTTCCCTCTGTCTTCCTTACCTTTGCTCAAACACTGTGGCTTTGTCTCTGGAACATCAGTACCTTATTTATACGAAGAGTAGAAAGGCATACTATACTGTGCTCTCCAGAGGAAGTTGTCCAATCCTTGTGAGAGGAGAGCAGGGCAACGTGTTTGGCTCTGAAGAAGCCCCTTGCAGATAGAACACTGCAAGTCCTTGAAGATGCTTCATTCAAGACCTTAGCCTCTCCAAAAGAAAGACCGAGGCTGAGATTTACTGGAATTATCACACCCATGCTATAAGGATTCATGAGAATGTGAATCGCTGTGCTGTATCTTTAGTAGCTCCCAAACATCACTTTCTTCCACACTTGACATTTTGACCAAAGGCTCACAGGTCTCCAAAACCACATGGGTCGTGGAGAAGGAGAGCCATTCAGAGCTATGGAAAGGAATGTGGGGAACATAGAGCCAGAAAAGCTGGCACGGCTCTAAAACTAGATGCAGAAAATCAGTCTACATTTAACTCGGGCACTCGGTGATTTGTCTAATCATGGGATATCAGTCAGTTGCCAACTCTCATTATTTCCTTACTCATGGTGCCACTCACTACAAAGGGTCAGTATACGAACTATCTGAGAAATATGGAACTGCAGAAAAAGGGGGTTAATTGACACCCCTTCACGTATATGTAGTGTTTAGAATCCTACTTTGATTTTCTTCTAAAAACTCAAAATATATCAAATTATTACTTTTGCTGGAACACGAGTTTTGAAATGCTTATACAAACAAAACTGTATTTGACTATCACAACTGAACAATGATATTGATTAGATTCCCCTGTAGTCCTCATAGTTTCTGAGAGAAAAACACTTCAGAATTTTCACATAGGGAAGGCATGGTTGGGATGATTCTGGCTTCAAGTTGCAGGTGGCAGCAGATGTCTTAATAGCAACAGGATAGAATGAGGAGAATTCCGGCTATGTCTGTTGTAAGACACCATGAGGAAGAGGCAGCAATAGGCTGGCTGCTACCCCTCTGGAAAATTGCAACTCAGTATGGACCTTAAATCAGATTTAGTGCAGTCAAATGAAGTCCTAGGGGAGAGTTGGCCAGTGTTGATAGTTATATCTCTTTATCCATCAATCACATCAAGTGCCTGTTATCATCAATAATAAATAGCACCATTGTTTGTGATTCTTACAGTTACCATTCTTCCATATTTATTTTGTAGATAAGGAAATTCAAGCACATGCTGATTTTCCTAAATTGTGTAATCAATACATGCCAAAATTAAAGTCCTGGTCCATCTCCCACCAATGACAATGTCTATGCACACTGCAATTCTTGCCTAGGGCTGTACAGGGCCCGAAAAATCTCTGTGCCCAGAGGCTGGTATAATCACCACCTTCTACAAAGGTATGACATTCATATGGAGTTTCAAGAAAGCAGCAACAGACCCAGCTATGGCACAACAGGCTAAGAAAGTCAAGTTTGAGGTAGCAATCCAGACTTTTCATAGAAAAATAGTTGTCTATAACCTAGGAAGAAATTAATCTAAATGGCAATGGATTAAAATTAACAATCTCAAGATGCAAACTTGAATTTTGAGTCTCTCACTAAGACCCCATGTCCTTTAAAAATAAAAATGTTGCAGTTAATACAAATCCATAAATATATCTCTCAATGAATTGTCTACTCTATAAAATCAATAATGCATACTCAATAAAATAACATTAACTACATAAAACAAATTAGATATTTCCCTGTGGGACTTGTAGCAATATTGAGAATAATTAATTGTCATATTGACTTCTACGAACTGATTCATAGGCCCCTACACCATATATTAAGTATTTTCTGTGAATCCTACACAGC
This sequence comes from Alexandromys fortis, assembly GCF_014885135.2. NCBI lineage: Eukaryota > Metazoa > Chordata > Mammalia > Rodentia > Cricetidae > Alexandromys > Alexandromys fortis. The sequence goes on along the minus strand of NW_026068014.1, from coordinate 2,750,731 downwards.
TCTGAAGAGATACTCCAGCAGGAGGAAGGAAACAATAGAGCTATATTCATCCAAAATTCACACAGATATCATGTACTCCACTTGATCTCCTCATGTTGCCCAAAAAGCATTACTGCCTTTGTTCCATTACATGTTTTGCTCTCTTCCAAATGAACGATGATGCTCTTTATCCTGAATGCTACTAATGGATTCCAGCTCTTAATTAAAAAAAAAAATGCTGCCCCTTAATAACAAAATCAAATCATAGGCTTGCAGATTTCAGTATTTTAATAAGAAATTCCTGATCCTTCTCCCCACACCCTTCTCTCCTTTCTCAAATTATCAGCTCTGCTCCCTGAGCCTCCCAAGTGCGAGAATACAGGCATACAGGCACAGGCTGCCGTGCTTGGCATCATGCCTCTTCTGCAAGGCAGACCTTCACTCTTCACCGAAGCTGCTCTACACCACCTTGAAAGGCTTGGTTCTCATCATCTCCCGAGGCTCCTCTCAGCGCCTCTCTTCCTCTCCCTGTCCTCTGTCCACTTGGTTCTTTTTTTTCTTTTAAAACATTTCCAATCTTTTATTTATTTATTTATTTATTTATTTATTTATTTATTTATTTATTTATTTTTTGAGAAGGGTTTCTCAGTGTAACAGTCCTGGTTGTCTTGGAACTTGCTCGGTAGACCAGGCCGGCCTCAAGCCCACAGAGATCCACCTGCCTCTGCCTCACAAATGCTGGGATTAAAGGCATGTGTCAGCACACCCTAACTTTCCTTTTCATTATTTTCTTAACATTCCATTCATACAGAAAATGCTAGACTAGGGTGTGACTTTCAAAAACAAAGTTCACTATATCTCAAATGTATGGCTATTTAGAAATTCTGAATGAGTGAGGTTCTCACTCACATGAAACACAGTAAAGATCATTAGGCTACCCATCTTTGAACACTCAATGACCGACACCCACTCCATCTTGAGATGAAACTATTTCAAACGGTAATGCTTAAGTGTGTCATGGAGGAAAAAAGAGAAAACCAAACAATGGTCTCTCAAATTTTCAGTGCCTTTCCCTGTACAGCAAGCATCCTAAACAGCAAATAATCAGCCAGCCCATCTGGCAAGGGCTTGGGAAGTAGAACGTTCCCAAATGTTCCTGGAAACAGAAAACCCAAATACAAGAGATTCCACAGGGAGATCACATCTTGTCCTAATAGATTAGGACATGGAATGTGCTAAAATGAAAGTGAGCCTTATTTTCCTGATTCTCCTGGTTCTTTCTATTTTTTTTTTCAAATTTTTAGGTAAATTTTATTTTTCAGGGCAAAAACAAAAGCTCATAATTTTTTATAGTCCCTTTCTTGTAGGTTATCAATTTAAAGAAATTTTGTTGGAAACATGGCTATAAACAACAAGGAGAAAATAAATGCCTTCTAATGTCATTGTTTTTATTGTTTGTTGAAGATGTTTTCTTCAATTTATTTTATTTTATTTTATTTTTTGTAGGTTTTTATTTATATATTAAGAGTTTTATATATTTTGATCAGATTCTTTCCCATCCCCCAAGTCCTACCAGATCCTTCCCCCACCCACCCATCCAACATCATCATTATCTCTCTTAAAAACACAAGAACAAGAAAGCACAAAAGGATCAGAAGTCTAATTTGTGTTGGACAAGTACTCCTTAGGCTGGGACCTGCCCTGGAGTTGACTCCCCAGAGTTCTTAAACAGAGAGCACCCGACATACCTATCTTCAGGCTTGTATTGGCTTTCCCAGAATGATGTCTCACATGCTCTACACTAGAATCACCCACGGAAGGATTATTGACAGACTTAATCTTAAACAGACAAGGAAACGTTCTTTCTGACCAAGTTGGGCCTCTACCATATGCTTTGGCTGCATGGTGCAACAGCAGAGGAGGTGTGGCTTCCCAGACCAGCAGACAGGGCAGGAGAAGCAGAATGGCCCATGACTGTCTCACTCAACTAGGTGTAAATACCACAACATTAAAACGTTCCTCTCTGCTCTTTGTACTCTGGGACAAAAAGGAACTGGCAGTGGTCGGCAAGGTCCTACTGAGAAGAAAAAAAAAAAAAAACATGATAAAACCTGACAAGAAATAGGTTTATAGTACAAAGCGCCCTGGCATCCTATTCCTCCCTAACTGCCTCCCACAGGAAGGCTCCAAGCTAAGGCTGTTGTGCCCATTAACGGATGAAGAGGGTGATGCCTAAAAAGGTCGAGCTTCTCCTGTATGGTGCTGCACAGCTGTGCAAGGAATGGCGGGGTGAGCACCTGCAAGGTTGCCAGCTTGGAGCCGCTCCTATTAAATGAGAGGATGTTCATTCGTCACTGACAGCTTTGGGGGGAAATGGATCAATAAACACTTCCTTTGGGTCACTTTCCTACTGTGTTGGATTTATATCTGCAAATGTTTAAAGAGTTCCCATTTACCTGGGGTTTTATGACTGTTATAATTGCCAGAGCTGAGAGAGAGCTGCCTTCCGTCTGGCTTCTCCTCCTGCAGGGAGCAGTCCAGAAACCATGTCATCTCAGTCACAGAACAGAAACTCTTTGAAGGAAAACAAATGCTGCTCTTTTTTTTTTCCCCTCTTTCTCTCTCTCAAAAAGAAAATGTTGAATTGCCTGAAAAAGTCAGACAGTGACTTGCAAAAAATCCTTTCTTTTAGTTTGTCTAGGAGAACAGATTCCTATAATGGAATGTCTGAGGGGCTCATCCAGATAAACATTAAAGATGGGAAGATTAACGGATTCTCTCCTAACGTCGTGGTCAAGGGGCTTTTTCAGTGTCAATTTCTCATTCTAAAGGTGCGGTCTGACCCCCATTGTCTCGGGTTTATGAAGAAGGTCTTTGTTACACGCCATCTCCACATCCTAATGAGCGCAAGCATGAGGAAACTGAGCACCACTGATGCACTTGTTAGAGCAGCTTCTCCCTACGTCCCTGGGAATTCTCAGATATCATCAGTCTGTGCCTAATCCACCAGGAATTGCATAACCTCCAATATACACATGTGTTTACATATGTGAGTGGATGCACCAATATCTACATGCATGTAGTTATTCTTTCATGGTAACAAATAGTGAAAATCAATATGATTTTCTCTTTTTTTTCTCTCTCTCTCTCTCTTCACTAATAGTATCTGACTAGGAAGACTTTCAAGCAGCACATATACATATGGAAAGGTAAGGAAAGATAAAGGAAAAAGAGAATAAAGCATAAGAAAAGGAATCCTGACCTTCAAATTATCAAGATAGGAATATTGACAAGTAAAATGGTGCATGTACTTGTTCCAAATTATACATGCAGGTATGTGTGTACATGTGCACAGGTGCTTGTGCATGTGTGCATGTGTGTGAGTGCATGTATGTGTGTCTATTTTTTTCTGTCTTCAGAATCCCTTAGTTTAGGTGTGTATATAGTCCTGATGGGTTTGTTGAAGAAAACAAAACAGTATTTGTAACGTTGAGAAAGGTTGTGGGAAATGTTACTAAACTGGGAAAGGCAAAGCCACTCTGAAATTGAACAAATGAATACAGCGTGTTACTTAATCAACTCTTGAGAGCTCTCTACATAGGAAGCAGTTGCTTTAATTAATGGCTGACATTCATTTGCTTCAATATTTTTAAAAGCATGGATATTGAGTAAATTTAAATTTAACAGTTAACTTCCTTTACATTATTAACTTAAGAAAATTTTCTTTTATAGAGCAAGTATAAGAAAATTCTTTGCCCCTACCAAAGAAAATAAAATTCAGAAGGTGAAAAGAACTAATAAGACAATGCCTAAGAAGTGATAAGAAGACAAATAGCAAATACATATTCTATACAGGTATTCTAAATATTGTCTGTAAAACCACTGTTCATCACTGTTATGGTTTTTGTCTCTTTAAGAGGCAAGCCACACCCACTCCTGGCAACCCCTGCTCCCCCCCCCATCTTGAATCACTCTCACTGTCCCCTCCTGGCACATGCACTTCCCTCTCTCTGCTTCCCCTCTTCTTTGTCACTTTCTCCTCTTCTTTTCCTTCTTTCTCTCTCTTCTAAGAAATAAATATCCAATTCTATTCTGTGCCATGTGTCTTCCTTCTACCCGCCACCTGCTCACACCCGCCCTCATGGTGGGACCAGCCTGCTCAGCCCCTTGCCACTGGGAAACCGCACCGGGCGGGACTTCTGGGAACCAGCAGCTGTCTCTGTCTGGGACTGGCTGCTCCAAGTAGGACTGGCTGCTCTCAGAGCCCCCTACCTGCCACCACATGGCCTACCAGGGACCCGCCAGCAGTTTTTGAAAATCATAAAAATCACACCTTCCTCAGAAACCCATTTGATGCTACCTTCACTGTTGGAATTAAAAAAAAAAAAAAAAAGCAGGGCATGGAGAGAGCAGAAGGAAACACAATGAGTTTGAGAACCTGTCCCAACAGTTGTCCTCCAACAGTTAGGCTGAATCATAACTGGTGTGTTTCCAATCATATTCCATGTATCAGAGAGCTGGGAGCAAATGCAGCCTCCACACATTTCTCCATTTCTGCTATCCTTATTCCTTCTTCCATCTTTGCAAATTTTTATGCGGTAGGATAGGCACCTACAAATACACCCTAGAAAACATGGGGCACTGTAACTGCATTGTTGACAATGAAGGCTTGTATTGATGTTTCTCTTAAGTGAAGTACATCTCTTCAATATGACATTTAGTACCACATACCCAGCCCAGTAAGTGGGCATAATAATGCAACACATATATGTTGAAAAAAGTAGTCTAGATACTTCTTTTAATTCCATATTGCTCACAGTCTTTATTAGTGTGCTAAAAACCATCCTTAATCCAATAGCCTTTTGCACGTTTATTATGGACAAAGCACTATATCATAATCTAGAACGACTACTCCAAGTGTCGCAGACAAACTAAATTCAGCTCCTAAGCACTGTGCTTGCTACCTCCCCTTTATCTGCCTATTTGGTAAATACTGCACATGTGAAAAAATAAAGCTACTTAAGAGGATTAAACATATGAAAAAATTCCAATATGTTATTATTCTATCCAAACATTGTGCCAGGCAGCCCAGTCCTCTCTGGCATTTCTTCAGGTGTCAGCCCTCATCTCTGCAGCCGTCTCTTCAGCATGTGTTTTATATTATCTCAGAGAACCGCCGAGAGCTGCACCCATATAAACGTCCCATGTATAAGGAAATTAAATGCTGTTCCTATCTCCCCTCTGTGAGCCGCACTCTACCATTCCACAAACAAGATCACAAACACAAACATGGGTGGAGATGGCTTTGGCAGAGACTCAATGTTTCGATGCCACATTTTTGTTAAAGAGGAACAATCCAAGTATACTTCTGATCTTTAGGCAGAAAGATGCCTGACTATTCCAAACTCAGAACAAACTATCAAATAGCACAGGTGAAGGCTGGAATTAAACAATGACTTCAGTCTCGCTCCCTGCTCACCAGTAGAGAGGGTAGGCTCCTCGTGACAAATGTCACATGTCCATCTCTGTGCCTTAGTGACAGTGACCTTCACAAATGTCATGTTCCTGCACTTCATATATGTCTAGCCTTCTATTTACAGCTCCCTTTCCTTTATTCTGGCCATTAATTTTATCTATCCTTCATTCTCCAATTAAAAATGAACCTTCCTCTGAGCCCTTAAGTACGGCTTAGGTCCCTCTGTTGTCTACAGCACCCTGTCGTTCCCCTATCTCAGCCTCTTGTACTCCAGTTCATCTCATTGCTGACTTGCTGTTATGCACTATAGTAAGGTCACTGAGAATGAGCAGTGAATCTCTCTTCTTCCCTATTGGATGCTTAGTGCCTCATTATGCCTACACATAGTAGTGATCAGTAAATACTTGTGACTTGAGTGAATTATCAACCAATACCTCTGTACCATATCACATAGTAATTAATATACTTTCACTTATTAAGTGATTTATTGTATCAAATTTAACCTTAAAGGACAAACATAAATATGTCTCAATGCAGACTCCCCTAGATAGTAAAGGGAAACATTGAGCCCTTTTTCCTTCAATTAACCTTCTAAACCCAGGACACTGTAGTCTCTCTCTATTCCTTTTTTTTCTTTACAAAGAACTTTAAATTTTTATTTGCACTGAGATGAATTGCATGAGAATTATTCACTTCCTCTCCTTTCTGCTTCTTACTGACGTTTTAACCTTAAAAAGATATCTACTTCCTCTAGGCGACTGAGCAAGTATACAAAAAGGGCAAAAATGAATTGTTAAAGTAATTTTTCACTCAGGCATAGGCCTTGGGCAGTGTTTTCCTTAAAGGTAAAAATTACTTTTATTGATCTACTTAGAAACCTCTGCAAGATCAAAGTATCTCTGAGCCCTAGGTAATATCTAAAGAATCTCAAGTGATATTTCATAGAAAACTCTTTTATTTGCAATTAGCAACTATATTGGTGAGTAAGTCCTTGGTCCACTTCACAGTGGACAACGAAGCAAAGGCTCTGGATTTCCTAGCGTTTTGAACGATAACTTGAATGTCTTGAAGTCAAGGATGGCAGCCAGCCAGCGACAGCAGATATGCAGCTACTAATAAGCAAAGATTAAGCACATAAAACATAAGGAATGGGGAAGAGAGAAGGAAGTTAAAACAGGTACCTGAGAGATAGGCAATGGAAAAAGAAAGGGGAAAGAGCTTTCTAGTCATGCGAGGAGGGAGCTGGTTGGAGAATTTGAGCAGCAGCATAGTGATGCTCAAGACTAAAACCTAGCCTGGACAACAGAAAATGGTGTTACAGATGAAAACCAATCAATTCCAAGGTACGGGGGTAGTAAAACATGACTAACACACAATTCTGTGAATGATCTCCTATGACAAGAGCTCCAAACATGTACTGGAAGAAGTAAGTGGCTGGGGAAGGAAGCAGGGAGGCAGCAGAGGGAAATGCCAACGCAGAGTAACAACTCAGGAGTCATCCTAAAGGGAAATGCCTGCTTTACTCGGTTTGCCTCGTCCTAGAGGGCGACATCTATGTCGCATACGCAAGCTTGCTGATGTCATTAAAACGGCGGACTCACAGTTGTGTCAACTGCTAAATGAGAATATGAAAAGTCAGACAAGGAGGATTTCCCAACAGTGATTCCCAGTGTGGTGTTGGGCCTTGTTTCTGCTTTGTTTGTTGAAATGGGATCATTCTGAGTAGTCAAGTTAGGCTGGACTTGCTGTCAAGTCGAACGTGGTCTTAATCTCAGGTTACACCTGCGTCAGTCTCCCAAGAGCTGTAGTTACAGATATACCTCACCATGCCTGATGTGGATCAGCTTTTACCCACAGCCCCTTAGAACATTCTGGTAAAAAGTAAATGTGAATGTCAGCAGCCGAATCACTCTATACTCTCAAGGGAGAAAGATGATTTTAGTGTGGCAGATGCATTCCTTTTGTCTTTAGAAGAGAGGAGGACCAGGGGAAGTAAGAAGTGACCACAGACAGTGGATTGACACCCACTGGGTAGATGTTCCATACTTTCAGAAGATTTCTCTCAATTCCAAAAACACTGCAAAGCAGTTTTATAAACAAGATATGAAGGATCCCCTTTAACCAACTGTTCAAACATCCACCATTTAGCTGTGAAATGTAGCGACTCTCCGGGATTCTCGTGGCAGGAAATAAAATATTGCCGTTCGGAGCAGCACAGAATGCCACAGGCCCCATGATCTATCACTCAATAAACAGCAATTGATGATGATGATGCAGAATCCCACAGACCAGGGCGAGTTCTGCAGAACTGCTCTTGTATTTATCCCACCTCCCACTTGGACACACATCTGGCCGGAAACGCAGACTTCTTGACTCACTCAAAAACCAACCACCATGGGGAATATTTTTAGCCCAGCTACATTAAAAATTGCTTCAAAGGGTCATCTTACCTAAAATGTTTCTCTAAACTGCCAAACACCCATTAGCTATTTATTCATCTGTCCCTGTGCCTACTAGTTACATAAATACACATACATACATACACACACATACATACATACACACACACTCACATACACACTCACATACACATACCTTTTAGACAAAAAAAAAATGACCCTATGCAGTTGTTTTGGTACAAAACAGAAAGTGATGTGGGTCATTAATATGAGTTAAACTGACCACAAAATGTTTAGGAAACAAGATAATAAATGATTTTCTTTTACAGTGTATAATGTTTCTTGATCTCACTTGAGCCACTGACTTAGAGCACAGAAGGTAAGTGGGTAAGAAGCTGCTGGAGTCTGGTGGATCTCTACCTCATATGAAAAGTTAGCATGCTTTTGGAGACTGCCATAGGCCATACTGCCTTTGTTCAGATGGGAGATAGATTCAGGGCTTATATCATCTAGACCACCAGAGAGATTTAATGCCTACCTGCTGGAAGCATACAGTCTGCAATATTCTGCGCAACACGTGGAAGAAGTTAAGTTTTACATACCACCCTAAGATATGGCCAGGAAATAGATCTCTCATTTTTACCATTTTTCAGTTCACTGAACAAAAGCTCAAGATTGAATCCCAAGACTGTTGTATACTGTGTGACCTTGAGGATGTTATTGAACTTAGCTGAGTCATCTTTAGAAATAAGGGTAACATTCTGGATGTAAATATAATGAATAACTTGCAGGTTTCTTGAATATTAAAACCATAATAAATGTGGGGAAAAGAAATGTTCCACACCTTCTGTTACTAATATACAAAGAGGCTGAAGTGCATCTGTTGACATTCTGACCTTCAGTACAACACAATACAAATGTAATTAAGATGATGTCATTAGAATGAGTACAATTCTAATGGGACATACAGCTTTAAAGGAAGAGGAAATTTGAAGACAGATGTATCTCACTGAGGAAAAATAATGTGAGGGAGGAGACAATGGTCATTGAAAATCCCAGGAGAAAAGCCTTCAACAAGCCTGCCCTCATAGCCCTTAGAAGGAAGTTTTGTCTCCCAAAATCTCAAGCAGTAAATTGTGGTTGTTCAAGCACTCCCACACGCCCAGTTCGCAGTGCCTTGCCGGAGCAGCACTAGGAAACAAAGGCACAGGTATGGCATGCTAGGGATACAGGTGTGAACTCCGAATTCCCCTCATTGCCAAACCATAGGAGAAATTTCTAGACAACCCAAAGGCACGCAATCACCTGATATGCTGGAACCTACTGTGTTTTAGGATTCACAACCTCTCACATTTGAAAAGGTGCTTTAGTGCATGTAGCATCCATTACAGAAAAGCCCTCGTGAAGCATAGGAGTGGACCTTGTGACCAACACATTAATAATTCTGTAAGTAAATATGTGGATATTAACACTAGCGAAATAAATGTGAACAACACATGATCCCACATTACTGCAAGTCAGCTTTTCCCCAAATGAGTTGGGTGGGGGCAGTGGGGGGCGTGGACATGGACAGGCTGTAAAACTTTGGAGAATTCAGAGTTACTAACAATGGGCTTAGAGTCCCCAAGTCATTCTACTTCTCCTTATTCCTGTTGGCTCAGCTACCTCCACCTGAACAACTCCTCCCATATGAGGTTCCCAGACTCACTCTGAGAATAGCAACACCAAGAAAAAGTCCCTGGTGCTCACGCATAAGAGAGCTCTGCCCTCCTTCCTTCTTCCAGGATATCATCTGCCTGCACATCTCTGCTTCAGAACTCTCAGGTTTGCCATGTTCACTTGCACTCATGATCAGTATAAAACATCCACTTTCTCACGGAGCATGGGAGGTTATTTCCTGTCAGAGTATGCCAGATGTTTCTAACATTTATTATACATAAATGAAACCTAGTGTTCTTAAGTATGCAAAGAAGAGTCTAAGCTAGTGCTGTGATTTGAAATTTCCCTCTCTACCCACATTAAAGTCAAGGTTCCCAGAATATCTAGATTGGGAGCAGTGGAAATCTTTAAGAGGGGTAGTCTATCCAGAGGTTTTAGAGCATTGAAGACATTCCCTTAAAATGCTGTGGGAGAAGACATTCCCTTAAAATGCTGTGGGAGCCTCTATGTTCCTTTTCCCCCCTCCCCCCCTCAGTGTGTGTGTGTGTGTGTGTGTGTGTGTGTGTGTGTGTGTGTGTGTGTGTCTTTCTCCTGCTCCTGACAAGAGGTATTCAATATCTCTTGCCATCATGTATGGACAAGTCAAAGTCTAAAATATAAAGGTCCTAATGACCATAAACTGAAACTACAAAGCCAGTAAGCCAAATAGACTTTTTTGATTTGTACATCAGTGATTCCTTTGGATGCTTTGGTATAATAACAGAAGGCTGACTAATACGCTCAACTTTCTACTAAAAAAATCCTCTACATGTACACAAAGAGATAACATACAGTTTTGCATGTGAAAGGAAATACTTTCTCGGCAGCATGCTATAAGCCACATGATAGATAGAACTTGCATTTGTTACAATAACTAAGAAACAGTATTCATTTGTGTTACTACTTTACTGTGGTTACTTGGATAACGGCACAGGGTCAAAACTGTGTGTTTCTATTAAAATCAGTCAGCTCATAGTTTTCAACCATCAGAGTAAGCCTTACCATCCAAGAATAAGCCAAGGTGTTTTGCCAATCCTAAAGTAATAACATCTTTATCACTCTTTCTAATTTGTCATTACTGAAAGGGGGAAGAGGGTGAGATTGGTGAGTCATGATGTCTTTAGCCCCTCCTCACTATACTATTCAAATGCATTCAGAACCCCTCATTCCGACCTTTATCCATCTCTATATTCTCATTGCTTGATGTGTGAAGGACATTTAATAAATTTCCATCGATTACCTGAATGAATAGTTTCTGTAAAAAATCAAAAAAAAAGTAGCAGGAGTATAAAGATCAAGTTCACAACCCTTCTGTCCATCGCAATGATATGCTAAATTAACATTATTGTGTGGCTCTTTGTGTTCCTTAAACTTAAAGCAAAAAATTGCAGTGTTCTCTTTGCTTCCCTTTAATGCTGCCTTTGGAAGGATGCCACGACAATCCCTCTGGTTCCTTCCTGTCATCTCCTTCAGAAGAGCCAACTCATTTGGACACTCCGGGGGCTAGTTTGGCAGCTGTCGAGCTCAGGATTATGAATCTTGAGCTCTGGCATCTGCAGCTGTAGTGAGCCTCATCTCCTGTATCTGTCCTGGCTGAACTCCAAGGGCCAGTGCTGCCAGCAGAGGGTCGCCCATTCCTGGACTGTCAGAACCTCCTGGTGGCTACTTTCCTTCAGTCAACCTTGATAAAAGGAAATCTGCCTTCACTTTGAGTCTTCAGCCCAGGCCACATGGAAACTGCCTGCACCAGGGCCGACTCCGAAGATCTAGTGGGGGTGACAAATCTCGATGAGATTAAAGCGAAGACTGACAGAGTCAGGGCAGAAACAACTGTTACTACCTGTGTTATGTTGTTGCCAACATGTTAGTCCCTGGCAACAACTTTTCTGGGGTCAAGGAATGGAGTGAAGAAAACTCTTCAGCAAATTATTTAGAGACAGCGTTTGGCTCCCCTTTATCCCACTACTAGTCTTTTCATTTCTACTGCTTAAAAAGTGAAGGAGACATTTCAAGGTCTCTGGGTAAATGAATGATCAATCTGCACTGGGCATAATGGCCTCACACCTGAAAGAAGGGGCATAGTGCCAGATTACCTTGGAGCCAAGGCGGCTTGCAGCAGAAACTTGAAATCAAAATCCAGAACAATAGTCACAGGCAGAACAAGTTTCACACTCAGTAAGAAACTGAAACTGTATCCAGTAGTTAGTTTCAACAGTTGTGACCTCTATCAATGAGGGGGAAAAAAACTTTCCAGCCATTAACTCAGAAACTGTTGCAAATACAAGACCAGAAATGCCACCAGTTTTCAAAAACAAGGTACTGAAAATGCCCCATAAAACTCCTTATCATTAACTGTAAAAATGATTCTTAAATGTTACAAGTAGTGTACTCTCAGTTAGCATATTTCTTCAGAATACTTCCTTATGCTTGCAATCCAAGCCATACCCTTTTCTGATTCTAGTTTAAGCCAAGCTTCACTGCTCTGCTTAAAGTAAGGTTTACTTGCAAAACTACAAACAGCCTCATCAGTCTCTCCTTTATTGATCCAAGGTCAAGGAAGCAAAGACGATCAAGCTAGAATCAATGAATTCCAGATATTTGTATCTCAGAAATCTGGGACAAAATAAAGGGACTCTTCCTATAGAAGGGCTCAGAAGTTGAAACTTCTGTGAATTGGAATCAAAAATAGGAGTTGACTGAGAGAACCTATATATCTCCCGCAAAAAATAACAAACACATGAAACCTATCCCCGCAATGTGACCAATAGAATAAATATTAATAGTATTCATAAATGCATACACAGTTGTCCATTTATTTCCAAAAACCTATAAATCCTTGGACACATATTTATGTAATTCTCCACAAAAGAATTTTTTCCATACTTCTCATTCCACTAAAATCAAAACATATTTATTTAATCATAGAACTTCAAAAGTTTAATAACTCTCCCTTATGACTCTGTATCTCACTAAGAACCAATAAGTGTCTCAACTGCTCTGAGCTTCTATTTTGCCATTCGTGAACTGGGGAGAGCTTCTTCAGACAGTACTTCTTAAACAATATGTTAAATAATTGAGGTTCATAAAATAGTGAAAAATATTGGGAATTATTAATATAACTACACCCATCAATAACTTACAAATAATCATTTCAGGACCATAAGCTGGTTAAATGCTGAGGCTGTCTCAGCTCCCTCCTTAGCATAGTCCCATACCATACCACACCTGGATTTTGGCCCCACTCAGAGGTCTGTTCTATAAAGGCCTTTCCCAGCTGTGTTAATAGAGCCCCACTTCCATGGCCAGTATAGCAGGATAAAAAGTACACAGCCTAAAATCTGGGCTTAGCTCAGAGACCCTGAAACACGAAACAACTAACTGGGTCCCTTCACTCTAGGAATTATAACCAAGAATTTTCACCAATTTTTTTCATGTGGTTCTTGGAAGTTGTAATTATGCAAATGCTTGATGAAGAAATAATCACTTTTAATTCTCATCTACATGACAAAAATGCCACTACCCTCCTTCCTGTTCCTCATTACAGGAGCACTGATGAGCGGGCCCTCCAGGGGTTTTTGCCTTTGTCAGAACACATGATAACTCTGGGATTAGTGAAGTCTTGCTGGTGAAGTCATGGCAAAGAATGTGATAAGAAAGTCAGGTCACCATAGATTGCCACGTCACCTCCTCTCCCAGTCCCCTTAGCCACTCTCCTCTTTCTCAAATGAAGCACAGGTTTCTGCACACCTTCCCGGGTCTCAATGTAGCACACGCAGGACAAGCGTAAAGAACACAGTGCGAAAGGGGAGCCATATGCCGCTCCAGTTTCCCTAGGGTTGATTCACATCACAGTAAACACTGGCAAACAGGGGTGTGAGACTTCAGGGATAATGAGAGGGAGGCAAGATGTGAGAAGGAAGGAGAAATGGAAAAAAAGGGCAAGGTGGGGGTAAGAAAAGGAGAGCCAGAGACTCTAACTGGGAGGTCCATACCTGGAATCCCAGCACTGAGTCTGAGGAAGTAGCATTATATGGGCTGCATAATAAGAGCACGCCTCAGAGAATGCTGTGGTGTTACTCTCTATGACATAGCACAGGCAACCACTGTCTTTAAAACTGAATGTGTTGCTACAAAGTAAGAAGTTTATTCCATAAACTTCCACTTGTTCATTAATGTGGACTTAAGCCAATTTGTTATATGAAACGCCTTTCAAAATTAATTTCATCTACATAATTGACTATACAAAATCAGAAAAATAGATTTTTCAGTAACTGTGACATCAACATTTTTTCTTTTTTTTATTTTTTATTGATTTTTATTGAGCTCTACTTTTTCTCTGCTTCCCTTCCTACCTCTCCCCTCCCCTTCAACCCTCTCCCAAGGTCCCAATTTACTCAGAAGATCTTGTCTTTTTCTACTTCCCATGTAGATTAGATTTATGTGTGTTTCTCTTAGGGTCCTCATTGTTGTCTGGGTTCTCTGTGATTGTGATTTGTAGTTTGGTTTTCTTGCTTTGTGTTTAAAAATCACTTATGAGTGAGTACATGTGATAATTGTCTTTCTGGGTCTGGGTTACCTCACTCAAAATGATGTTTTCTAGCTCCATCCATTTGCCTGCAAATTTCAAGATGTCACTATTTTTTCTGCTGTGTAGTACTCCATTGTATAAATTAAATTTTCCTTATCCATTCTTCAGTTGAGGGACATTTAGGTTGTTTCCAGGTTCTGGCTATAACAAACAATGCTGCCACAAGGATATGAACATTTTAATTACTAAATAATGTATGTGAGTTTTACTATAGATCTCAAGCAGTTAAACACTGGACTAGGTAGTCACAAATTAATTTATAAAGCTTTATCTCATGGGGTTTCCTGTCCAGCTCAGGCAAATGCAGTTGTGGAAGACAAGGAGGAATGTGGAAATGTGGCATTGCGTTTACAAATACCCACTTGGGATTTGCTGCAATGTGTCATCAGATCTCTTTTTATCATGGATCTATTTCTATCTTTTTAGTAATATGCCCTCCCCATAACACATACATACACACACATGTATACACACACACACACACACACACACAGAGACATGTTGTCAGATCAACCCTCTTTCAAGACTCCACTTTCTTTCACAAGGACTTGAAATGTCTTCATGCCACTGAACCTTGTACTTCCCTGTACAACACAAAGGCATAGATGGTGGTTCTAGGAAAAACAGCTGCATCTCTGGGCCTCAGGGAACCCCATTCTACACATTTGAGAGGAAAACGTGCTGGCAAGACACAAGCTGGAGTAAGTGAAGGCTAAGTCCTCTGGACCTGGCTCGTCCACAGCTGGTCGGCTCACACGTGTGGAGGAGAACTGTTTCCACCACCGTCTCCTCCAGGTAGCCAGAAAGTGACTGTTTATCGACAGTTTCCAGTGTAGCAGGCAATGCTCAAGTTCCAGCAACTGCCTTCTGAACTGAGAATATTAATATGACTTCTGTCTTTAAAATGAGAACAAAGCAAGGCAGAGAGACAAATGCCACATAACCAAACACTAACTTGATGTGCCCTTGGCATTTTATGGTTTTTCTTCCCCCTGCTCTGAGAAACCAATGAATTTATTGTTATTGTACTTCCTTACAGATTGTCATTTAAAATATAAATTACAAATATATGTAAATGTGGGGAAAACAGAAAAAGAATAAAGATTCTTTTTTATAAAGATTATAGATGATAGGAATAAAGCAAATTTGATCCCATAAAAGGAAGAAGAGAGGGCTGGAAAACAGAGAAAGTTCCAGTCACTGCTCCCTGTTTGCTGTGAGATGGAGCAGCCTTCTCCTGCCACATTCTTGCAGTCATTACATTCTGCCCTAATGCATGAAGTCTCGTGAGTCTTCTGAAGCGGATAGTGAGGATAGGCTGGCCTAGAAAAACAGACTTCTACCTGATGAGCTCGCCTCTGTGTTCCTCATGACTGCCCTGGTGCTCTCTACTGCCTTTGGCGTCATTGAATATCAGATCAGAACTGTCTCTCAGTGTGCTCCAGTGTGGGGGTAACAGTGAGTATCCACACTTACCATTAACTTTGTGGTCATCTGCCTGAGTTCCTATATATATGGAAAGGGTGTGGCCCAATCAGAGGAAGTGTGTCACTAGGGGTGGGCTCATGACAGGTCCAGTCTCTCTCTCTCTCTCTCTCTCTCTCTCTCTCTCTCTCTCTCTCTCTCTCTCTCTCTCTCTCCTTATGATCAGTTACTACTCCAGCATCTGCCTGTGTACCACCAAGCTCCCCAGCATGACGACACATGATGGCAATGGACTGAAACTCGGAAACTGTAACCAAGTCCACAACTAAATACTTTCTCTTACAACAGTTGTCTTGGTCAATAATATAAGAACTAAGGCATTTTAAGCTTTAATCTAAAAGCCTAGGTGGTTTTTGTGTTGTTTTTGTTGTTGTTTTAAATACAGATGCAAGTGTGCAAGTGTTTATCTAATTGCAAGTTTGTTGCACAGGTAAAGTGACAGCAAAATCGATACTATAAAGAAGCTAAGTCACAATTATGTAAGAACTGTTCTCCTGAAGGAAGCGCCGTCATGATTTAATAGTGGTTTCCAGGGAAGTATCTATGGCCAAAATCAGAAACAGTGGAAGGGCAGTAGGTGACCATCAAAATGGGACCACATAAAGCAGCTTGACAAAACGCGAGGACCCTTTCAGAGTGTATTCATGATGCAGTCGTAATTCAGCTTATCTCCCCTTCCCTATTGATGGACTGTCCACTTCAATAGAGCACTCTCGCTCCACTCAGAGCTCTCCCAGTCCACCTTTAAATTAGCTAACTGCCTAGTCACAAGGCAGGTAGCAATTTATGCCAAACAAATCAGGAGGCAGGAGGAAAGACTGCTTGCTCCCTTCTGCTGTCCTCTGCGGAGAGAGGGTGACAAATGTCTGTGGGTTTGTAAACTGTACGAATTTACAAGTCTGCTGTTATTTTTCTGGTGTAACATTCCCTAGAGGAGTGCTGCGGAGTGATCTAGGAACAGCTGTCAGCTCCAATCAATAGCCGGAAGATTATAGAACATGGGCACCTATTTAATACAGCACTATAGTGCTTTTGTGTCATTTGAAGAGCTACTCCAAGGGGCCACGATATAAATGATTTTGATGTTAAGATAAAGAAAATAACCATGAATTAATAAGTTGCTTCCCAAGCCTTACTGTGAACATGACAGTATGATCAACATCAGCATGAATCAGACTGGTACAGCTCAAGGGATGCATCAGGGTGATTCGAAAACCCCTAAAGTCCACTATCCTAATGGCAGCGGCCAGTTATCAAGCAGAAAGTTCTGGTCAATGCACAATAGTCTTCTTCTCACTCTCAAACTCTTGGTCCTTAAACAATGTTTCACGTGCAAGTCAAAACATCTACGGTGTCCCCTCCATGTAGGCCACAGCCGAACTGGGTTTTTGCTCACCTGAACGGCTACAGAAACATCCCAGTAGCCTGCTGACATCTTCTGCCTTCATCCCACTTCTACGTGGATTTTCCAGATGGGTATTTACATCTGTTCATTGTTTGTGTGTATGCCCATGGGATATACATTTAAGCTTGTAGAAGATGAACGCAAACCTTTATGGGCTACAAGTGACACAGCCCTTGTCACTTTCTCCCTAACTTTTACCAACCACCTCCATAGCCTAGCTAGCATTTGTTTAGACCTCTCAAATGTCCTATGTGCCCTGTGGTAAATGACCCCCACTCTTCCCAGATGGCTGTAGTTGCCACCATTTCCTTCACTACTAATGCCAATTACTCTGCCATCTCTATCTCAAACATTACTTTTGTTTCCTTAGGGAAACAATGGTTGATTCCTTTGACCAGTCCTTTTCTTCCCATTCGAATCAACTGTATTTGCTATAGGTCTTCATTATGTATCTTCCGCTCTGAGACCAGAAAGTATGTATAGAAAAGGAGGTATCTTAACTAAATAGCTGAGAAAAATCCAAAATTCACACCACACAAACACCTTTTTATTCCCATTTAACCTTCACAGATGTCACTTAAAGGAAACAGTATCCTTGCTTGTAAACAAGATGGGTAAAAAGATCATGTCACCTACTCTTTGGTCTCATGCCACCAGGTGGGTGGAAGAGCAAATGCTCAAACAGGTCTGCACACTTTTAATGGAAACACTTCACTGCCTTCCATATTACATTGCCACCTGATGTTGTGATGAATTTTTTCAACCAAGCCAAAGCAGAGGAGGTAAAAATCTTAAAGCTATAGTTGTAGAACTCAGAAAATGCCTAAGAGTATTGTACGCACACTAAAGTATGTGATTTTGTAGCAAGAAAATTATATTTTAGCAATATCACTTTTCAAAATTATCAGAACTTTCTCAGTGATTTTATATTACATAAGTCAGAAAGCACATCTAAAATGCTAACTATTTGAACATTATCCATAGTGGTTAACAATAACTTTTTGAATTTTTCAAGAAAGTCAAACATGAACATTTTATCTATATCATTCCTACTAATCCCCCTCCAATTCTTCACTTATTTCCCACCTCCAAATTCATGATCTTTTCTTAAATCCTTTTTTGTACAAACAAATATATATTTATACACATGTGCACACGTGTATGTAGAACCTACTGCGTCCATTTAGCATGTCTTGCACATGCATGCATTCATGTCTAATTACTTGGATTGGGTGACCTTTTCAAGAGCTTATCCTTTCTCACCCTCTCAGCAGCCACTGACTTCTTGAAACCATTCATCTAATGGTGGAAAAAAAGTGAAATTTCTCTTGTCTGTGCTGGCAGGTCAATTGTATTCCTGCTCTTAAATAATATTTCCTAGACATGACAGAGAAAATTCCCATGTGGAGTCTCAACAATATGGTTGTCTGAATAAGACCAACAATGACAACACAAAGTCTCACCATGTAACTTTTGGCTGGGCTAAAACTCACTTTGTAAACTTTGTTGGCCTCAGACGGACAGAGATCTGCCTGCCTCTAATTCCCAAGTGCTGGGATTAAAGGTGTCTGCCACCACATTACCAGTTAGTCTTAAAATATATCCTCAGACTATATGCATCAAAGCCACCATTGATGCTGTTGATAATAAGAGAATTCAGATGCCAGAGCTGAGGAGATGGCGGAGGGGGTATCAGCACTTACTCTGTAAGCATGAGAATTTGAGTTCAAACCTCCTGTTCCCATGTAAAAAGCATGTTTAGTTCCTGCGACCTGACAATGGGGAACAGAGACAGCAGACCATGATAGCTCAGTGACAAGCCAGCCTAGCCAAAAAGTAGTGAGCTTCTGGTTCAGTGAGTGACCCTGTCCTGAGGCAATTAGGAAGAGAGACACTGGAGAAGATACCCTGTATTCTGCTCTGGTCTTCACATGTGTTCACCAGACACTAGCACAAAAACACGTGCACACATGCACAGGTACATGCACACACACACACACACACACACACACACACACACACACACACACACACATGCAATGTAGATGCCCAAGCCTATTTTTGTATCTACTTCATCAAAAGATCGGGGTGAGTTTCCACAAATCTACATTTTTTTTATTTGAAAAGGAATATACGATGCTTGGGATTCAGAGAAACCTACAAGTTTTCCAAAGTTAATTTTCTAACAAACAGAAAGCCTTGTGGTGGTAATTGAGAGCAAACCAGCCCTGAGCAGTCAGCTTACAACTATTGAAAGTTCAGTGTATGTAAAGCCTGAATGCAAACTTAATGGGCGTAAGCTTTGTAAAACTGTGTGAAATCTCGGGCATTTCCCTGACTTCCTATAATGGAAATGTGATTTTAAAATAGTTTTTTTTTCAGATTCTTTTTTCTTCTGAGAACCTCTGATTAATGATTGGAGAATCTATAGGCATCATAGTGCTTCATGGCTCACAAACAGCTGTCTTGCCCACTTGGGTTACTCTGAGGCAAATTACAGATAAACACTTAGGGACCTAGCACTGGAGAGGAGAGTAGGAGAAGCCTGCAAAGATCAAAAAGGTTGTTATTACTGAAAATGAGGTGACGTCATTAAGGAAGGGTTAAAGGCCAAGCAATTAGAGGAGGTCTGAACAAGGGTAGGAATTAGAAGAATCGGCAGGTAAGGACACATAGAGAAAGAACCACGCCAGGAGCGGGTCCTGGCCCTCGCATTTACTTGATAGCAGGAAATGATGATCCTTTGGCACAAAGAGAAGTCAGAAATGTAACCTAAAATTTTGCAAAGTGAAATTTCCTTAATCTATTATGTGCCCAGAACTGCATTAGGAATTCTCCCTTTATCTTTCAAGGCAATTCTGCAGCGGGGCATTTAGATAGTGTTCTAATTTGGCAAGCTAAAATAGAATACAATAGACTGAGCAGTTTAAACAGGAGGCATGTATTGCTTATAGGTCTGGAGACTAAGCATTCCAAAGTCTGGTCACCAGCAGATCTTCTGGGTGAGAATCTATGTCTCGGTTTCTTGGTCGTCACCTCACAGACTCTCGTGCGGCAGAGAACAGCCCCAGTGTACTAATTCCATTTATTAAGCCTCCACCCTCTTGACTTAACTGCCTCCGAAATGCTCCGAATCTTATTACTAGCACACTGGGGTTTTAGCATGTTAAATCTAGGATAGAAGGCAACAAACATTCTGCATATAGTAGTGAAGGGTCACAAGTCCCAGCAACGACTAGCAGACAGGAACTAGCTGCAGCTTCTAACTGAGTCTTGTAGGGTTACCTAAAAACAAAATCACTTTAGTGGCCTTTGGATAAAAGGAAATACAATAATAAATATACAAATGAATGAATAAAGGAATCAAAACAAAATAAAATATTATCCTGTCTTCAAGGAAACATACTAATAGAATGAAAATTAATGTGAATATTACTGTCCTAAAACGCAAAATGTGTTATGTAGCACTCCAGAGCTCCAAGAGAGAAAATGATTGCTTGAATATAATAAAGGCCTTGTGTTGGATGAGGCATCTGGGATGAATTCATGCACTTTGCATAAAAATTAGCAAAATGTACGTTTGAGACAAAGTTGAAGGAGCACCAAATGTTCGCCTCAAGCAAGAAAACAGGAAAGCTCAAAGTTGAGTTCAGAATTCCAAGCCTTTCCACCCACATGGATGAGATAGCCTTAACAGAGCACAGCTGAGCAACCACCAGAGAATATGGAGGGCAGTGGTGTGGCTCTTCACGGCAGCTGACATGTGACAGTGTTCAGATCACTTAGACCAGCAGAGTGGCATCCAGGTTTTCTGTGGTAAGAGGTTTATGGGTCTGAGTTTGTGTGGTAAGGTAGGAAACGGAAATCTAAAAGGAGGTGGTAGTCTCCTTTGCTTTCCCTCCCTCTGGGAAACAGTGAATGTGCAGAGAAGCAGGTTTGGTTTGGATACAGGGTTTGAGCAAAAACAGAAGAAACAGAAACCAAGTCAGGGATTCGTCATGAAGAAAATGAGGCAACACTTTAAGAAAGCTCAGTTGTTTTATGATATTTATAATTTCAGAAGCCAGCTCACACGACTGTGGAACTTGTACTACAGGACGTGAGATAACATTGAGCATGCGTCATATGTGGGAGGTGGAGAGGCCTTTGGGGCCCCATGCATGTAAATTTATCTTTCTGCATCTCTGTTTCATTAATTTTAAGGGGGCAAATACTACTGTATTAGAACTCTTGGGGCACGTTCCAGTTACCAAGTGACTCAAAGTCACACCTTTCCTTCTTGTCACTCTCTACAGACAGAGCTGGGCCTTATAAATCATTGTGCTTTTCCAGGTGCATAAGCTAAATCTCAACACTAAAGGGACCAAGAACACTAAAGGAAGACAAGACTGTCAGCCTAGATTCAACTGTGGTGCTCAGTGGGGCTCTCTTTTCAATATCCAGTTTCTGTGGGAATGGCTATTCTCTCTTTTTTTTCACAAGCATGTAATTTATTTTTCCCCTGTACACAGCTTTATTCTCCCTACCCACAGCCCTTTACCTTTTTTATTTTTTTTTTATTTTTCCATTCAAAAATTTACACTTCCTCCCCTCCTCCCACTTCCCTCCTGCTCCCTCACTCACCCTCCTCCCTCTCCCTCCCTCCTTAAGAGAGGGCAGGGAACCCTGCCCTGTGGGAAGTCCAAGCCCCCCCCCCCAACAACCAGGCCTAGGAAGATTTGCATCCAAATAGACTAGGGTCCCAAAAAGCCAGTACCTACAGTAAAAACAAGTCCCAGTGCCTTTATCAATGGCTTCTCAGTCAGCCCCCATTGTCAGCCACATTCAGAGAGTCCGGTTTGATCACCTGCTCAGGAATGGCTATTCTCATATCTAGCTTTCTTATACTGGCAATACCCTTCACCCAGGAAGTCTCCCGGCACTTTTCAGACAGTAACACAGCCAGCTCTGAGGCACAATACCTTCTGTGAAAAGTCCCCTGGCACCCAGAAGGATGAATTTCACCTGTGAACTCCCTGGCATTTCTTCCCCTAAGCAGTGGGTCATGGTTATTCCAATCTCCAATGAAGTTTCAGGTCTTAAGCCCGAGTTAGAAGAACACATTTCCTAATTTATTTCTTTTTTGAAACCTCTGTCTCAACTTGAGGGTGAATTGCTATTCTTACATATTTTATTGTTCTCTTCATTTCTTACTAGCTAGCCTTGCACTTGCTCTAATACAATTCTATGATTATTCATTCTTTATACTATATTTTCCCTATTCAAATTACTTTGTGATTTTTGGCTCATGGTTAGACCTTGTCTATTGTAGCAAGACCAATAAAGTTCTACTCTTTAGTTGCAAAACCGGGTCAGGTATAGAAGAAGCATTTTTATAGATGTATGGTAATCTTTAGAAGGGCCAGAGAAAAACAAACATATGATCCAATATCATATGGAAAAATGCCTTATTCTTGTAGCCTTAGGAAAAGAAAACTTTACATTTTATAAAATTTTGTTTACATTTAGCCATTAACTATGTTCTCCAACAATAAAAATAGTTGTACATCATACCTGGGAAGGCCGAAGATTTTATAAATATTTTTAAATGAATACACAGTAAAAACTTGTGTGGTTTTAATTCATGGCTAAATGATAGATGAAACTTAAGCTCATGAATATCTTCTCATTCCCCAATCAGACATTTCTGCTGATTAAAATATGTAAGTTGTTCCTTTCAATACTCTTTCCTGCAGGCCTTTCAGTTTGATACCCATGATGACTATTGAGTTCTTGGGGAAATTTCCTTCACTGTCCTCTCTGAGGTGCAGAAATGCAGGTCAGAGGCTGAGTGACTGGCACATTTCCACAATGGTGATTTATGGGTACAAGAACAGATCTGAGCTCTCCAAACTCTTCGTTAAAGCTTTTCCTCTTCACTCCATTCACGCCCCAGCTGTCATGGACAAAACTGTCCCCAGATAAAGTGAACCTTGAATTAACTATTTTTCTTCCCACTATGTAATATTCAGAAAACTTTAAAACATCCATGCCTATCGCTGTGGATACACAGACCCTGAGCCTTCCCTGACGCTATCACATCTCTGCGACAGGACCTTTGTTCTGTCACTGGTAAGGCTGTCCCATTTCTGCAATGGGGAGCAATGATGAGTCTTCTCTGCTTACTGTGCAGAATATAACTGGGCCGCCACACAGAGCTCGTGTCCTCCATTTATTCATTTGTAGAAGGTCAACAACATATCAGAAATCAAAGAGCTAACTATATTCCTCCTCTAAACATCTGAGTGGCCAAATCACCCCAACCTTGACTTTTCACTCGCCAAGGGCTGTATTGTACTGAATACTATACTAAATTCTTACCAGTCTCTAAGTCCTAACATTTGGAATGACTCCAAAGTTTTGACATCATCTTAAGATTATTTTAGAACGCAGCTCATTAAAATCACAACTGAACTTCTGAAATTATATCCTATTTAGTAGAAACTTGGATGTAGGTTGTAGATTGGTCAAAGAATGTATGTTTCTGAAGGGGCTCATGGCCAGGATACTTGGCCAGGTGTGGTCAGCACTGCACAGGCATTTCGGCATGCTATTCTATAGCCATATCTTGTATTCACGACACAACTCCTAAAAGCTTTCAGGAACCAGTTATTTGTCCTTTTATTACTCAATAACAAACTGCAGCTTTTCAGTTTCACATTTTGCACATGAAAACCCTAACTTCAGCTCCACATTGAGAACTGATGGCCACATTATATTATGAAATTTACAAGTGACAGATTCTTAGTGCTTGAAAGAGCCAGATGACAGGGACCATATCTGTGACAGCTGACAGACTTTTCAAAGCTTGAAAAGCAAAGCCAGAAACATATGCTGAAGATCCCAACTCATAAACAAACACTGCAGAAAGATTTAACAGGAAACCGTCTATTGCTACAGACCCAATTTTGCAAGATTTGAGCTTCACAGACTTCATCCGTGCTTCTTATCAGCAGACCCTGGACTGCTTAATTAATCTTCGGCCATATGTCTGAGCAAGATGGCCAACTAAAGAATATATGATCTGAAATTATATAAGTTTATGTAAAGTCGAGAAAGTAAAAGATCATTGGATCTGTATTTTTTGTTGTCAGAGCTACAGATAATGGAGCCAATGAGTGACTGACCACAGTATTATCACCATTCTACTTAAAAAATTCCTTCCAGCTGGGCGATGGTGGTGCACGCCTTTAATCCCAGCACTCGGGAGGCAGAGGCAGGCGAATCTCTGTGAGTTCGAGACCAGCCTGGTCTACAGAGCTAGTTCCAGGACAGGCTCCAAAGCCACAGAGAAACCCTGTCTCGAAAAAAAAAATTCCTTCCAAAATTTGGTGTTCTAGTAACAGACAAAACCCTGAACAATCTATGTACTAGAGTGCTATTCATAAAATAAGAGAAAAATACATCACATTATGTTAATGATGCTCAAAAGTTGGCTCCTCACTTATTGTGTACAGCAAACAACATAGACAGAGAGGATAGTGCTCTTGCCACGACCACTAAATAGAGTGAATTCTGCCTGAACACCATTTCCTTGAACCCAGTTCCTGTTGTTCTGATTCACTCCAGGCTTCGATGTGGGCTACGGAACATGGGTGATGCTGTGTGTTTCCACTGGACTGCTTCTACCTCGACCGTTCCACTGCTGATGTTAGCTCAACAGTGGATCAAGCTGCAACAAATTTGGGCAAACACAACTCTGCTAATCTTCAAATCTACATTTGACACACAGGTAGGAAACTCAGTCCTCGGATTCCAAATGGCAGCAGCCAGACCCCAAGCTTATGTTCTTTGTAATCACAATATCCTGCATCTACCCAAATGAAAGGAATTCAAAAACTCTCTTCCAGGAAGGGTTTCCACAAAGCAGTGAGTCATCAGTTTTCCAGAGAAAGTACAAGAAAGGACACTCGCTTGCCCAGTACTGCTGGTGAGTACGTGGTGGACATCAGGGGATCATAGACAGAAGGTTCCAGTGCTGTCAAGGGAAACTGGGAGACTCAGAATGTAAGAGTGACTCCACATAAGCCCATGCTGGACATCAGCGAAAGCCCTGCTTCTTGGTCCTTTTGAAGTTCTGGAGTCCAGATCTCAAACTTCTGCCAGCACAAGTCTACCTAAGTGGGTAAGGATAAGTTTACAAAATCACATTTTAAAAAAGGAAGGAAGAAAGGAAGGAAAGAAGGAAGGAAGGAAGGAAGGAAGGAAGGAAGGAAGGAAGGAAGGAAGGAAAAGAAAATCTCTTTGCTGAGAATGCTGGTGCTTGCATTACATTATAAAAACTTTATCGACTTTATAGTTCACTGAATTGATATGAAGCTATAAAAGATATGGAGAGCCTGTTCTGTCCACGTTTCTTCCCCATGACAGAAGCAGTCATCAGTTTTGATTAATGTGGCTGTGTAAAGAGGCTCTCTGTCCAGATCTTCTCCCTTTCTAGTGAGGTCTGGGACACAGGAGAATGCTCAAAAGTGTACAACAAGAACATGAAGCAAAAGCTCCCAGAATAGAATCAAGTCCCTGTAAGCTTCCTTGCCCTGAGTCCAACATCCACTCCTCTGATTTTATGAGGCTTCAATATTAACTGCAGGAGTTGTGTGTAATCCGCTCACTTACTTTTACGCTTATCATTGCACAGTTGGTTTTAGCAGCTTAATAGTGAAACTCTCATAGTGAAATACAGAAACTTAATAGTGAAAAAGCTTAACCCAAGTCTCCTTGCTAATCTTTAGATCCACACCGGCCTTTGTGGACTGCTTCAACTCAGTTCAGCTAACCACTGTTTGTATCAAGTTTCTTATTACCAAGGTCCCTGCTTGGGCATTTGATGAAAGTAATGTGGTCAGCTGGATGTTCACCAGTGAACCCCTGGCGGCTGTTTAGCTGATAGTTACTGCATTATTCCTTCCCAGTTGTCTCAGAGGAGAAAACTGTTATGTTCAAGAACTTAATGTCACTTGCATTAAGAGGTGGGAGGGGGCTTTAAAATTTATTAAGATTGGTTTTCCCTATCTTATATCACCAAATAAAACCTCCAGTTCCAGGAATAGGTGACATCTGAATGATTCATTAGCTCAAGGGGTCTCATAGACATCCCAAACACCACAGGAGATTGCCAAGGCCACTGATTGCTATTCACAACGTGATGTTGTCCACTGCTCACCTGGTTATGTCATAGATTATGGAGCCATCAAACTGGTACCCAGCTATAAGCTTCCACCCTTCTGACGAGCATTCACGATACTGGGAGGTACATGGCATGATACTAGAGGAGAAAAATAATTATCATCATGACCCAGCTACAAATCCTGTGACCTGCCAGCAATACACAACAGTACAACTATTATGAGAGTAGCCAGCCCCTTCTTCATTGGATTTAAGGACCCCTCTGTGACTTGGAATCCATATCTGATAGTGCTAAAATGAATAATAACCTGAGATTAAGACCCTAGGATAAAGCTACTACTATTATTTTGCTCAAGAAACATAGCAATAAAATGACTCCTAATGACATATTGCTATACCAAAGATAAGAGCGTCTCTAAACCCTCACCCGAGAAGCTTTTCCTTGCGGCAGTTAACAGAAACCCACAGCTGGACAGTGTGAGGGTAGTGAGAGACATTGGAGCACTCAGTCCTAAAGGGAATGTCTTTATCAACCCCTTCCCTTCAAGGTTCAGGAATTTATGCAGAAGAGGAGGCGGAAAGACTGTAAGAACCAGTGGTGGTGGTTGATTCTGAGAAAACAGCATCATCTAGACACAGCAGGATGGATGCAAACATGAACACACGGAGACAACACACACAAGATCCCAGCATGGAGAAGAAGTGGACCCAAGTTTATACTCCTAGCCAAGCAGTTGTTTGCAATTGATACCAACCCACTGAGAAAGGGAAAACCAGTTTTCTACCATGAAGTAGTACTAGGTATAGCTTTCTGCTTTGTTTATTTTGTATTATTATTTTATTTTTTGCTATTGTTTGTTTTGATTTGGGGGGGTCTCTTTGGATTTTTCTTGGTCTTTTTTTTTTCAGAGAGAGGAGAAAGAAAGAATTGGAGCTGGGTGGGTGGACAGGAACTGGGAGAAGATAAGGGAGGGAGAAAGATATGATCAAAATTTGTTGAACAGAAATGTTTCTAATAAAAAATCAATTACAGTGAATGGTACTTCCTGCCTTATGATCAAAAAGAATACTTTGGTACAGCGCAGGGCACTGTACCATCGTTCAGGCATCCATAGGGCTTCATCTTACCTGACATTACCTCACATGGGGATTTATTGTGCACTTCCTACCCTTTCCTATAGAAATGGTTCTATAGTAGCCATAATTTGTTCACACCTTCTTCCAACTAATATGCTTCCCTTTCACAGGCCCCAATTTTATCCCTCCAACTAAGTTTGGGGAAGAAGTTGTAGCAAGGACACATGAAATATATCATAAATCGTTGTTCATAATAGCTCCCCAAAATAGTGTGTTCACTGACAGCTTGCATGCTGGCACATTAACACACAATTATCAGTATCTATAAAAGCATAAATTCACGGTGCTATAATTGCCCCCAAAGAACAGAAAAGATGTGCCAAGAAGAACAAGCAAAATGAGATTCTATTTTCAAAATGAAAAGGGCTTTCCACAGTGAAAATTTCAAAATCAATGTATCTTATTTTGATTTGTAGCTGTTGTTTTGTTAACTTCACATAAAACTGTTAATGCCTATAGGATAGACAGAAACATTTTTGAAAGTAGGGGAAAGGAAACAGGGAGATTGATAAGCCATAAAGTATTCAACTACTCTAAATATCCCGTTTCAAACTCCATAAAATCCGTCAACTCTAGTTTTTCTCTCACTCAATTAAAGCACTCAGCCATTATGTGACCAATTTCCCCTCTGATTTGGCCCTTTTGCTTGATACCTAATTGGCTAGTGAGGGGAACTAGTTGACACATGTGATTATGACAATAAAATGATCAGCAAACTGCAGGGATTTATCCTTTCAAAGTGAAGTTGACACCATGGGAATAAGACACTGGTAATAATTATACCTTGTTCATGTTAAGACTTTTTGTAGTTTAAAATGTTTTCACATGCACACATATATACATTTTATATATGAATACAACATATATGCTATGTATATGATATTATATTAGTTGTAAGAAAACAGGTTAAGTATTTTGTTTCACTGCCTCCTTTCCACTCACTACGTGAAACACAGTTATTAAATAGGTCAGTCCATTCATGAGAGGAGGCAACTGCTTTTTTCTTGTGTTGTTGGCCAAACTTGATCCAAGGTATGTGTTCTCAAATTTTAGCACAATCCACAACCACCTTCAGGGCTTAAAACTGCTGAGTGCCAAAACCTCCTGAGTCTTCAGGTCTGGGGTGAGACCCGAAGGATGCTTCTCTGACTTTAGGAAGACAATGGAAATACTTGACAAGCTGCTCCTTTGTCTTCTTGGATGCCAAGGGAAACCATGAGAGAAAGCCAAGGCTCTTTGTGACTGTTATCCAAAATTATAATGATGAACTTAACTCACAAATAAGAAATGTATCACAGAACACTAAAGAAAAAGTTGAGCAACACAATATGGAATGACCTTCCATATGTGAGGATAGGCATAATTAACGTGGTACAAAATGCTATATTACTGAAAGTGATCCACAGATTTAATGTCCCCATGAAAGCACTTACAACAGTTTTGATAGAAACAGCGAGAAATGCAGAAATTCATATTAAATCCAATAGGCCCCAAACAGCCAAAGCAATCCGGAACAGAAGAGCAACACCTGATCTCAAACTACACGCCAGCCATAGTAACAAAACCAACATGGCACTGGCAAAAAAGACAGATGTGTACACCAATGGAATACAGGAGAGGACCCAAAAGTAAACCTATGAAACTACCTCTACCTAATCTTCAACAAAGTTGCCAAGAACTTTTAACAGAAAATTGGATATCCACGTGTATAAGACTGAAACTGGATCCCTTCCTCATACCTTTAAAAAAAAAAAGCAACTTTATTCAAAATGGTTCAAAGAGCTTGATTTAATGTCTAAAACCTTTGAAACAATAGGACAAACTTTAAAATATGGACATAGACAATGGCTTCAAAAATAAGACTCTAGTAGCTCAGAAAATGAGAGTAGGAATTGACAGATGAGACTCCATGAATTATAAAGTCCCTGCACAGCAAAGGACACAATTAGCAAGTGAAGAAACAGCCTACTGGCTCATTGGCAGCTGCATACCTAACAGAAAGCTAACATTCAGATGATGAACTGGGGGTGTTGCTCATTTAGTAGAGTGCATGCCTGGAATGCAAGAAACTCTAGGACTGACCCCCAGGACTACTGTGTAAACCGAACACACCTATAATCCCAGTGCTCTGGAGGAAGAAGCAAGATCAGAAATTCAAGGCTATACAGCAATTAAAAGCCAGGCTGATCTACATGAGATCCTGTCTTCAAAAGAAGATCCAGAATATATAAAGAACACAAAAATTTAAATATCAAAAAGCCAAATTAGCTGAGTGGTAGCGGCACATGCCTTCAATCCCAGCACTCGGGAGGCAGAGGCGGGCAAATCTCTGTGTGCACGAGGTCAGCCTGGTCTACAAGAGCTAGTTCCAGGACAGGCTCCAAAGCTACAGAGAAATGCTGTCTCAAAAAAACAAACAAAAAAAATTTACCCAATCAATAACTGGGCACATTAATTAGAAAGTTCTCAAAAAAAAAAAAAAAAACTAAAAATGATCAAAGGAAAAAACATATTTTGTTGGAGAATCCAGCCTTTTCAGCCATGGGGAATGTAAATCAAAACTGCATTGAGATTCCATCTCACTCCGATCAAAATGGCTGCCATCAAGAAAACTGCAACTGACGGTGAAGAAGAGGATGCAAAGGAAATCTTATGCACTGCAGGTGAGAAGGTAAGTTCGCGTGCCACTGTCGAAATCATAACGGAGTTTCCTTGAAAAAGAAAAATTAGAAGCACCAATATGGTCCACCTACACACTTTTAGGTATGTATCCAAAGAAATTTAAGTGACAATATAGCAGACACCTACATATATATTCTTATTTCATCACTTTTCTCAATAATTAAGCCAGCCTAAATGTTCAATAGATTAATGAAGAAAATTTGATGTATTTGTACACTGAAGTTATAATCAACCACAAAGAAAAAAGATATTTTATCAATTGTACAAAAATTGGTGGAACTGAAAATTATTGTGTTCAACAAAATAAGCCAGAACCAGAAAGATAAATGTCACGTGTTTTACTTCATAGGCAAAATTTTTATTAAAACACAGAGACATGATATGGACCTCTGGTCTCTATGTACCTGTGCATAATGTACACATATACACACATAAATAAACACACACATGAATAGGGTGGAGGGTGTTTAAATCTTTACCCTATAGCTGATCTTCACAGTCACGATATAATCAAATATCTACAAAGATCTCACAGTCTCATTTGACAACTAGGAAACTACTCAGGCTCTTATCTGTCAAGCAGGTTTGCAGAAAAATGATTAAATCCCAAGTCTAACAGAAACAAAAAACTATAATTCCTACTTCATAGGTTAATATAGAGAGAAAAAATGAAGAATATGAGCAAAATAGCTATCACAGGGCTTATGGCTTTGTGTATATTCAACAAAAACTAGCCCTGTCTTTTCTTTACAGAAGCATGTGCTTAGAGACATATGATAATCACCTGAAGAATTGATCTCCTCCGAGAAGCCAAGAAAGGGATTTGGAACACAAAAATGACAATCATGTTCTTGTGAGCCTGCTGGTCACTTGACTCTCTGTAAAAGTCTCCTACATTATGAAACAATTAAGAAATATATAAGACACATGCAACTCTTCCTAACAGAGAAATGGCAATACAAATCATCTACGGGTCCTAAGCATTCCCCTACTTTACTTCTGGGTTCTCACTCTGACATGAGCAAATACACCCTGGATAAAAGGCACTGTGTGCTGGGTTTTCTGCAGAAGAGCACCATGCCATTGCTTCCCAGGCACTTCAAACTTTTAGAAAATTTTCTCAACTTGGGAAATGAAAGGGAAACTGGAGTAAGGGAGAGAAGCTTGCAGGCTCATGGATCTCTAATCTGAATAGAAGTGTTTTCGTCCAGAGTTTGTTTTAAGACAAAAGATGGCCCTTGATTCCACTTGAACATTCCCCTGACCGTGTAATCATGCTGATTGCATATATATGAGCATTCACTATGTTGCTGACCTCTGTGGGGTGATAATAGGCAATTATTTTTTCTAATCCCAAAAGTGGACTCTTACTCTAGGTCAAAGCAGGGAAATATATTGTGTTCATATAACAATGAGGTTTACACTGCTCTCCAGAATTCTGTTCAAAGCAAATTAACCCAAGCCATCCTCTTGTTCTATGAGGACAAAATTTTCTCTCTCTATGTGGTACAGATAATTCCGGGAGAATATGAGGTTCTAGAAATGACCCTGATCCATCAAAGCCCAAGGCTCTGAGACAACCTGCTGTCGGTACCCGAAAGAACTATGTAGCTCTACCTTCCATCTATCAATGCTGAAATCGCCAAAAAAAAAAAAAAAATCATAAAGTTAAATTTACCATCAATTTGAAATGCACTTTCTTCCATGGCAAATGCAGAACCTTGAGAGATACCTCTCCCAGGTGGCTAGCGATCATCCTGTGTTACCTGGCACAAGGGATATGGAAGGTCCCATACTTTAACCCTGGTGATGACTAGTACAGTGTACAATCTATGGCCATAACCCCTTAATGACAAGCCCACCCTGCTTTATAAAAACAATTAAAAGAATTCTGGGCTGTCTATTACATGGTAGCCCACGATAAGACCCTGAGGGTGCCAAGGGAGCCTGGATGAAACAGGAAGCTTCATTCTTTAAAAATGAACTTCCCTAGCTCATTGACTCTGATAGATTACACTTTAGAAGAGTTAAAGAAAAATGCCTTCCCTTCCTTTTCTTTCTGTCTCTTTCACTTACAGGACTCCGGCTACAAGGGAAATAATCGATAAATAGAGTTTCCAGCCAAACTTAAGGGGATAAGCTAGAGAATGCTATGCTTTGGAGCATTAAGAAGGCTCATTGTGCAGTTTCCGAACCATTTCCATGCCATTAACTCTAACTGCTCCCTCCGCCAATGGGACTGACTCTTAGGAGCATCATCAGCATTATTTTCTTCCAGATTCAGTCATGACAACAACGTAGCAACAGAGATGAGTATGTCACTGTGTACATGTGCAAGACATCAAAACATATGGGATTACTTGCATATCATGCCAAGTAAAATCCATGCAGGCAAGGATTATGTAAGCCTTGTTCGCAATCAAGTCCTAACAACCTGTCAAAATATATGGTTGTTGAATGTTTGCAAAAAGTGTGGTGAGTGTTTCCTTTTATCATAGAAATCAATGGCTTCTCAGCTGGATTACGTGCTCCATTTTAAACACTGAGAGATGACAAAACCAGAATGCCCAAACCCAAGGTCACATGAATATTACTTGGCTGAATCCCATCCAAACTAAGATCCTCTGATTCCAGATTTTGTTTCTGTCCCCTGTAAATGCAAATTTGACACCCACATTGTAAATAAATCAAGTAATAAGACTAGCATGTCAAAACATAGAAATAACTCTACCACTGAAAAAAATAATAATAAAAGGAAAGAAAACTCTAAGATTCTGAGATCATATCACAATAAAAATGCAGTGAGAAGTCAAGTTCAAGAGATTGGTCATTATTAATCAAATTATAGATCAGCCCCAATAGCCACATATTTCCCTGTGCTTGTCTCTAGAGACCCTTTTGTAAAACATTCACAGCAAAAGATCGATACCTCCCTGGAAGTAAGTGGCATAAATTATGTCTCAACATATACACCACAGGAGTTTTACTGTGTGTTGTATACAGTAATTGCATTTTATAGATGGCTGTGGAAAGCTTCAGTCCTCATTGATTTTGATCGTAAACTAAACAGGGACAAAAAGAAAAGAACAGCACGTTAGATGAAGAAGTCAGTCAGCTGAAGCTGCAAAAGAAAGTGAAGATTTGGCATGCTGAAGGCGATCAGTTCATGGTTCCTGCAAACTGAGTGTCGATGTCTCGGGCCTCTCCTTTGGAGACAGTCACAGCCCTTCACACGTACCATGCTCTCACCCTCGGTGGTGGTATTGATCAGCAGGTTGTAAGTGACAGGAAGTCAGGCTGAACCCACAGCCCTTCCTGACTTCCCACATTGTGCTCAGCATCGAAGTGGCTTGCAAACCACGGTAACTGAATGTCTGTGTCCTTACTGTTGCTTTTAGTGTGTCTTGGAGATTTACCATCAAAGGCAGGTTGTGATGTGATCTTGGAATCATCAATATGTCACTAACATTTCCGAGTTCCAGCCGCATATTTTTCAAGCATCACTCTCTTGATTTCCTTCATTTCTTCATGCCCTTCACAGCAAACAGCTCTGAAGGGACGTCAATGCAGCAGAACAACTCTTTACCCTTTTTCAAGGCCAATTTTGCAATATGGGCAAAATGATTGGAAATGGAGTCCTGGAAACACTGAAACCATCTGTCAGGGACTCAGTTAAGAAGATCCACACTGTTTCACAGCCAAGGATGGAGATAAATTATGCCTGGCTGGAAATGTCCAAAGCAAGTTGGATTCCCATTCAAGCTTATTAGGACCAATTACAATTTTTTTCAGTATTCATTGCCCTGGTAAAGTCACACATTCAGATGATGATCAACTGTAAGTTACACTGATGGGGAAGAGCTGAGATGTTAGCGTTAGCAAAAGTATTTTTTTTAGCAAATGATAACTAGAGCAGGTGTCACTATAATCAACCACAAGCATCTGTCAAAATGTCTGTAGACCAATTTGCATTCACAGATGCAATCTATGAAAGGTTCCCATGCATTTTGTAAAAATAACAGCGTTAATATTTAATCACAAACTCCAGAAGTATTTGGCTAATATTTATTCATGAAATGTACTGAGTAAAATATTAAAGAACGAAAGGGCGGGGCTGTTGTGATTAAATTATATCGCTTGGGATGTCAAGTTTTAGGACACATTGAACACTGTCTCCTTCTTCCCTTAAATATTTATTGCCATTTTAAAACTATTGACATCTTATTGCAAAAACAACAGTGACTCTCATATTTTACAGCACAGATTTTTTATAGTAGTAAGCATTAGTAGTCAAAATGTTTCCATAAATGGTGGAACGGAATTAATCTTCACAAGAAGCAAAGACACCCTTTAATTGTAAGTGTGGTTTCAGGCATGAATCATCACCATCCCGTGCCCAGGGTATTTTTTCTATGAAGTACCAATGAGATGGAATGTTTTAGGAACCAGCCTGTGTGTCAGCATCATAAGTGTTTACCCCCTCCTTATCCCCATATGCCACTACTAAATCACTGAGCTGTACATGAATCAAAAAAGTAGTTCAAAAACTTCCATATTAATTATCTTACCATTCATACATTCTTTCCATTTCTCTTGTGTTTTTAATTATTATTTAATCATAATTATTTCCCTTTAAGTAACATTTGTGAGAGCTTGTTCTAACTAATAGACCATATCTGGGGGAAAAACAGAATTTGAATGTACAGATGAAGTATATTTCCCAAGAAAAATGTTACAAAGAACAACATCAAGTCATTAAATAACTTAGCTTTGGTGTCTCCAATGCAGATAAAACAGACTAATGAAGGAAGCACCAAAATTTAGGTTACAAAGAGCAAGATGGATTGTGACTTAATTAAACCAAAGACCAAATACCTAGCAATAGAGTATTAGACAACATGTTTAACTTATCCTAAAACTTAATATCGCAGAGCTACTGAGATGCAGGAAAAGCCTCTAGACCAAACCCTTAATTGGTCTCTGAAACAAGAGCAGTTGTGACATTGGAGGGGAAGAGGAAGTGTCCATCCAAAGGAACTGAGGGTGTATTGAATCAGTTCACCAAGCCACAGTTAATGCTAATAAGCCATAAATAGTTCAGCCAACTGAAATACCAGGCAGAACTCCTGAACTTCTAAGGTTTCACAATTGTTTTCAGAGGGCCAGTATTAACTACAAGGATACTAACTTCACACAGCTCAGGGAACCATGAGCAAATCAAGCACTCAAATACTGTAATAGCAGCACACACTCGAATAATGGTCCTCTTCACAAAGGTCCCAGGATGTCGGAGGCACTAAATGTGAAAATAGCTCTAATATATAAGGATAGTATCCAGCATCATACTCACTCAAGAACTGTTTACTCCTTCTCCTTTCATTTTGGTAGTTAATGGCTTCCTTAAACCTCTTAGGCCACCTGAGTTTTTTGAAACTGGAACAAAACCTCAGTGCTTCCATAAAAGTTGAGACCCTCTTGAATAAGAAGCCCTCATTTCTGTGGTAAGGCCTCCTACTTTTAAAGGGTTCCAAAAGAAGTGCCAAAGTAGGAAGTGAGCACCCCACAAGCAGGGAGTCAAGTCCTCCTTAGCACACGGAGAGGAGTAGAGATGATGGCTCACATTCATCTCAGACACTGAGGCTATCAATCACAAGAAATGCTAAGAATGGAAGTTTGAAGCCCCTCTCATACTTTAGTGCTCTATGATTCCAAATACAAGGAACCAAGTAAAACTGGTTGGAGTCTCCAAACAGAACAATGATTTAGAAGTTAGGATGCTATTTAACAGAATTATTTGCCCACCATACAGAAGGATAACTGCTTAACCTGCCATGTTATAATGAATTATAAGAGCTCTTTGTTTGCTCTCTCACTGTCTTCCAAGAACTTTACATTACTGTATGTAGGGACTCTAGTTTAACCCTCATAACTTTTTAAAGGGCCTTCTCTCTATAGTGACCACTTTACAGATGAAGTAATCAGATAAATATGAATTTATTTCATATCCCACAATGAAAAAGTAATTATCCACTATCAGAGATGCCTATGTGACAGAAGTTTGTGTAGGGGGAGACTGCTCATTTGTTCCCTGGCCACTCAGACCTGAAATAATCACACAGAAACCATATTAATTAAATCAGTGTTTTTCCTATTAGCTCCAGCTTTTTATTGGCTAGCTCTTACATCTTAAATTAACCAATTTCTATTATTCTGTGTGTTGCAACATGGCTATGGCTTACCAACAAGGTTCCAGAGCACCTGTCTCCTGTGGTGGCTACATGGCGTCTCAATGACTCTGCCTTCTTTCTCCTAGCATTCAGCTTAGTTTTCCTGCCTAGCCATACTCTGTCCTATCATAGGCCAAAGCAGCTTCTTTATTCATTGACTAATAAAAGCAACACATATACAGGACCTCCCACATCAAGTTTGAAAGAACAAAGAAAGTCCTCTATGAAACTTCAACAACCAAAACCAAATAAACAAAGGGAAAAATAGAAAATAAAAAATAATATATAATATTTAAAAAACAGAATTAAAATTTCCATAATGGGGCTTATAGTGTCACCATAAATGGAAACAGCTCAAAGAAAAAACACAAAACTTAGAGATCTGAATCCTGAGTTTCAATCAGTTTTTTTCTCAGCAAGAATAGATTTATTCTTTTTGGAGAATCACATAATGAATTTATTCTCTAGGGTTGACCAGTTAGTTCAAAGTTTGTTTTAAATATTAGAAGAATAAAAAAATTACTAGTTTTTGAGATTGATACCACAGTTAGTGGATTATTTGTAAATTGATAAATTACATTGTAGTGGAAGGTAGATGTATAATATGTGATATATGGAGGCTCCAGCACAGCACAAGACGATAAGAAAAGAAGTTCCTACCGGGCTGTGGAGTACATTCATGAGTTTTGTGTTCAATGGTAATGCTGATAAATTAAGAAGAGGAATTGAATGTGATTCACTCTTGATAACAGAGATTGTCCAATACTAATTTATAATCTTCAGACAGAGGCTGATGTAACCTAAAGGCACAACCTGACAGGTGTCCCTTATGTCTCTATATCATTCCCTTTCCAATTGTCTCTGCATTATTTTGCATGATGCTTTAAACTGACTAGTTTTATGTCAACTTAACACAGTCTATAATCATCTGAAAGGAGGGAAACTCAAATGAGAAAATGCCTCCATAAAATCCCTATAGGGCTTTTTCTTAAGTAGTAATGGATGGGGGAAGGCCCAGCTCATTGTGGTGGAACTATTTCTGGACTGGTGATCTTGGATTTTATTTGAAAGCAGACTGAGCAAGCCACAGGAAGCAAGCCAGTAAGCAGCTCCTCTCCCTGGCCACTGCATCACCTCCTGTTTGCAAGTCCAGTTCTACATGGGTTTCTGTTCTGACTTCCTCCAATGATAAATTGTGATCTGGACATATAAGTAAAATAAATCCTTTCCTCCCCAACTTACTTTTTGATCATGGTTCTTCATTATAGCAGTAAAAACCCAAACTAAGACCCTCTAAAAATTCCAAAAGAGGAAACTTAAGCTTAAAATTTTAGATAATGCAATTGTACAGCAGATCAGAAACTCGGGACACATCTGAGAGTGATCCCTGAGTCCTTTTTACTATATCACTCCAGCTGTCCTGTGAGCCTTTGTGTCACGACAAATGGGAAATTTCCCTTTGTTAACGGAATTTTAAAATTGTATTCTCTTACCTTTCAACTTGGAATAGAGTTATTTGTTCTTAGACAAACTTGTGAGGACTTGATTCAAAAGATTTATATTTCAAGGGATCTAGAGAAATCTTCAATAATATTATGGTTTGAATATTAAATTTCTCCAAGTACAGGGTCATATTTGAAATAAGCATATTTGCTTATTCCCTGGTTAGTTGGCACTATTGGGAGTGTGGGTGATTTCTGTAGCTGATGACTAGGGGTAAGCCCTCAAGGTGACTGTGCTGCTTTTACTTCTGGCTGCTCTCTGGTTCACTTAATGTAAAGAGCTTCTACAGCATGCCCTACCTGAATCCCAGTCTGCTTTTGTGCCATAGTAGACAGAAACTATGAATAATAATAAACTTTTGCTCCTTTAATTTTATTCTTGACAGTGTTTTAGAGTGGGAAAGTAGAAAGTAGCTAGCACCCCTGATGAGTAAAGACATGAAGGAGTAGTTTATAAGTTACACTCTCCTTGCGTGATAAGAATAGGGTATCTAACAAGAACCGTCAGCATGGAAGCTGGTAAGATAACAACTGGCTGTGGAGCACATACACAAGGAGATTATATATTTACTCAACAAGTACTTATTGAGCAATTATTAGGATGGGTGCTCTGTGAGGCTTGCAGAGTACAATGGTAAGCAAAATAAACTGAAATGCTTGTTCTTATGTGTATAATGTCTGAAGGTGAGAAAATATGTCAAAGAATATATTTAAATAAATACTTTAAATATATGCTAAAATAAATTTTTAATGCCATGCTTAATACAAACAAGAAATGGAGTATTTGTTACTTAAGTAAATGAAAGCTTCAGGATGACTTAAGTAAAGGCATTATTTCCCCCTTACAACAGAACAATAATCAACTGAATGAGGAGTAATGCACTATCCAGATAAAAATAACTTCAAGTCCAAAATTATTAGATCAGAATGAGCCCAATGTGTGCCTTTTACTGAAGAACAATAGTAAAGAATACTGGAAATCAGGCTGGAACCAGGATGTGTTAGGATAGGTAGGATGGGGTAGCTCAGCATATCATGTATGCACTTCACCTAGCCAGTCAATTAGCTATGTCTGTGTAACATTATCCTTATAGACATGAAAACAAAGATTCAGCAAATTCAGTGACTCATCTAAATGACAGAGCTGGTCAGTAGAAGAACATGGTCTTCCTGGAAGAAAGAATGTATCCTCTGAGAGAATATTGCTCCCTTTATAGTGATACCCAGATGAGAGAGAATCCATCAAGGATACCAGGTTATTGCAGAAAGAGAAAGCTCATTCAACAAGTGAATATTAAGAGATAAGAAAGTCAGAATATAGCCTTCCTTCCTTTGCTTCATTCCTTAAAGAGTCACACCATCTGCTCTGAATCACATCTTGCCTTACACTGGGAGTGGCACAGAGCCAGTTGGCTGCATGGGGCTGATTGCCTTCAGAATAGTAGTATCTTCATGCAAAGAGAGAAAAGTTACAGTTTACAAGATCAATTGTATCACAAATAGATATATTTGGGGATCATCTTCTTAATATTCCTCAATTGGTTCAAATACAATCAAGAAAATAAGTAGTGTTTATCATGGCTGCTCAAATCCCCTCATGCATGGATATTTCAGAATCTGAACAGGAACTCATTTTCTAGACATCTTGCCCTTAAATGTCAGGCTAGAAGTGGAAAACCAGGTAGAGTGAAGCTAAGCTTAATAATCAGAGTCAATATTAGATGAACAGGAATGACATTGAACCCACTAACGTTTCTGGCAGCTGCCATTCTTGTCTCATGACATTGATTTGAGCTTATCAACGCTTGTTTCCTCTTCATTTTCACAGATGGTCCTAATCAATACCTGAATCTAAAATACTTTCATCAGGAGAACAGGTTGCAATTATTGCCTTCTGTCCTCTAGCTTTGGTATATGACTTGAAATATATCAGTTAGAATTTTTTAAACTGGGGTATTTAACAGTATATCTCAAATACACACCAAAATGTTTCCATCTAAGAAGTTATCTTGAGTTCACTATTCCCCCATGAACAAATATCATAACTTGTAAGAAAACCGGTCCCCATGGAGCCAGAAGAACTGAGAAATTCTTCCTTCCATCCTTCTGCAGAAAGAAGAGAAGCTAGAAGTTCCTCACACATGAATATCTGAAATTTCCACAAAGGCCTAGGAAGATAGCTCAAGTAATATTTTACCTTGGAATCTTTACTAATGAGGCACTCTAAAGGAAAAGTTGATGGGTTTCAACTTAACTTTAGGGATTCGTGTCTGAATGAGTATGCTACATGCTTACAATACCTGTAGATTTACCTTGGATAAGAAACTTATGCATCTTATAAGTGTATACATAATCATTTCTATATCAACATATAGAATGAGATAGGGAAGTTAAAAGTATCCTGACATTGAAAAGTGAAAAAGTAAATTTCTGAATTAGAGTATTTTCCCTAAATGAGTAAAGAGAGTCAATTCAAGATGGTTAATCTTGATGGTCACCTGGATCAGGCTAAGAAATGCCTAAAGCACTATTTAAACACCCCTTCAGGAGTGTCTATGATAGCATTCCCAAAAAAGTTGCTTCAAATCTATGGATGAACGGCTCATGAATGACTGATCTGATAATAAGAAAAAAGGCCCATATTAGCAGGTACTTGAGGCTACATCTCACAGTGGACCTTTCTTTGCTCCCTGACCTCACATAAGAGAACTGAAATATTAATCTAATTAGTCTTAAAAACAAAAACCAGAAGTCAGATATGGGGTAAAAACCTAGAAGCTAAGAGAGCAGGGAGCAGACACCAGTTGTTACTGCCCCTCTCATTCCATTTTCCAAAAGGATACAGATTCTATCCCCACCCTGCCTTAT
The DNA here is from genome assembly GCF_014885135.2 of Alexandromys fortis. Classification (NCBI taxonomy): domain Eukaryota; kingdom Metazoa; phylum Chordata; class Mammalia; order Rodentia; family Cricetidae; genus Alexandromys; species Alexandromys fortis. Next base: position 2,710,120 of record NW_026068014.1, on the reverse strand, counting down.
TGTTTCCTTTCTCTCTGCACAGTCCTGCAGATCTCTATGGTTAATTATTTGCTCACTCTGCCTTCTGACTCCACGCAAACTTTGTCAGAACACAAACAAAATACCCCACAACATTTCCCCCTTCTTGTCTAAATAAAAAGTGTAGATTTTGACTAGAGAAAAACTATATGCAATAAGTACAATAACAATAAACAGGCAAGAATTACATTAACAATGTCAATCCATTTTCATTTGAAAAATTCAGAGAAAATACTCTGAAAATGCTATCTTATATTGGTAAGACCAAAGCATTGAACCAAATTCACTTTCTAACCTAACTTGTATTGCTAACCTAAACTATCTTTTTATACCTCCTTTGTGACCTTTTTTCTGAATTTTCTAACAAAGAAGACAATAACTATTTAGTCTTCAACTCCATCAGAGACCTGAGAAGGATATATTATTACCTGAATAAACAGAAAGTGCAGAGTAAACAACTGCCAAAACTAAGAAATGACAGAAACAGTGAGCTACGTGGACAGTCACCCAAGGTTCTTCTGTAATATTGGGACATCCCTCTTCATTATACAGGTCTAGAATATCTGACAGACTTCTGAGAAGCAGGAAATTCTGAAGAGTTATCCTACCTTGTCTTGGCAAAGTTTGGCAGCCATTTTCTTTTGTGTACTACTTATCCAATTTGGACAGTGTACTGTCAGCAGTTGAAGCAAGGCAGTTTCTTATCCAGTGTCTAACTTTTGTTACAAAAAAATAAACTCCATATGGAGTTTCTTTGATACCCATCAACTTCTCTGGAATAGATTGGTGCCATGAAAAACAGAAACGTCTCATTGTCATAAAAAAGAATCTTATGTTATCAAAACATCTTAAATGATATATTCTCTAGATCTCTGAAGTGTTTGAGAGCATCTGTCTACCTAAACTATATATTCATTTGATCTTGAAAATATACCTAACATGTATATATACCTATATATATGAAAATATACCTAACAAGTTTGACTGTATTAGGGGGCTAACTAATAACCTGCATCGTTATTATCTTAAATAGTTTGCAATAATAACTTTCAAGGACTAGAAATTTACATTAAGGTACAATACATTAAATGAATAGAAACATATGTACAATATGTTCTAACAAAAATAACCTTAGATTTGTACAATTCATAAAAATTTATGCCAATATAAAATATTTAAGATTAGTAGTTGCTTTTTTGGTTTAAAAATTGATTCAATAGTCTACCCTTTTACCCTATTTCTATATCCCCCATTTTTCTTTTCAGAACAAGACCCCTGAGTCTTATCTCCTTTTTCCTGACCATTACCAGTAACCCCCCCCCAAATGAAGACAAATATCCATAACCTACTGAATAACAAAAACCACCAACCCCACCTCTTGGATATGTGGGTGTCATGTTCTTAAAATTGCTTCCTGCTATTTGCGGGTGACACATTAATCTAATTAATCTTATCAATAAAAAAAACAGGAGTCAGATATAGGGGTAAAAACCTGGAATATAATAGAACAGGGAGAAGCCACCAGTTGCTTCCTACCTCTCCTGTTCCTTGCTCCAAAAAGGTCTAGATCTTCTTTCCCCCCGCCTTATCACTTCCCATCTCTCTGAACAGTCCTTTAGACCTCTATGGTTAACTAGTTAACTAGTGACTTACTCTGCCCTCTAACTCCAAGAAAGCTTTATTTGTCAGAACACAAACAAAATATCACACAACAGATTGTTACCTCTACCACAATCTACCATAACTATAATATTCTACTTAAGTACAAGGAGTCAAACAGCCATGGATGGAGCCATCTCAAACCATAGCTGCAATAAATCCTTCCTCCCTTAAGTAGTTTCTGTTATGTAGTTTGGTCACTAATGTACCATTATTTTTTATGAAAAGAAAAAGAACATTAACTATGTCCACAAATGTCCATTTTCCTATTACCATACCTAAAACATGATAGTTTATTGGAGACTTTTTTGCTCTAGCATTTTAGAAAAGTTCAGTTTTATAGCAGGTATTCAACTAAATCTAGAATAAAGCCCTAAAACAACTTATCAGATGGTTATATTTTGTGACGTTCAATGGGAAAAGGGCAAATATGATATCATTCATTGATATGACTTCTAAATTTTTCATTTAAAATGGATTTTAAGTATATTTTTTCTTATTTTTGTTAAGAAAGCTCAGATGATTTATAGAAATCAAAAATAAGCCAGGCTATCTGACAGCTGCTATCACTGGACCCTGAGTTCTAAGCATTTTCCTTGGCCTTCTGGGTGATACCAACCTAAGAAAACTGCAGTAAATGAAGCAGAATAAAATTTTCAAATATAAAACTAAAAGCTTCAGGGTTGGAAATCTAAATCGCAGTTAAGTGCATTTCCTGACCTTCCTGGTGACCCAAGTCGCTCACAACCACTCATAACTCCAGCTCTCGCTGACCCAAGGCCTTTGGCCTCCTAGAGCACCTGCACTCATTGCACATGTTCACAAGCATGTACACACACACACACAATTGTAAATAATAAAAATAATTACATTCTTTGAAAGTTCTTTGTTTCTTTGTACTCGCTGTTAGAAATGGAACAAGATCTTATAAGGAACGACCTACACATAAATTTCCCTCTGTGATTTGCTGAGTCAGATTAGAAGCACCATGGTTGTAAGAGATCCTCAACACAGGGCTGCATCTCAGTGGCTGTGGCAACTCTCATGCCAGCAATGGGCCTGGTACACAGAGGATGGTCAGCAAGTTCCTGCAGACTGATCTGTTGCAGAGAGAGCATATGGAGGCTCGAAGGCTTAATGAGACAGATGACTCCATAGTCCAGGCTGTGTGAGATACTTCAGACATCCGCTCTAGCCTACTTCTTAAAAGAAAAAATGAGAGTGTCATTTACTCTAGCTACATACTGTGTTTGCATACCCGTGACCACAAATTCCAAGTCAATTTCCTGAAACAATAAGAAAATTGACAAAGATAATGAGAGAGTAGGAGGCCGTTTTTTACTTAAAACCATAGACTGATATGTCTAGGGCTTACATATAATATATTGCATATATAAAATAATAAGCCTCCAAAACCTTTAGGCGTCATGGTTTTGAGTGAGTTTCAGTGGAGCTCAAGATGCTACAGAAGTGTTTGGAGTAGACTCACAGAAGACACTCTGGACACCTCTTCCATATGACTTAAATCGTATAGGCACAAGCTAAGTGTTGGGATTTCACAACACTTCATTAGGAAAGTGTGTATTCTACTACTAAAAAATCAATGCTTGATTTCATTTATCAAATTCAACTTTATAACTTTATATATCTGAATGTAGAGCTCCGACATCCAAGATGTTTTCAGCAATTAGTGTCAGAACTAAGCTAAAATCCAACAGACTGATTTCCTCCATGCAGTAATTTCACCTTCAGAGACTCCTCGCCCTGCTTCCTGTAAATCTAAGAATGGGAAAGCTGAAAAGTGTAATGCATTGTGTTACCTGTAGTTTGCATGCATGCCACATAAGGCAGTCATAAAGAATCTCATTGCCTTGGTCCTGCATGTGAAGAACCAATTACAATATATTTAGAAAAGACATTTAGATGGATTTAAATAAAGGTATCTAAGCTTTGAGGACACTGGGTGATTACGGCAGTTAACTGTAGTTAACTGGTATGTGCCAGAACTAGGTCAAAACAGTTTTAACCACCTACTTAGTCCATCACTGAGTACAGAAGCAAGGCCCACTAACTGTCTCTTGGAGACCACATTCTACTGTCTCTCCCGAGCAAGAGCAGTAAATACAATTTAACTCCTGAGATCTCTCAGGATGAGGCACCTGTCCTCTATTGCTTAGGGTCATCTTTGTGGATTCCTGGAAATTTCTCTAGTGTCAGGTTTCTTGCTAGTCCCATAATGGTTCCCTCAATGAAATTATCTCTTTCCTTGCTCTCATCTCTGTCCTTCCTCCATCTCGACGATTCCATTCCCTCAAGTTCTCTTCCCAGCTCCTCCTCCCTTTCCACCCTTCCTTCTCCCCCTACTCCCACACTCCCAATTTTGTCAGGTGATCTTGTCTATTTCCCCTTTCCAGTTGGATCTATGTATGTTTTTCTTAGGGTTCACCTTGTTACTTAGCTTCTCTCGGATCATGAACTATAGGTTCAATATCCTTTGCTTTACAGCTAGTATCCATTTATAAGTGAATACATAACATTTATCTTTCTGGGTCTGGTTTACCTCACTCAGGGTAGTGTTTTCTAATTCCATCCATTTGCATGCAACTATCAAGATGTCATTGTTTTTAACCTCTGAGTAGTACAGTAGAAAATGTGTAAATGTGACACATTTTCTTTATCCACTCTTCTGTTGAAGGGCATCTAGGTTGTTTTCAGTTTCTAACTATTACAAATAATGCTGCTATGAACATAGGTCCCCAGATAAGACCCTAATCAATGGAGGACAGGGTGCCCAAGCTGTCCTTGCCCTGTAGTCAGATTGATGAATATCTTTTTTTTTTTTTTTTCGAGACAGGGTTTCTCTGTAGCTTTTGTTTCCTGTCCTGGAACTAGCTCTTGTAGACCAGGCTGGCCTCGAACTCACAGAGTTCTCTGTCTCTTTCCACCTGTCTCTGCCTCCTGAGTGCTGGGATTAAAGGCGTGTGCCACCACCGCCCGGCTTTGATGAATATCTTAAATGTCACCATACAACCTTCATCTAGCAACTGCTGGAAGCAGAAGCAGAGACCCTCCACAGAGCACTGAGCTGAGCTCCCAAAGTCCAGTTGAAGAGTGGGAAGAATGAAAATATGAGCAAAGAGGTCAAGACCATGACGAGAACACCCACTAAAACAGTCTACCTGAGCTAATGGGAGCTCAACAACTCCAGCCGAATTGGGAAGGATCCAGCATGGATTCAAACTAGTCCCTCTGAATGTGGGTGACAGTTGTATGGATGGGGCTGACTGTGGGGTCACTGGTGGTGGCACTGGGACTTGTTCCTACAGCTTGTACTTGCCTTTGGGAAGCCTGTTCTCTTTGGATGGATGCCTCGCTCAGGCTGGATATAGTGGGGAGGGCCTTGGACCTTCCCCAGGGCAGTGTACCTTGCCCTCTCTGAAAAATGGATTTGGGGTAAGGGTGGGGCGAGTGGGAGGGGGAAGAGGGAACTGGGATTAGTATGTGGAATGAGGGGTGATGGCTTGTTTTCTTTTGAAAAATAAAATAAATTAAATTTAAAAAGTACTCTGAGCTTGAAGGCAGATTGAGTAGAAGGAAGTCATTGGCCAACCGCAAGGTTCAGCTTTAAGCTACAAGGAAGAATGGAAGCAGGCCTGAAGTCCTTATTATCCCTGATTTAAAACATCAAATGTGCAGAATAGAAAGGAGTTGAAATACAAGGATTGAAATCCTAAGCTAGAGCATGCTGAATTTCACGGTAAGTCCCAGTATGTTCCAGTCTAGGCCTGGGAAGCTCAGGAGGGAATCTAAGGCCCCCGAAAGTCCTGTGTACAGTAATCTTTCAGATAGCTCCTTGGCTAAAAACAAGACTGTGGGATTAACTAGAGGAGGCTCGATTGTGCAGGAAATGGGCTTTTGAAAGGAAAATGAACGCAACCTCATTTCACTGAGGCACAATCCGATGGCTGTGTTTTGGGCTCTGCTGACAAGGGCCAGATTCCACATGATCATTTGGGGAAGCCAGCGAAGCTCACGGAAACACTCTGCCCTGCAATTTAGCCCCAGCTGTTCAAGCTGAGACTGCTCTTTAAAATGAAGCAAACTGGTGAAAACGCTGGAGTTCAGCAGTTTCACTCTGTTGGGCCAAAGCTTCTGCGGAGTCCCAGCCCACAGATTCCTTTGATTTAGCCAGATGCTCAGGGCTCCCGAGCCAGGCTTATGGAGAACTCCGTCAAAAGGCAACACGACTGTGTGGATCACAGCTACGCCAAAATGAAGCCAGCCAGAGAGGCCATCAGGCCTTGTTTTGCCAGTCCGAAGTCTGGACTGTGAAGAGCCTTCAGATGGCTCCCAACACTGACATCAACATAATGTAATTTTAAAACCAGTTATTAAAGCAAAATAAACTGTTTTTATGGTGAAGTTGTTGGTGAGTGCTTAATTGGTTGGCTGGTGTTTGTTTTTGTTGCATGTATGTTTGTTTGTTTGCTTGCTTGCTTGTTTTTCCCAGCTATATAGGTTGCATAGTTCACTCCAAATACTAGCTTTGTCCCAGTAGACATTGCTAAGATACAAGCAAATCCAAGAATAATGCAAACAAGCTCTTTATATTACCTCTGAACTTTCGTTTTCATTTCATTGAACTGATGTCATACTACGAATGCTGTCAACCCCTAGATCATAAAATCTTTCCAACCATGAACACATGCTCTTATGGAGGCGGTTTTTCCGTGTGGAGATACTTCAATGCCCATTGGATTGCACGGCATCTTGATAGTGGAATCTTTGCAAAGGAGTACTAAAATACATCCAGAAGTTTTATGGAAATAATTGGCTCTTCAGTCCTCCCACGTCACTCTGGGATTGTTTATAATAGTGTTTACTCTACATGAGTTCCGTCAAGTGAAGTCAGTAGTTGACTAGCATTGCTATCATTAGATAGCGCCGTTGTCTTTTAAACTGCTGGGAGAGAGAGAATGGTTGGGGGATAGATATAATTCGGAAATCCTTGTCAATGGAGCTGGATAGATCACTCAGTCAATAAAATGCCTGTCATGCAAGCATGAGGACCTGAATTCATTTTCCCAGAACTCATGTAAAGAAGTGAGTGCCCAGATGCAGAGACTCACAACCAAACTTTAGGTGCAGACAGAGCCCAAACTGGGGATTTCCATCAGGTTCCTTTCCTAGGAGCTCTGGGAACCCCACCAATGTAGGGGGCATAGGATTGTAGGAGCCAGAAGGAGCAGAGACGACTTGGAGAACATGGCCCACAGAACCAACTAAGCAGGGCTCACAGGGGCTTATAGAGACTGGAGTGACAATCATGGAACATGTATGGGTCTGCACTAGGTCTTCTGCATACATATTAAGTTGTTAGCATGGTGTTTATGTGAGACTCCTCACAGTGGGAGTGGCAGTGACTCTGGCTCTTTTGCCTGCCCTTGGGACCCTTTTCCTTCTTCTGGGTTGCTTTGCCCAGTCATGACATGAGGGTTTGTGCCTAGTCTTATTGTAACTTGTTATGCCTCTGAAGAATTCCTGATGTCCCTGAGAGGTTTGCTCCTTTCTGAAGTAAAACAGAGGAGGAGTGGATATGAAGGAGAGATTAGGTGGGTGGTAGAACTGGGAAGAGAGGAGGGATTGGGAAACCGGTGCAGAAGCAGGAGAAGAAGAGGAAGAAGAAGAGGGGTAGATGGAGGAGGTGAAAGGGAAGGAGGCAAATAAGACACTGAGTTCCTTCCTATAACCCTAATACTGAGATGGGGGACAGAAGGTAGAGATCCTTGAAGCTCACTGGCCAGTTAGCCTATTCAAAATCACAAGCTTCAGATCCAGTGAGAGACCTTGCCTCAAAAAATGAAAATGGATACTGTCTCCTTGGATCTCCACACAAATATACTCATATGAAAGTATACCCAAAACTCACTCCTACATGAACAAATACACATACCATACATACACAAAATATGAAACACTCACACACAGAGAGAAAACTAAACAACAACAAAAAATGTAGTAAGTCAAAACAGAGAGAAATCTGTGTGTCCACTAAGCAGGCTTTAGGGTTCATCAATCATTTAGCACAAGAGAGAGGAAACACAGTTTCTCCTCCCCTAGCCCTGGAATTTGAGTGAAACTGTGCTACTCAAGCCTCTTGTGTCCACTTCCTGTCAGTAATTGAAGTGTCTGGAAGATAAAAGGAGCCTCAACATGAGATGAAGAAATAATTCCTTTAGAAACATCCATCTTGACAACAACTAAATGTGTGGATAGTGATTGCAAACACTTAGTGAATCACTAAGCAGTGGAAGATCTAATTTCCAGCACTGCTCAGGGATGGGGGTAGTTTGCCCTGCACACCGTACAAGTCCGGGTAACTCATTTTTCTTTGCACAATTCCCAGGTGACAAAGTCCTCACAATGGAGGGCTAGATTAAATAAAGATTAACGTTTGTGTCTGGAAAGCATGGTTTTGTGGACATTATAAGGAGCTATTGGAGGAGGAGAATGATGTAAGTACACCACTTAGGGCAGCGGTGGAGCCCAATGGGCAGCACTGCCTCGACCTTAGTGTTAGACATTCTCACTGGGAACAATAGGCCTCTGTCACATTTTTTCCCCCTGGAGGAAAACACAACGTAAAGAAATTCTGTATACCAGAATGTAACGGCATAAACGAATGCAGACAGATTGTCAAAATATATACAGCTTTAATGGAGAAATAGACTTACAGAACCACTGTCCCCGCGGAGACCAGGAAAGCAGAAGCAGAAGCAGCGTCTGGGAGCACGCTCGCCAAATTTATAGGCTAACATTAGCCCGAGGCTAACACGCCCCCTAAGGGGCAGGACTTATCCCTACATCTCCCCTTTTTTTCTAAATAAGACAGAACTAAACCAAATACAACTATATATAATAATAACAAATAATAAATATAACAAACAATATTGGGAATCAAAAGTTTTGCCAAACATTCTATCTCAAGGAGTCTAAATAATGTAGAGAGTAACTACAATTATATAATCTTCAACTTTGTCAAAGATCTGAGAAGGGAATAAATATTACTTAACAAACGAGATATATCCAAAATGTGCAACAATTGACAGAGACAACTGACTACCTGGGCAATCACCCAAAGTCTGGTTTGCAATGTTGAGTCAACCAACTTTGGCTAAGGCCTAACATAACTGACATACCATTATTAAAGGCAAGGAACTTTTTTAGAACTATCTTACCCTGTCTTGGCAGGATAAGACAATCCTGTTTCATTGTCAGAAGTTGAGGTATGGGCTTTTCTTAACCCAAAGGCCAGTTCTGCCAAGAAGACAAGCTCCCAGTGGAGTGTCTTTGGTGCTCAACGTTCTCTAGGGAATAGAGCGGTGTTGCCAGGAGCAATTGTGTCTCACTATCACGAAACTCTGAGTTATATTAAAGGCCATTTTCTACAGCTCTTTGAGGAGGTTGAAGATTATCTATCTATACTGAGTATAATCTCTATATATCTAAAGAACCTGATTAGTCTAATTATAAATGACAAACGTAGATGACTACTAATTTATATAATTCTCAATATCTATATAACTTAAAGACTAAGACAATAAACAACTGTGTAACAAATGAGAATAATGACCTCCAAATATAAACACTGTACAAATATCCATTGCAACATGGTAAATATATATCAATACACAAACACTATATAAGTATCTTAATCAGAGGTAGAAATGTACACTGCAATATGGTAAATATATACAATATATATATATATATATCAATACAATATATGTCAATACATAAAAATGTTTTAAAAAGAGGTAGAAACATGCATGCATACAATAGTCAATATAATTTAACTTTGTATCAATATACAAGAATTGATACCAATATATTTGTCTAAAAACAGTAACTCACAATTATAAATCTATTATCCCATCATCCCTCTCTCTCTCTCTCTTTTTTTTTTTTTCAAACCCTCCACTCCTATTACTACAGACTGGCACCCAGACATGTGGACAACTGAATCCACTGAAAGCCTGAGACAGCTTGGGAAGTAATTCTAGAACAAAATGAAAGCATTGTGCCTGGTTTCTTGGTAGCAGCACTCTCTCCGGTCTACTTTGCTTGCTAGAGGCAAGCAAGTGCTCTCATCTAAGAGAGGCTTCCTGACTCAGCTTTAGCTGCAAAACCCTGCAGCTCATTAAGAGGTCCTGCCACGAAACACTTAAACAGTGTTGACGAAAAGCTGAAGGCATGCTTTTCAGTTTTCAGCCGTAGCAGGAAAAAAGCTGCGATGTTTAAAAATGCCGGATTTCTGGGCTGTCCTGCCAGGGCAAACTCTGACTCTTTTACGCAGGCGGTTCGTGCGGTTTGCAAGCACAGGCTGCTGAAGCTCGCTTGCTGGCAGGGACCTTGAAATGCCATAGAGTTGTGGCAGTAAACAGCTACAGCCAGTTCCTCAGCCATGAGGCTGGAAAGCTAAGGAATGGACTGGATCCAGCCATCAAAGCCACGGCTTTAGTCCTACTGATATTGCTTAGTAAATTAAAGACTCATGTGGTCAGAAAAAGAGAGATATACAGTAAAGAGAGATTCAAAGATAAAGAAAATTTCTAAATGGTTTACAGTGTGTTAAAAAATATATGCAAGCTAAAAGTTAAAAGTTCTTAAAAGTAAAAAAAAAAAAAAAGGAAGAAAGAGGGTAGTTGTTTGTGGTAGTACACACCTTTAATCCCAACACTTGGGAGGCAGAGGGAGATTGACCTCTGTGACTTCAAGGTGTGGTAGCACACGCCTTTAATCCCAAATGCCTGTGAGGCAGAGACAGGCAGATCTCTTCATAACCATAAGAGAAGGTTGTTCCTGGAGGCCTTAGGTATCAAAATTTATGAACAGGCAAATTCTTTATTTGAAGTGACATAGAATTTGCAAACCTGTTCATAGGTTAATTCATCTCTAGGTTGTTTATGATACCCAACAAAATATAAATGTTATATAAATCATTGTTATAATGAATTGTTTAGGAAATGTGTGACTTTAAAACCCTATATATGAACCACAGAGACAGAGTTTTTAAAATGTTTTCAATCCAAAGTAAGTTGAATTTGTTGATACAAAAATCACAGTGATATTGAGGGACAATTCTACTGGGAGTTCAAGCATTCAAACTAAATTTAAGGGTTTGACCCCATTGCAGTTATAAAGTGTTTGAAGTTTAAATTGTCCCAATAAACTTACTATTGAGAAAATTGTTAAATAAATATAAATATCCACTTTATTTATATAAAAAAAGATACTTAAAGTTTGTTCCTGAGTTTCTCACATAACTCTGTAGCTGTTTATAATTCCTGGGTAAGTATTTGAGCATGATCTTCTGGATTCATTTTATATTTTTCCTGTCTTAGGCCTGAAATTAAAACTGCTCTGAGAAACACAGGTTTCTTTTAGTGGAAACATTATTTCAAAACCACTACAGCCTGACTTTTGGATGTGCCCTTTGATGCTAGAAAGTGTATTATTTGTAGGCTTATCCAGTAAGAATAGATTAGACATATATAAAATATGTCATAATTCCATGCAATCTCTCCCCACTTAAAAATGGAAGAACGGGTCTTTTATTCAATTCTTTAATATTACATCTTTTGGGGGAGGCTGCTTGTTCCTTTCCTGGCTGCTCAGACTCCCAAAGTAATCACACAGTAATCTGTATTAATTGCAATACTGTTTGGCCAATAGCTTAAGCATATTTCTGGGTAACTCTTACCTTAAATTAACCCATTTCTATTAATCTGTGTATTGCCACATAGTTGTGACTTACCAACAATGTTCCTGTGCATCTGTCTCTGGTGGCTACATGGCTTCTTCCTGATTTTGCCTATTTTCTTCCAGCATTCAGTTTAGTTTTCCCACCTAGCTCTATTCTGTTAAGCCACTGGCCAAAAGCAGCTTCATTATTAACCAATGGCAATAAAACATATTTACAGCATACAGAGGGGAGTCTCACATCATATATCTGTATCTTCTGTCTTCTATACAAAAGTTCTAATGCTAGATGAGATATGAACAGTAACAATCACACAATTACTCATGCGTTTTTCCTGCAAATTGCATGCCTAACTAAGAATAATGTTATTACCTCCGGTGCAATTTCTAGAAATAGATTTGAAGCTTTAGTTCAATATGCTTCCTTGATTGTTTCCTCATCTTTACAGTTATTCCTTAATAGTTTTAATATATTGTTTCAAAGATACTTTCTCCTTTATAGCCCACATTTAAGTTTAGTTCTTTAAATAGCTACATGTTCAAGGCTCACTAGTCATCCCATGTCATTCTGGAATTCTTGAGTTGTTTTCACTATATGAGGTTCAAGTCCAGCTTCCTTGGGAAATCCAGGGGCAGCATTCTTTGGTTTAGTATGTGCTGAGTATAATCTGTGCCAGTTATGCTCAAAAGTCATTTCTCTAGTTATAAAACTCTTTGTGTCATAATTTTTTCTTAAATTCCTAATATATATTGCTCCATTTTCTTCTGGCATAAAAATTTGCCGTCAAACAGGATGATAAAAATCTAATTATTTTTCCATTATAAATCACTTCCTGTTTTATTAAGATATGCAAATGTGGGCCTTTTCCTTTTATACCAGGTTTTAGTGGAACATATTTTGGCATTTGATGTTTTGGATTGTCAGTCTGAGGTACATATTCCAATATGAACCTCTCTGTTCCTTCAGGAAATTTTTTCTTTAATTTTAATTATTAGGATTCTTTTCTGCTCTCTTGGTTACTTCTTCAAAGTTCCAATTATACATATTCTGAGTCCTTTTTTGTCAAAATTGCTCTTTTGTAACGTTGAGGTACATATGTCAAAGAACACTTATAGAAGTCAGGGGACAGCTTGGAAGAGCCGGTTCCATCCTTCCATTATGTGGGTTCCAGGGATCAAACTCAGGTCTTCAGGATTGGTGGAAAGCATCTTTAGCTGATGAGCTACTGTCAACCCTGATGCTGGATATTTTATTCAAAAATTTTTCACACTTCATGTATTTTGATCTCCAAAACTGTTTTACTTTTTATACCTCTTGTATTTCTTGAAATGTATTATCTACTATAGTATTCATTCTTGTATTTTATTCTAGTTAGTCTTTTATTTATGAATTTTGCTGCCCTTCATATTCTCATTTCTGGATATTTTTCATTTCAATACGGCAAATTTGTGTATTGAGTACTTTCCATTGTATTTCCTTTTATACAACGGACAGTTTTCATTTAATATACACTTTTTTCTGATGGCCTTTTAAAGGGGAGGAGGTAATAAATACTCCTGCAAATGACTTTGCAAGGCAATCAGTAAGCAGACAAGTCAAACTCACCCTCAGAGAACAGAACAGCTGCAGCTCTTTCTGCAATCATGTATCCTTTTATTCATTCAGCACATGTCTAGTCAATGCCAGCTACACGTGAAGCAATGAGACTCAAATTATTAAGAAAGATATTCGCAATTAATAAGATTAATGATTAGTAAGATAGACATGACCCATTCCATTAAAGATTTATAATCTAATATGGGGTCAGACAATTAAACAGAGAATTACTGTGAAGAGCTGAATGACAATCCACTTTGGGTCTTAACTTTTTTCTATTATAATATAGATGAGAGATAGAGCAAGAGTTGTGACTAAGTAGTGATAACTGTTCCACTCAGAAATCATATTTGCTTAAGGTACTGCATCAAACTCTCCTCCTTATGACAGTGGCACAGTCATCATGCCTCCACTATCTGTGAATCAGGAGGTGATTCCTATTAAGAGTCATTGTTCTAATTGAAGCACTAAAATACCATTAAACCTAGAGCTCTACTAAGAAGCCCACTAAAGATGTGATAAAAAATAAACATATTTGCATGTTACTATCTTAATTATATAATGTCCTCTATCTTATAGGTCAAAAATGAATACGTTCTGATAGCAAAAGGTTAAAAAGTCACGAGCACTACTGCCCTCTTCTCATTATCCCCATGACAAGAAAATGCAGATTCATTAACTGGACCAGTGGATGGCTCAGCCTAACCACCTAGAATGAATACCTAAAGTACTAGTCACCTGCAACAAAATAAAAAGAAATAAATGAGATGCAGAAATAGAAAGTGGGGAATATACCAGTCTCTTACAAAACAAGTTTTTCCTTTTTGGTTTTTTTTTTCATTTGCTTATGAAAACTTTGAAAATTTGCTATCCCAAGTCAGAAAGAGTAGGAACTTACTGGAGTTTTACTTCATAACGACTCCTGTACTTTTAGAACCAAGAGAAAAAGAAGAAATTGTTAATCTGCCTCTTCTTCCAACTATGTGGTTTTGGGTGCTGCTTACACACACGACCATAAAGATACAAACTTCAAGTCTCTCAAGAATGCAACCACACCAAGCTTACATGTCCATGTTTGAGATGAAATCATTGAGCATTTTTTTAAATTGCAATAAATCTGGGATGAATCCAAGGGCCATGGCCAGCTCTTATCAACTCCAGGAATAGTTTTACCTTGCTATATCTTAACCACAGAGATTTAATCTTTTTCTAACAGAAATTATGTTTTGAGGAACATACTTATAGCTAACGAGGGAAAAGTAACTAATACACAGAGTTTAAATTATGTGTGTCAGATCTGAGGACATTTAATGTAAAATATCACTAAAAATAGAAAAAAAGCAGTAGAGTAATGATTTTTAAAACTAAAATATTATATGAGTCAACCTCAAATATGAATATAGAGGGATCAAAGGAAATGAAAGCAAGCTAAGGTTTGAGTCACAATGGATAGGGAAGAAAATAAATTTGGTCTAAATTCAGACCTGCTCCCCCCCCCAAATATGCAGGTTACCAAGACAGAGGGTCAAATGTCATGTCTTATTCTAGATACATTAAGATGCAATTGAGAACTAAAAAAAAAAAATAAAAATATAAAGAAAAGTAAGTGGTTTCCTGAGAGAAGAAGGTAGATGGCTAAGAGAAAGAACCAGGATTTTTTTCCTACAAATGTCCACATTCACTGATACTGCTATCCTCAGCTGAATAGTCAGGTACTTGGAAAGAGCATGTTTGGTAAACTAGTGAGAAGTTGGGGAAGGGATATATGGACAGCTTTCACCAAAGAGTAAGGATTGTGGAGATATACATATGCCTCCATACAAATGCTCGCTAAACGGTTCTGCCAAAAAATTGTTAAGAGAGTCATGAACCTCCTTAAAGCACATACATAACAAGAAAGGGGCTTAAATTTCTTCAACATGGAAGATTAATAAATATTTCCAGATATATAAAAGTGGAGTTGACCACAAAAAAGGATATAAGAAAAATACTAGAGGACTTAGTCAAGTGACTTTACAATGGTGGCATTGTTAATAGTCACCCTACCACAGCCTGATTGTCCTAAGAGCCAATAAATAAAAATACTGTATAGGCAACATGAGGGAAAACATTAAGAAGAAATAGAAGGTCTGGATATGAATTTTAGAAAAATGTTAGAGATTGGTGGCATAAGACACAAATGCCATAGAGATCTCACTCCAAATGAGCTGATGTTCTGCTTCAACCACACAGCTAATCAGTCCTTAGCAACAGGTATATATGTGATACCAGGTCTTCTTGTTCCAGTGATGGAAAAGAAAAAAATGGGAGTGAGGAGATAAAAGGTTTCTTTTAAAGTCTGGCAAAACTAAAATAGTGATTCTAAAGGAAGAAAGGAAGCTGTCTGTCAACTGTGGCTTCCTCCACCAGTCCTTAGCACTTATAAGAGGCAGAGGGAGACCTGTGAAGACATTCAACTCATACAATTCATGAAGGACACCTTTTTGGGGCAGCTTCTTTCCAGCCTGGCAATTGTCATTTCTTATAAAAGATCTCCAATCTGTGGGTTTCTTTAATTGTGAATCACAATCAAATTTGTACTTATGCACCGACATCAAATATTCCAATGTGTTCTGTTAATTTTAGGTCAGAGTGTCATGGCACAGTTTTGTCATTTGTATATACAACTAAAATATTCCAGTTATAGGGCAACAATGAAGGAAGAACAAAGTCCCCAAGACTGCCAGAGAAAGAGTAGGTAGTCAGATTTAAATGGAGTCTATAAGAAGGCAGGTCAGATTGAAAATTGGGCTTCACATCCCAGAGCAAGCATCCTGAACAGGATTTAAACAACTGGAATTTAAAGATCATCAAAGTACGAGACTAAGGACATAAAACAAGGAGCACCGGACTGAAATCTCAAGGTCCAAATCAGAAGCAGAAGGAGAGAGAGCACAAGCAAGGAACTCAGGACCGCGAGGGGTGCACCCATACACTGAGACAAGGGGGATGTTCTATCGGGAACTCACCAAGGCCAGCTGGCCTGGGTCTGAAAAAGCCCGGGTTAAAACCGGTCGCGCTGAACATAGTGGACAATGAGGACTACTGAGACCTCAAGAACAATGGCAATGTGTTTTTGATCCTACTGTACCTATTGGTTTCGTGGGAGCCTAGGTAGTTTCGTGGATGCTCACCTTACTAGACCTGGAGGGAGGTGGGTGGTCCTTGGACTTCCCACAGGGCAGGGAACCCTGATTGCTCTTTGGACTGACGAGGGAGGGGGACTTGATTGGGGAAGGGGGAGGGGAAAGGGATGCGGCTGGGGGGAAGAGACAGAAATCTTTAATAAATTAATTAATTAATTAAAAAAATAAGCAAAGAGAACAGCACACTGCAGTGAAACCATGCCTCATCTCCCTCCAAACCAGCATGTCCCGTATGGCCCAGGATGCTCTCCCAAGGAGGGAGGATGACAAGCAAAGCTCACCAGTTCCCTCCCTACCCTCACAATTGCTTCCATTCCCATACATGGGCTCAGCCATGTGCATCCTGCACAGCCTGAAAGAAGTGCATTTAAGGAAGATGCAATATAGCCAGAGTTTTAATAACGTGCTGATCCTGAAATCCAGCTAAGAGGGGGGTAGGGAAAAACCAGAAGGTAGCTAATGATCCTAAAAAAAAAAAATGGGAAAAAAAGTGAAGTCAAAAAAAAAAAAAAAAAAAAAAAAAAGAGGAAAAAGGTAGGCTTGGATGAAGCCAACTAGAAGGAAGCTGTAAATGACTATAGCTGGTGTGGAAGTCTGGATGAGAATGGTCCCCATAGACTCATATGTTTGAATGCTTGTTCCTTGGTTGATGGAACTGTTTAAGAAGGATTAGAAAGCTTGATCTTATTGGAGGTATGTCACTAGGGGCAGGCTTTGAGATTTCAAAAGTCTATGTCAGTCCCAATTAGTTAAGGCTCACTCTCCTGTGAGTCTCTCTCTGTCATTCTCTCTCTGTCATTGTCTCTGTGTCTCTCTGTTTCTCTTTCTCTGTCTCTCTGTCTCTCGCTGTGGATCATTCGTAAACTACCAGTTACTGCTCCAACTCAGTGCCTGACTGCCTGTTACCATACTTCTAGCTATGATGGCCAGGGACTCACCCACTGAAACTGTAAGCAAACCCCCAAATGAAATATTTTTATTGTTTATAAATTGCCTTGATTATAGTGCTTTGTTACTGCAATAGAAAAATAACTAAAACAGCTGGATTAAGTAGAACCTTGTGAGATGCTATACAACTCACAAATTATATTTTCTTACACCCATATTGATCTGGGACCCTCTTCACAGCATAGTGTCCAACTATAAAAGCACATTGAAGCAGTTTGCATGCATATACTAGCTTTTGTATTTGAGTTTGAACCGATAGGAATCTGTATACTTTTATGTAAATGAAGGAGAAATGAAAGAAACACGAGAAGTAGTCAATAAGACAATAAGATGTTTAACATGCTAACACAAGTTTTCTTTGCAAAGGGCTGCGGGAGATTTTCTTCTTATTGTTTCTCTACACCCCAATTGTGATATATATTTAAATGCATAGGCATAGATGGCCCAAAAGCTTTGCTTTTTCTGTGTCCGATTGCGCTACACCCACTTGATGAAAACTTGACATGAAAATTGCTCACGTCAGTTCTGAAGTTTAAAAACAGCTGTAACACATGCAGCAACTAGAAGACCATCTTTGCATACTTGTGTTATTTTCATCCAAACCCTCTCACAATCCCAGTTACAATCATGAAAATAAGTGTGATGAAACAGAGTATCAGACTTTGACAAGCAACAGCTGAAATTCAGGAAGGTCAGTACTGTCCACCACTGGAAACCTGCTTTTTAATTCAGTATAATCACAGAAGGCCCTTTGCAGGCTGGCTCATGAGCTGTCCACTCATTGATGGCCAAGGTAGTCATCAAACTCCCAAGTAATTTGAAGTGGGCTCCACATACCTGCAATAGCTCAAGGGGAAAATGAAATCAAAGTAGCCTACAAAGAGGAAATGACATCCTGCCCACTCTGAAAACATGTAAACCTGTTCTTTGAGGGTAGATTCATGTAGACTTGTCAAACTGGACCAAGAAGTTAATTAAATGTAAGGTCTGTCATCGCTGAGGTTTGGCAGCACGCTTCCTCCTAGGAAGCTGTGCATCCCGGTATCCACTTACAGTCACTGACTCTAAATGACTTTAGAATATGATACTGAGAAATAAGCTCACTTACATAGTAAGCACAGAATTAAAATGCACAGGTTAAAACAGAACCAAAGCTAGGTGGAAGAAGTTAAGATGTTTAGCACAGATACAATAGTAAGTACAATGATAAGTAATCTGGATAAGTCCAATCAGAGGACAGTTAGTTAAGTGGATTTTAGCTGAGTCTACCCCTCCCATTCCAGTTTTAGGCTGTGAGGGGTATAAAAGGATTCTAGTAATGTCACCTGACTGCCATCCTGTCAAGAGGGAGACAAATAGTCACCATGAGAAAATCCAGAGCAGTGGGAAAAAGACATCCTTGTACATTTGTTATTGAAAACCCAGTCTGTGTGGAACACATTGAAACAGCTATGCATGATGTATATGATGCAACTTGCTGCTTTCTGGAGTTTTCAAGCCTTGATTAGGACAGCTACATGGCTGAAGCATTTGGAGTTCTAAACACTTGATAGTAATCATTTTCTTACACTGAAGACTCATTCCACAACTTGTTAGTCCCTGCAACTCTGGCTATGGTTATTATAAGAAAGAATAAGGAGGATCATCAAATATACCATCTCTAAACACCTTAACTTGAGAAGCATCTCTTAGCTATGTCTTTCTGTAGAGCGCACAATACTAATAGAAAGTGGTCCCTTTGTATGTTGCCCACAGGAGATGATGCAGTGAAGAAGGGAACTGTCTCCGTTCCCTGTCATTGGCACGTGGAAACTGGGACACTGTGGTAGTTACGGCTTTTCCAAACTTCTAGAGGCCTTTGGAAAAGCCACTATGTGGCTTCCTTTCTTTCAGTGGATTCTTCCATAGGAGCTTTGCCTCCAAAAGGTAAGTAAACTCTTGTGGCCAAGCAGTGATGCCTTTAACACAAAAAATTTTACTTTATGGGGCTGATCTATTGTGAGCTCACCAAGGCCAGCTGGACTACGACTGAAAAACCATGGGATAAAACTGGACTCTCTGAATATGGCGGACAATGAGGGCTGCTGAGAAGCCAAGGACAATGCCACTGGGTTTTGATCCTACTTCATGTTCTGGCTTTGTGGGAGCCTAGCCAGTTTGGATGTTCACCTTCCTAGACCATGATGGAGCGGGGAGGACTTTGGACTTTCCACAGGGCAGGGAACCCTGACTGCCCTTCAGACTGGAGAGGGAGGGGGAGAGGAGAGGGAGGAGGGGGGAAAAGGGAGACGGAGAGGGAAATGGGAGGCGGGGAGGAGGCGGAAATCTTTTTTTTTCCAATAAAAATATTATATTAAAAAAAATTTTACTTTATAAGGAGCTAAGAAGAGTAATGTCCAATGAGCAGTTTCCCTGCTTTGGCCTAAGGGGGTTGTTTGATTGAGATTTTTGTTTTGTTTTGCTTCGTTTTATTTTTTTATTTGTTTGTTTGCATCATCTCTCCTGTCACCAAAACATTCCGAGAAAGTGATATCCTATCCAGATTTCTTCCAGCAGACCCTTGGGCCTATGCAGTGAGCATGGCTTCCAGTTGAGGAGTTTCTGATATCACTAGAGGCAAGCCAGCAGACACCTCGGGGATAGAGCTTGGAACCACAAGGGCTGCCATAGCCTCACATCAGCTCTGATTCAGGGTGACTTTGGACAAAACATCCAATCCCACTATAGTTCGGCCTTTTTTTATATATGCCAATGATGTTCTCTCTCTTACTGGGTGGTCAGGGAATCAAATAAAATCATGAATATAAAAGTACTTTGAAAAATGTTCACTCATAAAATCACAGAATTCTAGAAGGACCTGAGGGACCACTTAGTACAGTCCCTTATTATACAGATGAGGAAACAGTCCCCAAGTGCCTAAATGACTTCAACAAAGTCAAACAGAAGCAGAGCTGTCATACGATTTAAAATACAATGATCACAAATTATTGACACTTGAATGTGCATGCAAATGCATTACTGACTCATTTTACTTTTTTCATAGCACAAAAAGAAGATATACTTTCTATTGAAATTAAAAGAAACCAGTCTAAAATACATAATAAATGGCATATTGCCACTATATGCTTTGACATGACAAAACAATATTGTTGCTTTTATGGTCATGCTATAGGGAAGAAAATAAGTAAATAAATAAATGACTAAGAATTACCCGCAATGAGCCTCTCAGGGAAAAATATTCATGTTAACATAACAGTAAATAGCATTTGTCTTTAGATTATAAACTATATACTGTTTATAATCTCCTTTTTGGAAAAGAATTTAAAATGCCATTCTATACATTCTAACAAAGTAATATCTGCCATACATGTTTGTAAACAGAAATGTGAAAGAGAAAACTTCCAAACTAAATTTATCTGGCCTCCAGGAAATGAAATACACACAGAGAGATTATATATATGAAAGAGAGAAGGTTCGAGCATGAGAGTTGAAAAGTGCTTTAGTGGGTTTTCTGCTAACTTGAAAGCTTGTGGACAAGTTCTTTTCCTTTATCCACACCACAATAGTATCTTTTTATACAAAAAAAAAAAAAAAAAACAGTTTCTAGGAGAAATTGTCTTCCATTCTGTTCACCATCTAGTCACAGTTTTTGACTCAGAAGTTGCTACCCTGAAAAGCAAAATTGAGAAACTCTGGTGCTTTAATATTCATCCTTCTGCACTCTGTTTCTTTCCACCCATCATCTGAAGTCATGATCAGTTCCATTGGGGACGTATATTTTATGTTAATGATGGTCCTCTGAGCCAGAACATTCACTGCTTGTAAGTCCTTTCCCTCGGTGTAAGGAGCAGTTCCACTTATAAACCCCTCTTGTCTGCAGCCTTTACGGTAGAGTGTGCTCTACCACCTAATCTCTACCATAGAGAGCGTTATGCAAAGGGCCATGCCCTACTGCTTCTTCTCTCCAATCCTGAAAACCTAAACATGGAAATTATGCACAAATCATTCAGATTCAAGCCTGATGAAGCAGCTCTAATTTTCAGATACAAAACACTAATAGGAAATGCAACTCCACCCCCTTCCATCCTTCCCCTGTCCAGGCACACAAAGGAAACCCAATAGATAAGCTGGTCTGAGATCCTCATTCCCCATTCCTACCGATGCACTAGCCTCCAGTGAATTTTGTAAAACCTTGAACTGAAGAATTTTGTAAGATCGCATCCTCGTGTCCAGGCTATCCATCCTGCTATTTCCTTTCGTTTTTATAAGAAAGGTCAATTTTCATCATCCCACAGGCAGGGCCGGTGGAGACGAGCAGAGCTCACAATTGCCTTCTCTGAAAGCATTCCACAAAAATAGCACCTTTTCAGCAAGGTTTTTACGATAATTGGTTGGCAGGACATTTGAAAGAACTTGACAAAGAGCCATTATAAAAATCTTTATGAAGATAAGGCGGCAGAATGCATGAGCAGGGGTCTGAAAGGTGGGGGGTTGTTATGTTCCCTCCTCCCCCCACCTCCTATAAATCTGAGAATTCCTTACTGGCCCAGCTAGGCACCAGGTCTCTCTCCCTCAACTCTGTGCCTGTACCTGCTCTGCATTGCCCCTTTAAAAAAAATGGCAGTTGACAGTAAATGATTTAAAATACAGAAATAGTCAAGATGTAAGTAAAATATAATTCCTAATAATTACAAAAAGAGCTATGAATAAAGTGAAATGTTTTTCTCTGCATAAAAATGACTTCCAAATTCATATTTCTGAATTTGATGTATGACAATCTGTCCATATATCAAAAATATTAATGATTTAAATATCTCCCATTCTTGGTTGATATATATTGATGTCGTTTATATATATATTTATACATATTCAACCATCATAGCGGTTAAAGTAGTTCTTGGCATAATCCATCTGGCAACAAAGGCACAGCGTAAAGGACAAATATACAAACACCACGAGCCTGGAACACTGAGCCATGGTCAGCCCTGGATATTTTTATCTGAACTCAGCCCAAACATGTTCTTTATCAATCTGACCATATATCAGTCTCATTCCTTTAGTATATGCATTTCAACTGCATAGACGGGACACAGAACCGCACTGCCTAAAACATTGCACACTACACTGGAGTATAAAGCCTTGCACTAGCATGTCCTGATTTGAATGACAGCCCCACTTCAACTTCTGCAAATTTACCTATGTTGCCATTTTACTAATAAGAGAAACTCCAGGCCAGCATCATCCTTATTTGGTTACTTGTCTGATGATTTTTCTGACTTTTCATGTACTAGCTAACTTCTAAACTTGATTTCGGACAATATAATATATTTTAGATTCTGGAAAGAGTTATACTTGATTATGTATTTGTAGACTGGTAAGTTTGTCTAAGAAATTTTGGTGGATCCATATCAAAATGTGGAACATAACATGTTCTTTATTTTTACTGCTTAATTTAAATAAGTTATAGATAGATCACTATTGTTTTTCTCTTTACTTTTGAGCAACTTATCTCACCACGAGATGTTCAATAGACTTTATTAATTAATTACATATAAATTTACAGGCATCCCAGCAGAACATAATCAGTAATACTGGTAGTATGAGATGCTCTGAAAAACTTGAAATTAAATAAACAGCAATCTCCAATAGTAAATTCTCAAAAGAAAATAGTACCAGCACCCAGTAACTCCTGTCTTTAAAGAAAATGTCTATTCCTTTTCAATCAAACAGTTCTAAATTGAGAGTCTTTACTGTCTTTTTACTGATCACTCACATTAACCAACTGGTCCTAGTTACAATCTAATTCCTCTACTCCTCCAGGAGGCTTTGGCAAGACCTGAAGACAGCAGGCCAACAATTTCACATTTTAATAAACAGGCTGAAATGCCTTAGCAAAGGTTTATGCCAGCCTCTTCTGCTGCCTCTCACTTAACTTATATATCTACTGTCTTGAGCTCCAGTTTTAGAAAATTAACAATGTAAAGAGTTTCAGATGGAAAAGAGTCCGTAGGAAGATTAGAGAAACTTGGGAAATTAGTGTCCTAAGGGGAGCCATAATAGAAGCCTAAGTTGAGAATATCTCAGGACTGACAGGGAGCGTCTGTAAATTATAAGCCAGCTCTATGCAAATATGCTTGATATGACCTTAGGGGGAGTTTTAGATGAGACCTCATCACCTGATGCTTCTACGGATTCTCATTTCAGTGCATTTAGTTACTAATATCCCTTCACAGACGTGCAAAATACAGTGACCTTTTAAACCAGATTTTAGTTAAAGCCAGGCATACTTTAAGTGCCATTACAAGGAAAATCCAAGAGAATCCATTCATCTACAGACATTCATATTAGGAAAAAATTGTTCTGATAGTGCTTCTGCAGGAGTCACACCCAAATAGCGTTAAAGTTTAAAAAAATTCACTCAGCACTAAATATCAAGCAGTAAGCTAAGCGCTGACATTCCTCCCGTTTGTGTTAATCATCCTCCAATCAACTTCTTACCTTGATGTTACAGGTGCAGACCCTACTACTGTTTCAAAAGACTAAGGCGTTGGTGCCATGTCTGAAAATTAACACTGAAGGCCCACATTCTTATCGATTCTGATAAATTCAGACTCTCTGCCACTCTTCCACGCCACCTCCCATATGGAGCCACAGAAGGCAACCCCAATAAATACGGAGTGAATCCACTACATACAGCATCCCTTATGATTCCTCTAAGACCAAGCCTCTCTCCTTATCTTTCTTCTTCATGGATAACATTGGGAAATAGTGGAGGAAATCAGATAAAATGATGTCCCCTACCTTGACTTCCTTATCAATATATTAAAAAACTAAGAATATAAAAAATCATACTGCCCTTCAAATCTTTATCTAAACGTGAAGCTAAAGAAAAAAAATAGAGCATGAATAAAATAGATCTGAAGTCTAGCAAATGCTGATACCTTTATTTCCTCAGTCACAGATGTCTACATTTTATTTTTCTGTTCATAAAATTCATAATTAAAATTGCAAAGAGCAGCCTAATCTGTCCCCTCATTTTAGAGCCTCCATACATCCCCGGTTCTGCTGAGCTAATAAAAAGAACGCATCTTCCCCATATCAACTGATGGACCAAACCGCTGATTATTGAGTGTCCATTTTGTGTATGGATTAGGAATGTATTAAATATATCAACTCCATTAGTTGCTTAATGTCATTTTCAAGATTACAAAGCATATTCAAAAGCCCATTCTACCACCTTCCTGACAATGCCACAGTTCAGGTCTTGATTTCCTCCAACTCATTAATTCTTTTGTGTTTTTTAAATACTTTTCAAGGCACTCAGGAAAGTCAGCGAGAGTTAAGAGAGACCAAGAGCACAGAAATCCCCCTTCCACTACTTCACATTTTCAACAAATCATTTCATTACAAATGGCATGAGTAAGTTGAAGCAACTCTCAAAAAAAAAAAAAGGCTAAATTTCCCCCAAACATGTTATGGACAACCCATTGAAAATGCTCTGTCCAATGGACTTGAGACTTTAGGATGCAGGGGTGAGGGTAGGGATTTTCTCCTTCCTGTCCCAGGACCAGCTTCCAGTTTTATTAATAGCTTGCCAAAGACGTTTCGTCTGCTCAGGGGCTGCAGTAAACCCCATGGGAGTCATGTTGTATGACATGAAGCCAGCTATTGCTAAGTGAGGTCTGGGGAATAATTAGAAAGAAAGCATTTTGACTTTTAAATATTCTACTGTCTTTAAGTGGTTTAAATAATTCCTCCATGTAAGCCCCACCAGGGAGAGCCTGGTGTCAGCCACAGAATGGATGTTGTTGCTAACAGCCAACAGCTGGGAAGGGACTGTGACAATATCTCCTGCTATGCAATACTTTCCTGGTATCCAGTGTTGCTCTGTTGCAGGAATCCAGCAGCACAACATGAGGAATGAGAGCTCATCTATCTGCTTGTCAGGAGCTCTGCAGGCATCCCTTGTATAAGCACTCCAGCTCAACCCGGGCTGAGTTGGACCATGACCTAATAGGAAACCTTTCAGGGGTGAGGAACCCTTTATGGTAATTAATCCTCCAGGAGGCACAATCCCAATGTCACCTGTGCATAAAGGAACAAGTGGGAAATTCCACCATTCTAAAATCTTTGCAAAAATTATACTAAGGAAAGCCTAGAGAAAAATTTCCAAAGGAATACTGTGCTGCTGCAAGGACACACAGCCATCCTCTGGACAGTGTAGTTGGCTTCACTGCGATGATGCACAGCCATCCTCTGGACAGTGTAGTTGGCTTTCACTGCAAGGATGCACGGTCATCCTCTGGACAGCCTAGTTGGCTTCACTGTAATGATGCACAGTCATCCTCTGGATAGTGTAGTTGGCTTCACTGCAAGAATGCACAGTCATCCTCTGGACAGTGTAGTTGGCTTCACTGCAAGGATGCACAACCATCCTCTGGACAGTGTAGTTGGCTTCACTGTAAGGATACACAGCCATCCTCTGGACAGCCTAGTTGGCTTTCAGTGCAAGGATGTGCAGTCATCCTCCAGACAGTCTACTACTGAGCCATTTCCATCAAAAGAAGACTTCCCCCTGCAAATGAAAGCTTTTTGAACTGGAACAGACTTTCCACATTGTATCCTTTGTTGTCCTTTTTGTTATAAATGGCATTGTATTAAAATCTCCATCCCCACCTCTCTCAGTGCCAGCATCTACATATTGATATCCAAGTCTTCTTCTCTTCCACCTGGGCAGTATTTTACCACCAGATTAGTCCACCAGATTAGTTCACCAAAATACACTCTGATCATTTAACAACCTCACTCTTACTCAGAAAAGAAAAGAAACATCCAATGGCTAACTGTAAAGCCAACCTTAGTATATATGAACCTCCAGGCTACATATGGTCCTAACCCAAAGTACAGTACATTTGCTATATGAATTCGTGGGAGAGTAAAAGACTTCCAGGTTAGCTGCCAAGGACAGCCCTCAAGGATAAGAAAGGAAAACCACATGCATCTCATTTCTACTCTGTGCTTCTTATTCCATTAAACTCTCTGACAAGCAGAAAATTTAAGCTAAAATCACTCAAAATTAAGTATACATGACAGAAAAATGAGTTACCATTTTTCATCACTGTAAATGCCAATGATGAAAAAGTTGGAAACGTTATAAGTTAAAGCCTTCTTAGTATGGAAAACCACCTATGACTCACTGATCAGGGAAACCCCAGAGGTCTCTAAAACAACAAAGACTGTTGCCATAACCCTTGATTACCCATACAAATGCATGGTAAGAGCCTGTTGCTGAAGATAGTGCATACTTCAGCTGTAGGAAATAGATCTCTGCTGGGAAACTTCATCCCTATATACTCTTCTCATAGTACCAGGTGCTTTGCAGAGCTCTCGGGGAGAAAAGACACTAAAGATCATACTTAATACTTGACACTGCGTGCAACAATTTTAATCTAACCTATCAGGTAAGATGTGTCCTACTAGAACAATGTGACATGATTGTTATGGGATATCTACCTATCTGGTTTCTGATTATATTTGAGGCCTATTCAAAAAGAGGAACTTTTCTATCTGACTCTGTAACCCTGGTCAAAGCTCATGGCTGAGAAGGTCATAGGGCTTTGGGGAGAACCTGATGTTGTTATTTTGCTAAATGGTCATGTTGTCAAATTCCTTTCTAATTATTATTTTTTTTTTGTATGCTCATTGACCTGGGATGCTCTCAACCTAAGTCAGAAGTTTCTTTTTATAGTGAGCAGTTGCCAATGCAGTGATGCATAGCTGATCAAAGTACTGAAAGACATTGAGTGCTTGGCCCTAAATTGGTCATATAAATCAATACCTCACCCTTGCCCATAGCTTAGAAAATGTCATGGGAAAGGAAGCTAAAAGAATTATAACATCTGGAGGATGGGAAGGAGTTGTTAAGCACTGTCTTCTGGATATGGCATGGCTCTCACAGTCATAAACTGAAACTAGTGGCTACCAGCACAAGACCTGTCCAAGATCAAGACAGTCAATTCCTACAGAGACTGCGAATATGATCTCCAAGCCCCAGGCTCCAGGAGGAAAAGAAAAAAACAAGATGTTAGAAGTGTCAGGTACTAAAAAGATATACAGGGGATGTTGGGGGAAATGAAGGAAAGAAATGGAGGGCGTATATGATCATATTTTATTGAATACATGTATAAGAGTCTCAAATAACTTTAAAAATAGCCATCTAATAGATTGGTGGTGAAAATATAAGGTCAGACAAAATGTTTACAATAAATGATGTATGGAGCATGAATATATGTGTGCAGTATATGTGTGTGCAGAATATGTGTGTGCAGTATATGTATGTGCAGTATATGTGTGTGCAGTATGTGTGTGCAGTATATGTGTGTGCAGTATATGTGTGTGCAGTATATTGTGTGCAGTATATTGTGTGCAGTATATGTGTGTGCAGTATATTGTGTGCAGTATATGTGTGTGCAGTATATTGTGTGCAGTATATTGTGTGCAGTATGTGTGTGTGCAGTATATGTGTGTGCAGTATATGTGTGTGCAGTATATGTGTGTGCAGTATATGTGTGCGCAGTATATGTGTGTGCAGTATGTGTGTATGCAGTATATGCGTGTGCAGTATATTGTGTGCAGTATATGTGTGTGCAGTATATGTGTGTGCAGTATATGCGTGTGCAGTATATTGTGTACAGTATGTGTGTGCACAGTATATGTGTCTGTGGGATTTTTTAAGAGAGCAAGCCAGTAAATATCTGCTGCTGCCTCTGAAAACCTTCTTTTGTCTTCTAGAATCCTCTGTTCTTTTCATTTGCATTTTCTCTCTGTCACACCCTCTCCTTTAGAACCTTACAGGATTTGAAGTCACTCTTCTCAGTGGTTAAGAAAGAAAAGAAAGAAAAGAAAAAAATAAAAGATGTCAAGTTAGAATGGAACCCTCCCAATCTCCTTCTGGTCATGTCATGTGACAAGAAGATGAATATTTGAAGAGTAAGTAGGCAACCTTCCCTTTTCCAATGACCTTTTCTGCCTCCCTGCTCTGAACAAATTCTACCCACTACATTTTGAGTAAATCTAGTGTTCTCCCATCAGTGTAAGCCAGCTCTTTTAAGTGCCTGATCCATAACTATTCTAGACCCAAGAGCTAAATGGAAGGAAAAACAAAGATATAGAGCTGTTATAACCCATACATGCGCCAAATGATAGTTTATTTTCCTCCATGTCTTAGAAGACGGTTATTCTAATCTCCCTATCCATGGAAAAATGACAGAGCCTTGGCTGTTCCTAAGTCATTCTGCCAATGATAGGCAGCTAATAATTGGAAGGATTGAGATGCAAATTCAAGTGTGTTTGCTATAAGGCTGGCTTTATTTTATTTTTTTTTTCTTCCTATCATGCAGAAGTCAAAAGCCTAGAGCATAAAACCCATTCAAAATCTTGTTGACTTATTTTTTTAGCTTACTATTCGTCTGGAGAGGCCAGAGTGGGAGGTCCAGAGGCAGATGAAAGATCTGAAAGTGAAGCTTCCTGATGGCTCCAAGCCTTCCCGTTGATCTTATCCTACAGCTAATGAGATAGATTTTATCCAGAGAAATTCTAAACAAAGTATCAGACAAAGGGGAATCAGCTTTGTTCACAAGTCTTAATACCAAAATTTATATAGTGTTGGTGAGTTTTTTCATTATCTCTTAGTGAAGTCTAGTATAAAACAATGAGTAGCTACACATGGAAAGAATAAGAAGAGTCCCTGGTTCCACATTTCTTTGGAACATGGAGGGCATGAGAGACAAAGAGTAAAAACATGACGTATATACAGACAATTTAGATACAGGAAAGGGAAGGAAACTATGATTTAGTTATATAATAATTTCAAAATTAAAAAGAAAGTTTAATTTTAAAAAGTTAGTCTGGGATAAAATGGTATGTTGGCATTTTTGTATTAGTGAATTAAATATGTACTAGGATGCTTTTGCATATAAGGACGCTTTTGGTTTACTCACCCAAACATATCTAACAGAAGGACTGGGTATGAATATAAGATATGTCACACACTGAACTGTCAGCCTAAAGACAGTTACACACATATTCATGGGTCATCTCTGCACAGCTCAGTCCGGCTAAGCACCTATGTTGTATGCACTTCATGACTGCTCTGCTTTTTAAGGGATAGTTAATAGGTTTCGTTCATGAATCCATTCCTACAACATGGAATTACTGCAAATCTGGCCACCCATTGCATTCTGTCCTACCCTTCAAAAGCACACAGACTTCCTAATTGGAGCTGACGCCTGCTCCCTGTCTTTATTCTTTCTCCCTATACTTCCACCCCATTCCTATGTTTCTGCCTCCACAAACTCAATTTCTTTAAGTATCCAAGAACTTCAGTGGCTACATTTAATAAATCAAAAGTAAAACTAAATATTTAGCAGGAAAAATAAGTGTCTGCCCTGGCACTGATGTTTCTAGAAGAGGATGGCAGGACAGAGCACAGTTACACATTTTCCCATATTAAACTGAAAAAGCAGCTCAATGTTCCAAAACTCTGGCACTCCAAGTTGTTTTCGCTGGGGATGAAAATGTAATTACACTATTGGGCAATTCAATTAATTTGTGCTTTATTTCAGAAATTCACAATTCTCTTTAAACAGAGTTCAATTAATGGAATATAAATCAGTTTGTCACATCTCCAAGAAGTTTTGTGAACGGATTTGCCTTAATTTATAAAATCTAGAAAAGCCTCCACATGCTAAAATTAATCATCCTCTCATACCCTTTCATATAAAAGTGGGGGTAAAAATGCATAATTTTATGTCCTCATTAACCACTTTGCCTGAAAAATACTAGAATTCTTGGATACACATTAATTTATTAGACCATAGAGATATCACAAAATGTTTATTACATTCTTTCCTTTTGAACAGAAAAGAGCATTATGAATGAAGCAGTATATAAAATCTACTATGTGGTACAGGGATTATTTTTTGTCATTGTAGGCTTATAATTAAAATCCCATGACAAAAATCAACTTATAGATTCAGTTTTTTAAAAAGAAGATGCCATTTGTTTCTTCTTGACCTTTCCCCAAAATTCTATTTTCATAGTCTTCAGTCATGATTGTTTAGCCTCCAAAATTTGCGATGTTTTATTTATAAGTCCTACCCAAACTATTGTAACACATTCTTCTCCTCTCTGTCTCTCTGATTCTGTCTCTCTCTCTCATTATTTCATTAATTATGGGCTATTCCTGTCCAAAAAAAAAACCGATATTGACTAGTTTAGTACATTATTGTACTTTATAGATACTGAGACTTGGAGAAGCCAACTGACTTTTGATCCCTTCTGTATAGGTAGCTATGTGATCCTAAATTAGTCTTTATTTCGTCATTCCTTGTATAACATTCCCGAGGAAAAGGATGAGGGGCGTGTCTCCTTGTAGCATCATTGTTCATCATTTCACATCATGTAAGTCTCACATATTATAGAGGAAAGGGAAGACTAGATGCAATATCATTAGGCCTCAATTGTACCAAATTTTATTTTTATAAGATATCAGATTTTCATAATTTCTGAGATATTCTAATTCTGGAACTAGAAAGACTTCTCAGGCAGTCAGGAGCATATATTCCTCTTGCAGAGGACCCAAGTTTGCATTCCAATACCCACATCAGCTGACTCACAACCACCTGTAACTCCAGCTCCAGTGGATCTAACACACTTTTCTGTCCTATACGAGAACTGCATTCATGTGCACAACCTCCTTCCCCCACTCCCCTCCCCCCCACACACACATTATTAAGAACTGCTCCAACAAGTTGACTTAGCTGTTTAACATTAAACAAGAAGTGAATCAGTCTAGCCTAGATCTTCTTTTGCTTTTGAGGGAATTGGTTTAAATAATTTCATATATATTTAATATATATATTAAAATTTCTTTAATGTTAATTAATTGGCAAGAAAAAAAATGGCAGAACTGTCTGCCTTTCTCTAACAGAAAGCTATATACAGAGGAGATAAAAAAAATAACATTCACCCAGCCTTTTGCCATCAGCCTGAGAAGAAATAGATATGGAAATCATTTTTGTGGCATTGACTGGGAGCTACCTCAAAGAAGAATATTGCAGAAATGCACTTATAAGCAATGAAGAGACTGCCAAGAGTGATGAGAACAAATGGACCAATGAAAGGGACTTACCTGCCTTCTGAGGCTCCTTTCAAGTGTTCTTGGGAGAAAAAAAAAAAAACTAGGCAAGAATTAGGGCAATGAAAAGCACCATTCCAGTGGAGGGAAAATGGTATGTGACTAACTCTTAGTTTTTGAGCCGTGTTTAGAATATTGGCCTTCAGGTCACACTGTTTGCTATGCCATGATTTCTTGCTGCCTAACCTCAGCATTTGTTCCATCAGTATACCAAATCTGATGTGAAATAAACTAGGCACACATTGACTTTATGTGATTCTATCGGTTGTTCCTCTTATTTTTGTAAAAGGCTGGGAAACTGCCTAAAAATCTTAAAGTACATAGATGAGAGACATAGAGACCCTTCTGTTTCATTACCGTGCTGAGACTCAAGCTTGGGCTCTTAAGCGAGAGTGGTAGCTCTAACCTGAAGTCCTAGCCCTATGTTCATTTTCATTTTGCATTAGCTACACACTGTGACATCCCAGTACCACCAGGCACGAAGAGGGAAAGGCAAGAAGGAGTTCCTCTTTTATAGCTAAAGAGTCTGAAAAACCTCTTAAAAGGCATTTTGAAAAAGAAAGAAGCCATAGTTCCTTCACAGTGGAAAGTCCACCATGAACAAAAATATTCAGTTGAGATTTGTGGACATAAGAGAGTCTCTGATCCAGATATTAATACCATGCTTGGGAGTGTACCTGTACATGTGTGGCTGGAGAACTTAAAAGCCTATCTAGAAAGTCATCGTGAGATGCAAATGGAAAGACAGAAACCGTCAGCAAAGAAATACTAAAATACATGTTAAAATCATAGCGTTGGTGAGTTCCCGATAGAACATCCCCATTGTCTCAGTGTGTGGGTGCACCCCTCGCAGTCCTGAGTTCCTTGCTCGTGCTCTCTCTCCTTCTTCTCCTGATTTGGACCTTGAGATTTCTGTCCGGTGCTCCAGTGTGGGTCTCTGTCTCTGTCTCCTTTCCTCGCCTGATGAAGGTTAATATTCAGGGGGATGCCTATATGATTTTCTTTGGGTTCTCCAAGGCCAGCTGGCCTGGGTCTGAAAAAGCCTGGGATAAAACCGGACTCGCTGAACATAGTGGTCAATGAGGACTACTGAGAACTCAAGAACAATGGCAATGGGTTTTTGATCGTACTGCATGTATTGGCTTTGTGGGAGCCTAGGCAGTTTGGATGCTCACCTTACTAGACCTGGATGGAGGTGGGTGGTCCTTGGACTTCCCACAGGGCAGGGAACCCTGATTGCTCTTTGGACTGACAAGGGAGGGGGACTTGATTGGGGGAGGGGGAGGGAAATGGGAGGCGGTGGCAGTTAAGAGACAGACATCTTTAATAAATAAATAAATTAATTAAAAAAATCATAGCATTGCTATCAACCTACATTCTGCCAAGTAAATAGATCTACCATGGTAGCCTATCTCAAATCACATGTCTCATAAAGTCATAAATTTATTCTTGTGTTTAACTTAAGATAACTTTATAGATTTGCTTGTAAAGTTTTCTGATTAATAGAAAAATCAACCACTTTTGTTTGGGTCCCGTTTTTCAGCCCCAAATCAAATAGACCAGAAAAAAAAGTTATGTTTTCAAGCCTGTCAAATTCCTCCTCCACCATGATTCACTGATCCCTGGTATGCCATGTCTGGCCTGGAAGAGAAGCAGATGTCATTCCAATAAGACCTCTGTTTCCTTGAACCTGCAGCTCCATTCATCATTCTTGTCAGATGCTGAGCACACAGAGCCACTTGGACCAGACTCAAGGACCCACAGCCTCTGTGGATTCTAAAGGGAAGGGAAGATTATTTCACGAAATTGCTCAAACTGTAGCAACCTTGGAATCAAGAAATACAGATGAACAATTATCACATTCATTCATTATTGTTATTACGAACACAAAGATCCACAAGTTGCTCCCATGATGATCCAGAATTCGTACTTTCCTTAGAAGCAGCTGTGTTACAGGCAAGCAGGAAAACCATATAAAATCCTGTTGCACTTAACGTCTCTCATCAGCTCATGGAAGTCAATAGCTATGAGTTCTAACTCCAGCATGTGTCACCCAGGTAAGCCACTTAACTACCATGTGCCTCCACTTCTTCACAAATCAAATCATCTGCCCACATCTACATCACCTCCTTTCTGTAGTAAAGCTGAGATTACATCTCGAAAATTGTTCCATGTTATACCATCCGAGAAAATGTCCCTTTTGTGTAAGGGTTGGCAAGTGAATGACTGGCAAAGAAATAGCCCCTGAGACATATGGAAGGGAAGCCCTGCCATCTCATATTCGGTTTGAATAAAGGAAAAGCACACCATTGAATATTGTTACAACCTACTCAGTATTTTATAGGTTAGTGGCTTCCGCAGCATCTGATTTTGAGCATGGGCCCCAAACCTTTTTGGGAGAAGTAACAAAATGTGGACACTGATAAGCAGCAGACAATTTCCTCCCTCCCTGAGCTCGCAAATTGGTTGGAAATGTTAACACTGCAATCTTGAGCACTGCTCATATTTGCACCCTTTCTGGGAAGCACCACTTTCTCTAGATAGCTGTGGCAATCCAGGCTGTAGAGCTGTGCAGATAGTGTACAGGAAGTGAAAGAGAAGCCATCATTGTAAACTGACTTGGCCTGGCTTGAAGCTGAAGCTTTACCTTTTCCATTCTGATAAAGCCCTAACAGGCTAGATCACCATGAGAAAATCTGCTCATTTCCTATTTCAGTGAGGCCACAAAGGACAACAGAGCCAGAGATTACTCATGAAGACACAATACACAGACACTGATTTCCTTCAGTGCTAGGCCAACTGATTAAAGTCACATGGATAGTATTTTAAAATGGCTACAAATTGATCTTTGATTTAAGTCAATGCATTTCCTAGGACACAATTCTGCAAGCACTGCACTAGGACCCTTTTATTGCATTTAGTCCTAGGAGAATTAATTATATAGTTCTTCGAATAATTTTTATTTATATTAATCTTAGAGAAAATAATCAAACAGGATCTATTTCAAGGTTACCTCTGACAGAATAACACAAATACCAAACTCTTCAGGACTATGACTTCTTCTAATAATGTACAGCTGCACAAATGAAGTCCATAACATAAATTAGAGTTCTAGACTCATTTACAACAATTCTTTTTACATCTTCATTCTTTGTTTTTAAAGCACAAATTACCAGGAGTGATACACACACACCTGTATGTGTGTGTTATATATGTAATGTATGTATAATACAGCAACAACTAAGAAGATAACTAAAAGCAAAGGAAACCATGAAGAAGATGGAATGCCAAAAAGTTGAAACCTTGCCCTTTTGAATGTGAGGTCTCATTGTTGAAGCTCCAGTAAACACAGATACTGACAAACAATTTGTTCACCATTCTTGACTTTTCTAACCACAAACTCTATTCTAGATCCACCTTTCTCATTTTAAAGAGAACTTTTGTACCCACTCATAAATGTTAATATGTTGAAAGACGAGGAAAGAGAGATGTGTTTGAGAGTCAGAGAAAAGGACTAACCATCAAACGCATATCTCTGAAGATCTCCATCTTTGTTCTGGCTAGTTTTATGTTAAGGCGACACAGGCTAGAGTCAACTGGAAGGAGGGAACTTCAACTGAGAAAATGTTTTCATGAGATCTGCCATAGGGCACTTTTTTAATTAGGTGGGGGAGAGACCCAGCCCATGCTCGCTGGTATCGTCCCTGGGCTGATAGTCATGGATTCTATATGAAAATAGGCAGAGCAAGCCACAGGGAGCAAGTCAGTAAACAAGACTCTTCCATGACATTGGCATCAGCTCCTATATCCCAGTTCAGCCCTGCTTGAGTTCCTGTTCTGACTTCCTCCGATGATAAATTATGATTTGGAAGTGTATGTAAAATAAGCTCTTTCTTCCTTCAGTGGCTTTTGGTCACGGTAGTTCATAATAGTGATAGCAATCTTAACTCATACAATCTTTATCTGTGAGTTGGCCCCAATTCTATTACTGCACTAGTCATTAAAATCTAAGGCACAAAATGAACCAAGAACTCGGAAAAGCAGAAGAGTTCTATAGAAGAAACATGTTACACAGTACACAGGTGAATTTTCTGCTTTATGTTATAGTAGTTAACAGCTAAGTTAACACCCAAATTCTGAACACCTAAGACACCGAAGATTATCTATTTGCTCATCCATATCTCTAGCTTAACTAGAAAGCTATCAAATGTCAAATGAATTATTCCTATTTGCATGCTTGCTTGCACGTTTTGAGACATGATCTCATTGCATTGCTCTGGCTGGTCTGGAACTTTCTATGTAGACCAGGTTGCCACCAAACTCACAGAACTCTGCCAGCCTCTGTCTCCAGGGTATTGTCTTTTAAAGGGAACGGACTATTATAATCTTTTCTTTAAAAATGCATGTTAACAAATGCTTTAAAAGCATAATCTGTATGCAACATAGAAGAGTGATGTGGGAGTGATTTCTTACTAATAAAGAAACTGCCTAGGCCCCTTGATAGGCCAACCCTTAGGTGGGTGGAGTAAACAGAAGAGGATCCTGGGAAAAAGAAGCTGAGTCAGGGAGTTGCCATGATTCTCCCACTCCAGACAGACGCAGGTTAAGATCTTCTCTGGTAAGCCACCTTGTGGGCTACACAGATTATTAGAAATGGGTTAGATTAATATGTAAGAGCTAGCCAATAAGAGGCTACAGATAATGGGCCAGGCAGTATTTAAAATAATACAGTTTCCATGTAATTATTTCGGGCATAAGCTAGCCATGTAGGCGGCCGGGTGCCGGGGACGCAGCCCTGCTGCTCCTATTTCAACAGAAGAGTCATTTGCTTTTGGAGTTTTGGGCACCAATATTTAATAGTCCTCATAATTGCAAATCATACAGTCCAAATATTCTTCAGCTAAGGAAACTTGATAAATAAAGTAATTTAAATTTTTAAAGCAAATAGTTCTTTTTGAATCCTAATCAAATTCTGTTTGCTCACTTGTTACTTCAGAAAAAAACACCCTACCACAACATGCAATGGTTAGAATCCACAGCCATACTAGGAACTGAGGCAGTTCCATATTTGCTAGTTACACTTGTTTGGGGTTTCCTCTCACTGTCGTCTAGTTTTGTTTGTT
The DNA here is from genome assembly GCF_014885135.2 of Alexandromys fortis. NCBI lineage: Eukaryota > Metazoa > Chordata > Mammalia > Rodentia > Cricetidae > Alexandromys > Alexandromys fortis. Next base: position 2,673,631 of record NW_026068014.1, on the reverse strand, counting down.
TGCCTCTTTTCTGTTCATTCAAACTTGAGAATGACTTTCCAATGCCGCCTCACTAAAAAGGTAGGAGTTCATGGCGGCTCTGTAGCTCACTGAAAAGAGAAACCCAATTCTACTCAAGGTTTCTAAATACAGGAAATACAGCCCAAACTCTGGATCTGCACTTCCCTTCCTCTCCCTGTGCTCTCCTTCTCATCTTCTAGCTCAATAATAAAGCATCTTTGAAGAGAAGAAATGGGATGTTTACTACCTCTGAGTTCATTTTAGTTTCCAGGCTAAAACACAAGTTCTAGTGAGTTACATTATCTGTGCACTTGCCAGAAGTCTACACAAATATGATGTACAGGGTGCAATTCCTGACAAGATTTTCCCAAAATTAAGCAAAGTAGGAAATACACTCATTTTCTGAACTTCAGAAATAGTAATCTTCCCTGGTGCTTCCTACCAAAAAAGAGGGACCCAGTTCATCTTTTGAAATTGCATTTGAAAAACAGGAGAATTTTTGAAGTGATTCTAGCATCAATCCCCATAACCACGATATCCTGCCCGCAAATCTTTTGAATGTTTTATTGATTGTAAGAAGACTGTTTTGGAATAGTCTAGAGAGGGTTGCATGATGTATATTCGAGAGCAGATTAAGTCACTGGATACAAACATAGAAAATGATTATTCTGCCCTTTCCATCATCACAAGGGCTGTTGCCTCTGCTTTGGAGACTAATTGCTTCAATTCCTTTCCATGAGAAAACTCTGAGCTAAAGTGTGAACAGATAACTCGTTAAGTCACCATTGCACACCCATATTACACACTTATGCTCACTACAGGAATCCTAAAAATGAATATATTAATATGGTGGAAAGACTAGGGATGGCGCACACCTATAATCCCAGAACTCCAGAGACTGGGGCCAAAGACGCAGTCTAGAGGCAATTCTTGTCTACAGAGTGAGTTTCCAGGGTAGCTCCTGCTATATAGCAAGACCCTACTTCAAACAATAAAAGGATAAGCTGGGTGTGGTGGCACATGCCTTTAAACCCAGTACTTGAAAGGCAGAGGCAGGCGAATCTCTGTGAATGAGGCCAGACTTGTGTACAGATTGAGATTCAGAACAACCAGAGCTACATAGAAAACTCCTGCAATACCACTCTTGGGAATATACCCAAGAGATGCCCTATCATATGACAAAAGCATTTGTTCAACTATGTTCATAGCAGCATTATTTGTAATAGCCAGAACCTGGAAACAACCTAGATGCCCTTCAATGGAAGAATGGATGAAGAAAGTGTGGAATATATACACATTAGAGTATTATGCTGCGGTAAAAAACAATGACTTCTCGAATTTTGCATGCAAATGGATGGAAATAGAAAACACTATCCTGAGCGATGTAACCCAGACCCAAAAAGATGAACATGGGATGTATTCACTCATAATTGGTTTCTAGCCATAAATAAAGGTCACGGAGTGTATACCTGGTGAACCTAAAGAAGCTAAAGAAGAAGAACCTTCATCTGGTGATGGATGGAGATAGAGACAGAGACCCACACTGGAGCACTGGACTGAGCTCCCAAGGTCCCAATGAGAAGCAGATGGAGGGAGAACACGAGCAAGGATGTCAGGACCACGGGGGGTGCACCCACCCACTGAGACAGTGGGGCTGATCTATTGGGAGCTCACTAAAGCCAGCTGGACTGTGACTGGAACAGCATGGGATAAAACCGGACTCTCTGATCATGGCGAACAATGAGGACTGATGAGAAGCCAAGGTCAATGGCAAGGGGTTTTGATCCTACTTCATGTTCTGGCTTGGTGGGAGCCTAGCCAGTTTGGATGTTCACCTTCCTAGACATGGAGGGAGGGGGGAGGACCTTGGACTTTCCACAGGGCAGGGAACCATGACTGCTCTTTGGATAGGAGAGGGAGGGGGAGAGGAGTGGGGGGAGGGGGAGAAGAGAGGAGGGAGGGGAGAAGAGTGGGGGAGGGGGAGGGAAATGGGAGGCTGGGAGGAGGCGGAAACTTTTTTTTTCTTATTCTCAATAAAATAAAAAAAAATTAAAAAAAAAAGAAAACTCCTGTCTTGATACCCCGAAAAACACACACAAAAAATCTATGATATTAGAGGGAAAATGTCTTTGAAGTATATAATGAATATTGATAAAATGATAAGAGGAAGAAGATTCAATAAGTCTATAAGTGTAGCTATTTACCTGAATTTTAAGTAGTAATAATATATTTTCAAAAAGACAATAACAAACAGATGTATGGGTTTATCAGTTGAGAAAACTAGGAATCAGAAAAGCAAGCCATGGTGATGCACGTTCAACATCCTAACAGTTGGAAGACAAAAATCAATAAAATAAGCCCTCAACTCTACTCTGAGATCTTCTATGGCTAATTTGAAGGTTTCCTTTGTTTGTTTACTTTTTTCTAAACACTCACGCACTCAAATGCCTTTACACACATATATACACTTAATCATGGCTTATGTTGCCAGGATAAAACACCATGACCAAAATTAACTCAAGGAGGAAAGGGTTTATTTCAGCTTACAGTTATAGTCCACCATGAAGGGAAGTTAGGGCAGAAACATAGTTTAGGAACCTGAAGACAGAAACTGAAGTAGAGGTCATAAAAGAACACTGTTAACTGGCTTCCTCCCCACTGCTTGTGCACCCTGCTTTTCTTATAAAAACCCAGGACCCTCTGCCTATGGGTGGTCCTACCCCAGTGAGCTGAGACAACCCACATCAGACAATCGTCAGGAAAATACACCACACACTTGCCTACAGGCAGTCTGATGGAGGCATTCTCTCAACTGAGGTTCCTCTCTTCAAATAGCTATAGCTAGTATCTAACTATAAAAATCTCACCCAGGGGACACACACACACTCACTTTTCTACATAGATTCTTTTGTGCTGCCATATTAAAAGGCAAAATACTCTAGTGTTTCAGAGATTCTTCATAAAGAAAAGATTGTTATCATTCTCAAAAGAGGATCCTGGTTAGAGTAAGCTTTTCTCTGTGTATCTCTTTACTCTGGAAGCAGTGGCAAAGGTCGTTTTCTGAGTCCTACATTTCTTAGGTTATTTTCTTAGTCCTCCCCTAAACTGTTACATCCTCCAACATCAGTCAGTGACTAATCAGTTATTTCTGTCATAATATCTTTTGCCATGGTTAGCAGTACTACTCAAATTTCACTTAAGATTTTACAAGATTTTTAAAGAAAGGAGTATGGACTGTTTCCCATGAAGAGTAACATAGTGGTAGACTCTGAGCAAATTCCTTAGAACCCTGAAGTGGGAAAAAATTAATATGAATATATATATATATATATGTAAGTTAACACATACTTTATTATCCAAACTAGGACATTTCAAAAATAACAGGGATATCTATACCTGACTTATGCGAAAGGCATAAGATAGAGCCATCCTAAGTAAACAGGACAAACTCTCACCTTATCACATGGCCGTGGTCACTGAAGAATTAACACATCTACTCAGAGAAAATCAGTGCTCTTCCCGTAAAAGAATAATAACCTAGAAGCTTTTGAAAAAGAGTGATCTCAAATTATTGCTCAAAAATCAAAATCATCTCGTGAAAATAGACAGAAAATTTATGACAACATTGGCCCTTCCTGCTCATCCTCCCCAAATTAGCTATGTAGCTCAAGGTCAGTAAGGAAAAGAAATTCCTGCTAGTGCCGATAAAGCCATCTGTGCCTCAAAAATGGCTGACAGGTGCCTCCAGAAGAAGCAATCAAACGTCATTAACAATCAGAATCATAACAATTAAATACAAAGCTGCATCAGGGTCTTATTATCCAAATTGCATTGAAAAGAACTCAAACCCCTTCTTCTCGGAAAGAAAGTAGCGTGGCTTTACTTTCCAAGTTCGTTGGCTGCAGCTAAGGACTCCAAACCTTATTTCCTGGAGAACAATATGCAAGGGGGGAAAAAAATGGATGATAATTGGAAAAGGAATGATCCTCCCAACACTTTCAAGAGCACATTCTTCTCTCATTGCAGATTTCCATTCTGGCCATTTTAATGACTAAAAAAATGTATTTTGGGAAGGTTTGGCATTTTTAAAAGTTCAGAGTTGAATGCACACATTCTATAAATAAGTCTACAATGAAGTGCTAAAAGGTTTATTTCTGATTTCTTATTTCACAAACTAGGAACTAGGCATAAAAATATGGGTCCATAAAATACTTAAAAAATAGATTACTAGAAACTAATAGAACGTATTAGTATCCATTGAGCCAATGATGGCTCAAATGGCATTTTGAATTCTTGCAGAGAATATGAGCATGACCTTCATGTGTACCATTTACAGAAAGCAATTTTATTTACATTTTTAAATCCACATAAAGGTGAAAGATGATACTGCTGCAAAATGGAACATTTAATTTTTTGCCCCAAGGCACAGCTAAGCTCTCCCAAGGTCAAATGTAGCACGAGACTGAAATGAAACAGATTCTCTCCCATCACCTTCTGCCGGAGGATTTCCACACTGGCCAGGAAAACCTTGAGCCTGCTTTGTTCTTAGTAAATAGAAAGAGTTCTAGATTCTACAAAATGTTTTGTGAGAGTTTTGCTACTTTGTTAAGAATCACCCAATCAGAACGTAACAGAAAGGCCCACATAGAACTAAACCACCCAGGACTCTTCTTTACTGTCATATATTTTAGAAGCTAAGCAGATAGAGTTATTTTAAATTGTTTTTTTTTTTTTTGATGGTATCTGTGTGCCAAGATTCTACCGGTAGAAGGCTGTGGACTTCCATTTCTCTGTGTGTGATAAGTCTATTACCAGACAAAACCCTTGAAAATAAACATCCCAGGAAGACTAAAGGTTCTGCCTCAAGGATATGATCACCCTTCACAAACATCTCTTCTCTGCATGCCATCCCCACAACTTCTACCTGCCCAGGCACAGCAAGCAGTTCAAAGAAACATGTGTGTAATTTGTTAGGAGAGATACAGATGATACGAATCATTTTAAACCACACTACAGATGACCGCAGCCCAGTGTTTCGAGCCCTTTACCTTATGTACTGTACCCTGAGACCCAGTGATCAATTTTCATAATGGGTAAGCCAATAGATGCAGACTTCCTAAAAAGTTTAAGCCTTACATACCATCATCAGAAGCTAGGATCAACAATTATCAATACCAAACTTATATTGATAGACTTTATCCCCAGTTAATAAAACCCTACATCTAATAAGACTACTGAACTATAGGAGTAACACCTGAAATTTATACACACCCCAGTTACTCAGGCAACGTCTTCCATCAGGAAGGTCCAAAGAAAATGTTTCATTTTGTTTTGTTTTAATTTTAATGAGTTCTCATATTCCAGACCCATAACTGTGTGTATACATAAATGCACATGTATATGTAAAGATCAGCATCCAAACCAACAGACATAATATAATACGGGAGCTAAAAGCCTTGACTCAAATATAAGACCACTTGAGACAAAATCTTGTTGCTTTTCACCAATTTAACTTTCAATGTCTCACTGGTTTCCTCATCTGTAAAATGAGGAACTGTGAAGATCACCAAGATGGGCATAATAACATGGTAATATTAATGAGAGAAATAGGATCTAACCAATACCATATCATAGCATAGGTAAGAGAAGTGAATTGTAGGTCAGAGGAGGGCACTTGGTGACAGAGGAAGATGGAACATTTTATCTTTTGGTGTTTTTTTTTTATACTTCCCCATTCTCTGGTAAATCTAAGACACAAAGTAAGTGCTTATATTTAAATAAAAAGAAAAAAAAAAGCATCTCTGTGGGCATCCACCCCAGTGACTTCGAATGATGTACTTGGTGGCTAATAGAAGTTTTGAGCAGTATATGATAGGGACAGAGAGTTTCTCCTTCTATCAAACTAATATATGCAGAATTTTCAGGGAGCTTATGAGATGTCACCTCCAGGTGTTCACCTAAATGAATTTCAAAGTGAAACTTTGGTGTGGGACAGTGCTCTATATTCTGTGAATTAGGTTTTTAATAAATGCTGATGGCTAGTAGCCAGGCAGGAAGTATAGGCAGGACAACCAGACAGAAAGTAGAGGCAGGTCAAGGAGAACAGGAGAATCCTGGGAAGAGGAAAGCTGTTTGAACATTCTTGGCCCAGCTACAGAAGAAGCAAGATGTGATTGCCCCACTGAAAAAGATACTAAACCATGTGGCTAACACAGATAAGAATAATGGGCGAATATAAGTTATAAGAGTTAATAAGAAGCCTGAGCTAATGGGCCAATCAGTTTATAACAAATGTAGACCTCTGTGTGATTTCTTTGGGACTTAACAATTAGGAGGAACCAGGCACGACAGAAACCATAACAACAAAACTCCACCTGGACATACACCCTTAAATCTGAAAAGCCACTGCTTTCAGTTTTTATTGCACTGTGCACACATTTTAAAAGAATTTCAAGTGTTAAAAACTAAATTAAAAGTAAACAGTGGTCGGGCAGTTGGTGGCACATGCCTTTAATCCCAGTACTCGGGAGGCAGAGGCAGGTGGATCTCTGGGAGTTCAAGGCCAGCCTAGTCTAAAAAGAAAGTTCCAGGACAGGCTCCAAAGCTACACAGAGAAACCTTGTTGCACAAAACCAAAAAATAAATAGGTAAGTAAAATAAAAGACTCCTTAAAAAACAAACTGCCCCCAAACTATAACTGAGTGTCCATTCTTAGTATTTAAAACATCACGGGATTCTTCGTCTATCCATTGCTCCTGCCTACAGTGGACTCCATCTCTCCAGTTCACATGAAATAGACTTTCTCCCTCTGTTGTTAGTCACAATGCATACTATCCACATTAAAAAATGTGAATTTCTGGGAAGTAATGGGTGGCTTGCCTAAATCAGTTGCTAGAAAAGCATGCAAGAATAAGGTAGCCATCAGTTATTCTTGTGCGTCATCCCTCCAAGGACTATGCAGGGAGTACTGGAAAGCTGGCCCAGAAGCCTTTCTCTGTAAAGGGTAACAGTATTTGTCATTATCAATTTATCATCATTGCTGTATTCTACCCTCTTTCAGAGCTCCTTAGCACATTATCTCAGGGACTTCTCAACAATAACTCTACTGAACATGAAGAGTTATTAGCACATATGACAAATAAGGAAATTGATGGAAGGTCCAAAAAGTGAAATTTGCCCAAGGTTCTAGAATTTAAGAAAAATATATTTACCCTTATCTCCCTTTCAAAACAACAACAAAAAAAAGCCCTTCTGAATGTTGCATGCTTTCAGAACTGCAACAGAAGAGCTAAAGATCAGGTCCTGGAATGACCAAATATGGGGATATTTCTCCCTCTTGTGTCTAAGTCTTCAATGGAATGGAGAAAGTTACTCTCTTTTTTCTCATCATGAGTCCATGTCCAATACCAACCTCTTGTTGTATTGTCCGCCAAATGGAAACTGGGTGGCAGGTACCTCTGAGGGAAAATCAGTCATCTTTAGAGATGCGGATTCATCTTTAAAGCCCCAAATGGGTACACGCATACACACACTTTTCACTGTTCTCAAGGAAAATGGATGGAGCAATCTCTCAAACTGCATGAATGAGAGCTATTCTAATTGTGAAGGATTTCAGTCAAAAATGCAAGGCACGATGAAACATCTCAGCACAAATCATTTTCCTTTTTTTTTCTCTTTAAATTTTCTTTTCTGTTCCTTTCTACAGAATAATTCTTTTTTTTTTTTTTTTTTTTTTTTTTTTTTTTTTTTGAAACAGGATCTCTCTGTGTAACAGCCCTAGCTGTAGATTAGACTGGCTTTGAACTCACAGAGATCGCCTGCCTCTGCCTCCCGAGTGCTGGGGATAAGGCAAGCACTACCACCACCCAGAACAGTTTTTCAGGAGGTGCAAACTCAAAGGTTTGGCACATTGTATGCTAACACCAGCTCTGTATTACTTTGATAATGGCTAGAAACTGTGCTGGCCTGCTTGGTACAGCTGTTCCTAATTCTGCCTTGTTAAACTAAAAGAAATAAGGTTGAAAATCTAACATGAGGTGCTCACCATTCAACTAAACATTTCTTGTGAAAGAAGCAAAAACTGTGCCATGTTCTGCAAATTCTCCACATCAATAGCAATTACATCCCCCATCAAGGGCAAAGAAATAGTAGCTAGTGCAGCGCATGCATAACTTCTTTCCATACACAACAGTTTGCATTTTTCTCTGCATTTAACTCTGCAGAACAATAAATGATGGTGCTGTGTTACAAGAAATTATCCCCAAATTGATGATCTTACTGGGAGTATTTCACATTTTCAATTGCAGAGAGCATGCTGCACCCTGTCATAAACCCAGCTGCCCTACAACAAATTACAATATTATGCCAATAGGCTTGAAAATTAAATTTAGATTAATAGTGATATTTTCACTGAAATATTTGAACAGGAAATGTAATGGGCCTCACAGAGTCCAGTTCATACATTTTGGAACTTCCCATTGAATCCCGGGTAACATTGGCAATCAGTCTACATGTTGGTTAAAGTAGGGCACTTTGCTATTAATTTGGAGAAACTGACAGAGTGAACAGTTCTGCCAGAGAGGCAAAAGTGATTCTAGCTAACCTGAGAGTGAAATAGGAAAGGAAAGAGAACATGAAAATACTTCCATGCTTTTTTTGCCATGCATAGTTCTTAGTTATTCCTTCCTCATAATGAAAATGCAAATTAAGGAACAAAAGAAGTTCATAGCAGGAGCCTATGGCATTTCATAAATGTCTATGAAGCAAATCATAGAATACTTGAGAAAATTTAGTTTTGTATTTGTTTTAAGGAATAAAATAATGAGGATCTGAAATTTATCCGACTATTACACGCATGACAAAAGATTTCCTTACAACATAACTTATCTTCATTTAGAAAGTCATTTTTATGAAGTATGGGGTTGATAAAAAAAAAACATCTTTCCATCTTTCCATTTGCTTATTTAAAAATACACATAAAATCAATAGGGCACGCATTCCATAAGAATGCTGTTGATAATTTTAAACAGGATACTGAAATGCTATTAGAGAATTTCTTTCCTCGTCCACAACCTCCTGATAACCTGTGGATTTCTTTCTAAGCGGGTAAGAGAATAAATAGATCTCTCCTCTACATAGTTTTTCATTATTATGCCCTTCGACGTTACCTTGAAATCTTAACATTCAGTTTCAAAATGAGTCGAGTGCATAAAGGAAGGGACAGCCTCGTGATGAGCACATCAGTGCACAAAAACGGACAATAAAACTCCCATCATTGTCAGACTCACAACAATCAAACATTTCACTGAACCATTTACAACTATCGATTGCACAGCAAACTTGACTTTATAATCTTCCGATTGAAACAGGTGCAATATTTTACAAGGGTTTCACAAGTAGGAGGTTGTGAACGTAAAGCAGTCCATTAATTTTATATAAGCTGTTTTATATACCTGCAGGTCTCTAAGAACACCCAGCTACAAGGTTACAAGGAGAGGAGTTCTCTTCCAAGTCCAATCAGATCATATATATGTGACTGATTTTCCAGTTATGCCAGGGAGTTCTCTCAACTAACATTATTTTCATGCTATAAATGAAAATATTGATGGGTATTAAAGAAAACAAGGTGAAAATGTAAAAACAAAACCTTATGAGGGGAAGGAAAGAATCTTCCACAATAGTTTTTCACAGACTCCTTTAAGGAAGTAGACATAGATATATTAAAAAACAAACAAACAAAAAATACCTAGCTCTGACCAATTCTGTGTATATGTATGTATTTACTTTATAAAAGGTAAAGAATCTTCAGGAGCAAGAAAATTTCTCTTGGTTTTTCTACCACATAACCTCTTGGAGTGGGAACCATTGACACCTCCAGTTTTTAGTCTGTTGGTTTTATCAAAATTCAGCCGGTTTGCACTGTGGATCATCATGCTGTGTCTATGGGGCCCTGTTAGAATATGTGTGTGTTCATGCCTGGTAGTAAGGGTGTGGAAAGGCAGGAGAATGCAGGACCCTGCGGCAACTTGCTCTTTCTGTTCAGCTTCCTGCATCAGAGGGCACTTCATTTCAGTGTGTGTTACTAGTAAGTAGAAGCCTGGCCTTTTGCTCACAAGCTAGCAAATGTCTTTTCCATGTCGGTGGGACCTCTCTGAAAAGAGGCAAGACTACACAGTCTGGCGTCACACAGATGGTTCTCACAGATGAATAAAAGTGAATTAAAAGGACATTTCTGCTAATATCAGGGCAGGCTTATTACTTCAATATAAGCACTTCTTTAATTTCCCTTCTCAGTGTCCTACATAAATATAAATAAAAAGGCTCTCCACCAGATGTATGTTCCATATATCTCACGGAGTTTAATTATAAAGCCTCTAAAAATGGAGACGGCGAGGGGAAATGATGCTAGTAGATCATACAGTCCTGGTGTTGTGTTGGCTGGCTGGCTCTAAGAAGGAATAAAGGCACTTGCTAACCACATGCACCATGAATGGTTATGCTCCAAAGACAGAAAGTCAAATGGGGTGGACGGATGGTTTTAGTTTAATGTCTTTTAAGTCCACAGTTTTTGTTTTGTCTTGTTGTTGTTATGATTATAATAGTTTTTCTTTAACAAAGGAGGTATTAGGTTTTCTTAAGTCCGCATCTGTTTTCTGAGCAACCATTGAGCTGTGAAGGGGGACCTGCCATATGAAAGCCAGAACTCACAAACCAACAGGCCTGCCTCAGTTAACCCCGTAACTAAAATGTTTCTGGAAATGGCTGCAGGCCAATAAAAGTTGCACCCCTGAAGCTACTCACTGGGACAACAGGAAATCTCTGAGTGTGAGGATGGTGCCAGGGAACTAAGGCCGGAGAAGAGAGGAGAAACTGAGAAACACTTGCAATCCAGGAAGGAGATAGCACCCTAGATGGTCAGTGATCTCAGCTAGCTAGGTCTTGGGGGATTCTGGAAGACTGGCTTACAGGCAAAAAGATAGAATTTCAGAGAGAAAGCTAGGTGGGGATTGCCTCCCGCACAACCTCGGAGTATACTCTGGAGACACTGAGCCAACATCTCCCTTTCTTTCTTTTCTTTCTCTGGAATCCATCTTTCTGTGAGCTGACTTTTCCTGCGGGGTTGAGGGAACACTGCTTGTTAGATGTCTGCTCCTTTAATACTGCGGGGATTTGAGGAATCAGATGTCTTGAAAGGACTGACTCAGCTAAGGCAGGAGAATCAGCCAGCTTCCCAGGCAGCCTTAGCCTTTGACACAGACAACCCCTAGCGCCAGCGCCCGGTACTATCTAGTTTATTTCTGGGTCGTGAGCTGCTGAGCCGGGACTGCGCTGCGAACACTTTAAGTGACTGCAGAGTCACCTCTAGAGTGCACCGAGAAGCCCCAGGGGACTGCAAGAGTTGGGGGAGGAGGCAGCTTGTGTGGCGAAGAACTTTTTGTTGATGTTGTTTTTGAGGGGGTGGTTAAGTCGGATTGTTGCTGTTTGTTAAATAAAAAGGAACTCTAATGATGATAGATTCCACGCTGCATCAGGCCCCACGCCAGCGAACCTAACCACGGAAAATAATGAGGCTGTATCCCCATTCGTCTGCATTAAAGGCGAGCCAGGCACTTTCGATAGCAAATATATCGATTCCCTTGCCCAGACAGTGGTTTGTCCTGCTCCCCGTGAATAATTACTATCCTTTAGAAATTCATAATAATTAGAACTCTTCTAGCCCCCTCCCTCTGCCCTCTCTGTCCCCCGAGCTCAACATCTTAAAGGCGCCAGATCAAGCGGGGCCTTTGGGTAGCTCCAGTCACTTCTCAGTGAGGGTGCTGGGGCCAATATGCCTTCTGTTCAAATGATTTTGCTCCTGAGGGGGGGAAAAAAAAAAAAAAAGACGGTTTACCTTTCGGTGCCTCAGTTTCCTCATTTGTGACATGCACGTTGCTAAAGAGGCATTTAGTTGCACATTACGTGATATATGTTTCTGGTTGGGGAAAGATAGATTAATAAACAGGAAAAGTGAGAGAAACCAGTACGCTCGAGCGCCGCCCCCGCCCCAATAAACCGATAACCACGTGACTTCCCAAGTCTAGATGGAGTCGGAGAAGGGGGTTGTAAACTAGAGGTTCTGACCACAGTGCACTTTAGTGTCCCAACGATAGGAGCTTGGTGTTCCTAGATGACTGGAAGGAGAAAGTGGGTTTTTTAAATCGTCCCGGGGTGCTTAGGGAGGTCCGCAAACAGTGACCACCCCAACTCGACTTTAAGGACTGCGGTCTGGCGCGGATTCCCTGGCGGGGCGGAGCTTGGGGCACTGGCTGTGGTGCTGAAGATCGCTCTCCAGGCCCGGGATAGGCACAAGGCGCTTTCGCGCTCCAAATCCATTTCCGAGCTTCTCGCTAGAGAACAGCCGCTGGTCAGCCTGCACCTCCCGGAGCATTGAAGGTCGGTGAAGGAGACCAAAAGTTTCCCACAAGCAAGGCTTTCATATAATGGCACGGGATCCAAAGGCAAGAGAGCTGCAACCGTATGTTCATAAAACCTACTGGGTTTATTTCACCTATCACAGAAGGCAAAAAAAAAAAAAAAAAAAAAAAAAGGAGACAGTGAAATGCGTGAACGTGGTGGACTTGGGCTTGATACCTTCCTAGCCTCGAAGAAAGTTTCTCGATTATTACAAAGATGTCTAATATGGTCTTCCCAATCAGCTGGAGGGGGAGGGTAAGACTTAGGGCCTGGTGTGTGAGCGAAGAGCCTTCCCTCCTGCGGGACCAGTGTACTTGGCCTTGATTCGAGCCTTTGGCAGCTGCTAGCTTCTTTTAGGGCGCCGGGGTAATGTGGGTGAGGCCGGAATGGAGGCAGGTTCCGCGGGGACGAGCGTAGCCCCCGGCAGCCAGTTTCTAAGGAAACATTTGGCTCTTCCAAGCAACAATTTGTCACTTTGTGGGAGAAAGAAACAGTACAAGAAAAGCCTCCCGGTTCTCTATTCTCATGCAGATGAGATAATGTGCTTTGCTTGGGCCTGTGAGTCCCCCACCCCCACTTCACTCCCGTCCCATTTCCGGCTTGAGCCAGTAAAAAACCTCCTTCATTTAAAGGTAGAGTTGCCGGGTAAGCTTTTCTAAAGCTTGGCCTGAGGGGGTCCTGCTGCCCTCTTGCTGCTCCTGGGACCCCTCTAAGCTCTCAGTTTCTTTGCTCATACTCCCCGCAAGTGCTCGATTTCCACCCTCCAGAGCTCCAGAGCACACGCCCCTCCCCCGCGCGCGGTAGGCCCCACCTCCATAGTAAATAAAGTGCTACTAGAGAAGCTATTTACAGAGTAGGTGATTAGGTTTGCAGCCCGCAGCAGAGAGGCAGCGAGCGCAGCAGAAGTTTAAACAACAGCCAGTACTGGGGAGGGCAGACGACAAAGGGGAAAAATAAACAAACATGTTCTTGGGCGCGCGCGCGAGGGGCACGAAGAAGCCGCCAACACATATCATCTCAATAAAAAGCCACTCTTGGAAAGCTTGCATAGTAATTGAGACAGGCGCTCTTTTCTGATCTGGGTTGGCATTTCCTCATCTCAAGCTGACAGAGCCAACTCAGGAAATTGCTGGTAATATTCATCTGGGGAGCACTTTCATTAAACGTAATTCATTCGACTTTCACAATAAATTGAGTGACATCCTTACAGCGGAACCTTTTTATCCTTGATTAAGTGCTTGCCAAGCTTTGGTTCCCCACTTTATTGTCGCATTCCTTCAAGCAGAGTCGTCAACATGCCAATCTGCAGCAGAAAAATGAGCGCGGTGTGTTTACCAAGCTCCGGGAGGGGTGAGTGCTGACACTGTGAAAAAGAGCTGATCTCGAACTTGACTAGCGGATAAATCAAGACCGCAACTTCCAGCAAACTAGAGGAGGGCCTGGGTGAACGGTGACCCAGAGAAGGCGGCGGGAGGCGACAGCGGGAACCGCCTTACGACTCCGCGGCACACAGAAGCCGCTGACCCGACGGCGCCGGCTAGCAGTCTTGCCCGCCCCGCTTTAATTAAAATGGTGACAACTGTTAGGTCTTAAAATGAGAGATGAACCTTCAAGACGACAGAACTGTCCCACGGGAACTTTCTTGGACTGATTCAAAGCTAGACATTTTGTTCTATAAAAAAAAAAGAAGAAGAAGAATGCGCACTTTCTAGCCTGCCGATTAAAAGCCGGCAAACTTGCAGAGTTTGCGCTGTCTTGCTGTAAAGGCAGAGGAGTGCAAGGCGCGTTATTGCTCGTTCTTGGGATTCCCCTTTGACTTTACACCGACACCACGCTGGGGGACTTCACTGACGGTCGATTCGGATCCCGGAACTCCAGCCTAAAGGCGGAGAACACTTCAGTATTCCAGGACTGGGCAGACAGGTAGCAGGCATCTCTTTGCCAGTATGTGGCCCTTTCTCCCACGTTGCTCCCAACTCCACTGCCAGCCCCTTATGAAAATCAAAGAAGCCCAGGACAGAGAATTGCTTATTTGAAAAAGCAATATCCATATGCTTTCATCACTCAAATGCCCTTTTGAAAAGATTGTCGTCGGCGGTTATTACCTGGACAATGCTGCCAGTTTTTGTACTCTGCAGAAAATCTTCGCTCGAATGGAAAAGTAGGACATTGGGCACCTATCTTTTAAAAAATCAACCTATTTCCCTTCCACCGGATATATTTTTCACCCAGACAACACTTTCATTAAGGGAGAAATAGCCATCAACAATTCAAAGCCAAATAGAAATCAGCCTCACACACAAAGAGCCACAAATTTAATAGCTTTCTGGGAACACAGGGCTGACAAGGTTGGAGAAATTCTGGCTTTCTCTCCCTCCGGTGCCCAGTGTAGAAGGCAGTGTCTTGGAAGCTCTCACTACAAGGCTCAAGGCCATAATACTCCTGGAGATGGGACAAAAGGGTGAACCACCAAGTGCGGCTTTCTCACACCTCCAGGAACTGCTTTCCAGGCCAAGGCAGGGCGGAGCCTGGTGAAGATGTACCCAGAAGCAGCCGGGGCCTCTCTGTGCCCTGCAGAGACCAGGAGAGCACCTTGGGACTGAGGGGGCATCTTGCTGTGCTGCTGAGGTGTAGGCGCCTCAAACTATCTGCCCTTGATCAAGAGTGGGCAAGTGTGCCCTGCAGCAGAAAGGGGAGAAGTTGGCCTAAGGAGGAATTCTTTATGCTGCCCACTGCAGAACCAGTTTTAACAGAAAACACTAGTCAGGACTGGGTAGCTGTGGTTATCTACTATATAGAATAATTTCAAATTGATGAAAGCTTGCAGTGAGCAACTTGCTTATTCTCTAAAGGGCAGGAAATACACAGACCTAGTTCAAAGACTGGACCAGATCTGGGTGCCTGTTCTCCTGCTTTCCCTTCAGCCTTTATCGGCCCTAAAAGCCACCTTCACGTTGAGTTAAATCCAACTGATGGTTTACATGTTAACTATTTGGAATTAGAGGCACTGTGGATATTGTCACTACTTTTAGACTCAACTCAGTTAAACAACTGATGTAGAAGTCACATCTCAACATCACACACACACTCAAAACCCCAAAACTCATGCAAATAGATAACTCAAATTTTTATCAAATCAAAGGTTTAGTAATGTTTTCTAATTCTTGCCTATTTTGGCCAAGAAAGCAACCAAGTTATTAGCTATTGTAATTCCTAGCAGAACTGGCGAGGCCTTTCCTCAAAGATTGCAATAACAGCATCCATCCTTTGCCAGCTTCTCTGGACTCCAATTCTGAGTGACTTTTCTTTGCATGCTCAGGAATGCTACCAGACTCACTTCACTCTTGAGAGCTGCCCCAAATGAAGTGTCACATTCTTTACCAGGCAAACTACCCCCTGTTCCTTGGTGAGGTCTTCCTCACAATCCACTGGGAGTGAATCCTTTTACAGCCCCTACCCCTTCCTTTTTCAAACAAGAAACCACATTTGTTCACCTTATCCCAGTGTGCACTTTAATTCAGTTTAAATGCTATTGTCTGGTCATCTCATTATCTCATACTCCAAATATCCTGGAATCAGTCCAGAACTGGTAGAAAATGAAGCCTGCAGGACTTTAATAAAAATAACAAGCTACACCATAGGTTTCCTCCTGTCGGTCAGGTGTTTAAATCTGAAATACACAACATTTAATAAACAGCAGTTTTCCTTACATTTATTTTTAAAAGATGGTTTCCTTCCTGACTCTTTTTTTTTTTTTTTTTGAGAGTTTACCCAGTGGTAAAACTTGAGAATTCAAGATAATGGGTTTCAGAAGGTAAATTTACAGACACACCTGTAATCATTGCATCACAAAAATGAGCTCCTGGTATGGAAACAAGGCAGACCCATCTCTCAACAAACACACAGTAAATAAAGACCTTCAACTTAGGACAGGCATTCAGAGACCTATGGACCAATAAACACATTTCGTGAGCATTCATTCCCATGCTGATTGTGGGGTAGGATCTTCCAGACAGAGACATCCTCATAAAAATGTCTCTCAAAACTCAGAAACATTTAAATTCATATTCTATAACAGTAATCTAATCTATTTCTGTATAGGAGCCATCTAAACAAGCCTTGCTCAAGCTGTGGGAATGACTCCTTGAAAAACATGGCTGAGATCTCACACCCATAAAGGAAAGGTGTATTGGAAATGTTAGCAAGGAGGCAAGCCACGGAGTGTTCTATAGTCATTTAACTGATGATGCAATTCACAAGAGCAAAGAATTAATAACTCCTCCCTGACTTGTGACTGGTCAAGGAAAAAAATAAAATAATGTTTTTTTTTTTTTTTTTTTTTTTTTTTTTGCCATCTCGCCTTCTTGGAGTTTAACTTGATGCTGCTGCTGATGACCTGTGTGCATCTGTTGCAGGATTTTGCAAAGGGCTGAAGTGTTCTAGGGTACAGTCACAAATAGATGCATGGTTCCCTTGCTCTAGCTGGTGTTTAAGGGAACTAATGGAAAGAGGTGTTATCGTGTTTTCATCCGTTCATTGCTACAAGTTTTAATCAAGATTCCCTGCTTCTTCAGTTACCTAAAACCACCCTAACGTTAACTGCCCAGTTCACCCTGGGAATCCCATTTTGATGGTAAACATCAGCTTCCTCCTCCAGGAAAACAGCCTGGAATTTTTCTGGCAAATAGCTGTGGGATTGCAATCCCTGGAATACTGACTTGGGTCACCGCCACCAGTCTTTTGTTTTTGTGGTATGTGTGGTTTCTAATCCCCTACACACAAAACAACTTCAGATGGGAGAGAAAAGAATGGACTTCTAAATCGCCTTCCCTGTTTTATTGTTCACATTCCGTATTGTTTTGAGTGAAATTGGAAAAATCGTCTCCTTTCTCTGTATTGCCAAAAGGCATTCAGGTAATGAAGTCTGTAACTAAACGGTAATTGAATCAGCATAATTTGCACACTGAATGGTTTTCAAATGCTCCCAGTTTACAATTAAAGGAGAATTAATGCGCTTGTTGTTAAGAACGCGTCGCATTAGAATAAATCCAGCACTGTTGTTATAATGAGTGGAAAACGGTTTAACTGCCAGCACACACGTTTAAAATTTAACACAACGTATTGATTTCACTTCTGCTTTTGATAGATTATTTTTCCAGACTATCGAAATACTTGCTTCAAGCAATAAACTGCACTGTAGCCGAGAGCGCTGGCCTTGTGTGTGTGAGCACAGGCCAGGGACACAGGGGCAGTCCTGAGCTTTGAATCCTTTCTAAAGGTGTGCGGAGAGGACGGGTACGCTTGTTGTGACGATCAAGAGAAGCATTGGTATCCCTCCCCTGCAGTTTTCGCCTTTCATTTTTCACTCCTTCCCACCTCACCCAGTAAAAAAAAAAAAAAAAAAAAAAAAAAAAAAAAAAAAAAAAAAAATGCTGTCTGTCCTTTGGTGGAACTTTCCGCCCTCCAACTCCGGGTCTTCAATGTCAGTGGGCTCACTGAACACAGGTGAGAGCAATAATGACGGGAGGTGGGCAATAGGAAGGACACTTTTTGCATTGGGTCTGCGTTATACCCGGGAAAGCACGGACCCGCGACAGTCAGAAAAACTGTTCTTTTGGATTGGCTGCCCCTGCTTTCACCTGTTTACCCTCAAGGTGTCCTGTGGGCGAGGACGTTGATACGCAGCGCCCTCTGGCGTTCGCTTCTGCTACAGTCGGGCGAGAAAGGTGCAAAGACTGGCAACGCTGAGGGTTCTTGAGATGCAGCCGGAAGCCGGAACCGGGTAAATACACTTACTCAGAGACACACGCGCGCGCGCGTGTGTTTGTACCGGATCCACAGAACTCTCAAGCCTGCCCATCGCAGGCAGAGCAAAGGCCGAAAAACACGACCATTTGCAGAGACTGTACACTATTGCTTCCGGGCTTGTGGATTCTGAAGCTCTTGGGAATAAAAGATACTAACACCACACCTAGTCCATTTCTCCAGCAGGGTTAGAAAACTCCTGCTGCTACTGCAGCGCCTGCGCTCCACGACCCTCCACAGAACACCTTGAGTTCTCAGTGCACTCCCACAGCCCGGGATCGACTGTGGGGTTCGGTGCACTAGGCTCAACTTCGCCGGCAGAATGCAAGTGTCCCTGGCCCCCTGAGAGATGAGACCTGAAAAATCATACTCTTCTAGGCTCGCTGTGATGCCCGTAACTCCCAAATCACACAAAGCGATTCGCCCTGCGACTCCTCTCAGACTGCCGAGTTCAAACCTCTGAAAACTGTTTCTGGGGGAACCTGGACAGAGGCCGTGGGTGAGATTCTCTCCCTAGTGACAAGGCCTAGTGACAAACCTATTTTCTAAAAGGAACCCCCACATTAAAACTGAGGTTCAGTTATCTGAGGGAAACTGAAGCTTGGAAGGAGAGGGAGGGCGTCTGTTTGCAAGTGTATCTCTGACCTAACTCAGGTCCTTTACGCAGTGTCTGGTGGATAAACTTACACCAACTACAAGTCTGGAAGTCTCAAGAAGTTAACTGCACTTCTTCATGTACCACAAATTCGAACTGGGGAGGGGGCGGTGGGTAAATTATCGCTCAGATCTTCAACCCCACCTGCATCCCCTTTCATTTACACTAGGTGGGCGAAAAACTGCTACCAAGACTTTCACCCTCCCCGCTAGTCCTTCCTCCCAAGGCGTCCTGTCCCACTACCTCTTTCGTTTCTGGCCGAATAGGGTACGCGCGCCGCTATTAAAAACCACGAGATGGGGAAAATAAAGCAAGAAATGGGGATGAGAACCCTGAAAACTCCCGCAGGAATCCAAAGAACGGCTTCCCAAAGTTCTTCCACTGTCTCTGGGAGCACAGCTCTCACGGAACTGGTGGCCTCGCCCTCTTTCTCACCCTCCCCACCACCACCAGGTACTTGACCTCTCGGTTAGGGTGGAATCTCAAAGATGCTGGACCGCTCACGACTTACCAAGTATACAGTGGGCTGCAGTAGGAGAAGCACGTACCAGCACGCAGCCTGCATCCTCCCTCCTCTCAAACTTCCTTGGCGGTGCCTTGGCTGAGTCTTTGTTCCTTCAAAAACATAGATCCACCTGACATCCACTTTACAGATCAGGGAGCGCTCTCAGCAGCCTAGATATAAATGAAATTAGACATCCCATGACCACGCGGACAAGGCTGATGAGCAAACGGGGAAAGGGTGTCTTTGTGTGAAGTGATGGAGTCAAAAAGCTGGGAGGGGACACGAAGATTTGAAAAGCCAGTCAATCCTGCTCCAGAAACAAGCGAGTGCGGTCCGCGGGCGGGCGGGCGGGCGGGCGGGCGGGCGAGCTTGAGCAGTGGCTGAGGGAGCTCCCAGCTCCCGGCGCGTCTCAGGTGCCAGTGCCCAAACACGGCTGAGGCCGAAGGAGGTTAGGCACACAGAGAACCGCTCACAGGCTGGTTAGGAAGCCAACTGTCTCTAGCTGCCAGACCTGCCCTAGTGTTTGACAGGCGGGAGGCTGGGACTAAAGGCGGCGGCTGGTTCTTCGCCAGCCCTGGCAGGGTGCATACACGTACACAGCAGCGGAGAGAGATAGCAAAAGCGAGCGAGCAAGAGACTGAGTGAGGGGGACACGGGCAGAGAAACCGCTAGGTAGAACTGACCCGGATTAGGTGCGGGTGAAATGGGGGTGGGGGAAGAGGATGCAATTTGCATACAGGAGAGCGGGGCTCAGTTTACCCATTCGAGCCCCTTGTAACACAGAGATAGACACAATCGCATCTCTAGCACTACTTTTTGAGCCAAGGGGCACAGTCAGTTACTAACTTCCACAGTGGAAACCTGCATGGGACTCTGAGGGTCACCTATCAGACGTGCTCTATGCCCAACTAGAGTTCCACACTGCTACCCTTTTCTGGTGCTCACCACCCTGCCCCAAGGTGTCTCTGCTAGGAACAGTGGAGGCGACCGGTACTTACTGCACTGGACTGGAGGCAAATGCAGCGAGCAAGGACCGCTCTGAACAGGCTCCATGGAGGAGCTACTACGGCCTGGCGTTTCCAGCGCCCGGGACGTGCCCTCCCCGGAGCTCCGTCTCCATGCTCGGGCGAGGACGAGTACAGTTGCCTTGTCCAGCCTTGGCACAGTCGTTGTCCCAGTGCCGGGGTCGCGATCTGGATTGGTCCGCGGGAACCTAGGCTTGGCACAGTTGGGTTCCCGGTGCAGGAAACTTAAGAGGCAAGAGAAGGAGGGGCAGGTAGAGAAGACGACAAGGGAAGGAAGAAAGGGAGGGAGAGAGACTAATGCGCCGGGCTGCTGCACCCGACCGACCCGGACTGCCTGTGCTGGCACTGTCACCAGCAGCCCAGAACTCCGGGCTTTCAGCGGTTGCCAGAGGATGGAGAATGACTTAAGGGGAGGAGACTGGGCAAGTCCTCCGGACTTGAACTTGAGCGATAAGACGCGAGCCTTTTCGGAAGAAAAAAAAAAAGCCACACAACAGGCGCGATGAGTCCCAGCTTCAGAAGGAGGGGTGTGGTGGCGAGAATTTGAAAGCTGCTAGCTCTGGTAGCAACTGCAGCATTACCAGCAACGCCGGAAAACTCCCAAAGCCCGCAAGGGACTGGCGTCCCGGGCGCTTTCCGAGGTCCTGCCCGGCCACCGGGGGACGCTCCAAAAGCGCGGTTTCAGCGCTCCGCCGTGAGTGGTTTTTCTCCTCCCGGTTGTGGCGGGTCGTGCCTACAGTCCCGCCACCAACAATTACATTGACACGTGGGTGAACGGTTCCTCAAAGACTAATTAATACCCCCATGTAAATAGATCCCGTTCTCGGGCTCTCTGCGGGCCTCCTGGCCCTTAGGGAGAAATGAGTCCTGCTGCGTCTCTGGTGGCCGAGGCGCCCCCTTGGGGGAGGGGGTCATAGGGAGGAGAGCAACCTCCAGGGGAGTGGCGTGAAGTGAGGCAGGGAGGTGCAAAGGACAGCGGTGAATGCAGAAGAGTGTGGGGAGCCCCAGCCTGCTTCGGGAGGGGCGCTGCTGCCGAGAACCGTAAACCTGTGGCTGCGGTGGCCAGAGGCGGGGATGTTGAGGACCGCCAGCCATTCAGCGAGCGAGGCAGCAGAGAGGACTGTGCGACCTTGGATTCTCTGGACTCTCCTGCGCCGGCTGAGCAAAGCGAGAAGGGGGACTGTCTTCTATAGTCTATCACTCCCCCCCCCCTTTCTCTCTCCCTCTCTGTCCCCCCAGGCATCTTTTTACTCGTGTTTCAGAATTTTCCACACTCATTCTCTGTATCCCCATGCTTTTGCCAGGACCTCGCCACTCTCCATCAACCCTCAAGTCCTGTCCCTTTCTTGTTGGCCTCCACCCTCTCAGTCCCTCAAGCTTGGTATCTACTCCAGGAAGACTGAGACCAGGTCTTCCTTCTACATGTCCACATTTAGGCCACAGGGGAGAACAATAAAGGCCTTTCTCTCCTGCACTCTTACAGGTTACTTCTCTCTGCCTTGGACAGAACCTGGTGTTGAGTAATACATACACACTGCAGGACAATATTTTGTTATTAACCTGCAGGAACTGGGTCAAATTTTAGCTCCGGAGCCTGAGTGCACAGCATCAAAATAGAATCGTGGTTTTTAATGGGCTTTGGAGTTTCTTTCCCCTAAGTGTGCCTCTTGGACACCTCAGGCCCTGTGGATTCTGTTCCATTCCATGAGACCCAGGCTCCACACGCCCTTTATATATGGTAATGACCGGCTGAATTCTCCTAGCAAGCACAGACTACCCACCAAACATAGCAGTGACAACCAACAGAAGTACCATTGTCGTGAGCAGAGGCAAGAAGGTGCCCACTGAGAATCAGATCTCTCCAAAAGGCTACAAATTAGGTCCCATCTCAGGACAGGGGTCCCTGTGCTTTGAGGACTGTAATATTTTCCCTCTGGAAACACCTCTTTAAAGAAATCGCTCTCCTAATTTCAAAATTTGTGCTCTGCCACTGTGATCATTGTAATTCACTGTGGCCGAGTGAGAGACTGAAGCATGCTTTCTGGTAAGGACGTTGGAAAATCCTCTTTAAAAATAATACACATGGGTACATTGTCTGGATCCAAAGTTGACTTGAACCTTTTCACTTACTAGAATTTTTGTGTTCTATAAAGTTTAAAGAAGAAAAAAATTAAGTATGGAAACATCTATATCCGGTGATGAAGGGTAAAAATGAGGACAAGGTTTTGAGCAACCCCCCCCCCCCTTTAAGAGTCATAAGGCTATTCCAAATACAATGGTCACTTGTACACAAGCTCCCAGGTCCTCCCTGGTTCACCTGGGTCCTCAAGCACATTGCTGTCATAGGTGGGCTTTTCTCTGGCCTTTTGAGACACACGAATGAAAAAAGGCAGCTTTGGGATGTACCAGGCCCTTTCCTAAACTTTCTTCAGAAACATTCCTTCTTACAGTGCCATTCAGCTGTTAAAAAAAAAAAAATACATTGCTTGTGAAATAGATCAGGGACCTTAAAATTCCTGCCTGAATGGGGCTGATTATTTTTGAAAAAGCAGCACAGGAACCCAGCCAGGAGAAATGGTCAGACACTTTGTTCTATGACAGGTGGGGTGCCAAAGAGCCTTTTTATGCTAACACCTGAGAATTTTTATCCACGTGTATATTCTTGAAGGATCCTACAAGCTCTTTGGCCTGGGATATAAACAAGAGTGTATCACTTTTTATGTCATCGTAGAAGTAATTTCCTTAATTAGAAAACTATCTGGAGCCCCTAAGCAACACAAAAAAA
Source organism: Alexandromys fortis (assembly GCF_014885135.2). NCBI lineage: Eukaryota > Metazoa > Chordata > Mammalia > Rodentia > Cricetidae > Alexandromys > Alexandromys fortis. The sequence continues at coordinate 2,650,403 of NW_026068014.1, read as the reverse complement.
GTCCATAACCGTTTCTGTGAGATTTCTTCCATTTTGATGACATAATATTAGTGGGGAGGGGCACAAAGATGGCGTCTTCACCTGCCTCCTGTTACTTGCTTTAAAAACAAAAGGAAGAACATGATTCTTACACATTCTTCTGCTTCAACTCCTACAGTACTCTGCAGTGAACAATGGCAATGATCGTCCCAGAAAAAGAACAAAGGTCCTAGTTCCTCCAGACTTTATTTGTGCTGGGAGTCCTGTTGAAAATCTCCCTTTCCCTCTGCATGCTACAACCACTTCAAACCATAACCTTCACTTTCTACCTCCCCAGTCTACTTGGTCAAATGTATAAAGTCTGGTGTGAAACTTACTTCTACTTTAAAAAAAAAAATACATATCTCAAAAGAGCTCAAAGGGCCGTTCTCCCCCAAGAAATTAAGATTGTAAATGATTTCTGACAATCAAAACACAAAGATTAAGTTTGTAATTTATTTGAAGTGCACTGTTAGTCTCAATTACCTTTTTATTGGCATGGGGGGAAGTACATCAGTTGAAGCTTTGATATATTTTGGGACGAGAGAGAGGAGAGAAGTACAAATTAATTTCAAATTTGACAAAAATAAGCTCTAAACTGAACTTATCTTAAAACATATTGATATCATATTTTACCCAAAACCTAAGTAGACAGAAAAATGTAGTTATGAAGTGCCCAGGTGTGATTTTGCTTAAGCTTCAGGCCAAACTATATATATTTTTTTGTAAATAGCAAATAGAGTTATGACTACTTTTTCTTAATAACAGCAAAAAATATATAGCTGTATCATTTTTCAATCCTGAATTCAGTATAAGCGGATGTTTTCATGTTATACAGCCCTGAGCAAGGGCCCAAAGAGGCCCCTGGTCTCAGTACCCATCTCTATCTAATGAGGAAGTAAGGTTAGATAAAAGATTAAATGCCTTTATTCTATTTCATGTAATTAGACAGGAAGTCACAGATGTTTTTAAAAACTTAACTATGTGACAAAGTGTATGCTAAAAAAGATGTTGGCAATTTAAAAGAACGTTATTTTGTTCAACACACCCCAATGATTCTCAAGATGTTTATGGGTTTAAATCAGTTTCTGTGCATTTCTCTCCTGCCTCATTCTCGCGACCTTTTCTCTAGGTCAAGGGTTGACTCTATTGTATTAATCATTCCACTTTCTCATATAAATTGTTCTGCACATGTTTTTAATGTCATTGATTTATGAGAATCTGCACTCAGAGTGGCATCCTTATTATATTTATGAATATTTGTTACAAAAGAGGCAAAGCTATTTCCGTCCCTTCTTCACAATTCCTAAATGTCACCCAAGACAATTAAGAAACCCTCTGGCCCCTCCACACCCTCAAGGTGTTTTGCTAAGTATAAAGAATGATCCGTTGAAATGTTTTATTTTTGTTTTTGTTGTTGTTTTAATACCAGCCTAAAGTATTTGGCATTTCAATGTAGTTTAATTTAGCTAATAACTGTGAGATATGCCAGCTGTATTACCGTCACAAGAATGCTTTCGTAACCATATCACTAAACTAGAGAGAAAAAAATAGCCATCAAGTTCAAGAAAGAAAATCCAAAGCTTGATGTAAATGGCATTTTTCATTTCAGAAGCAATGTATATGCTCAGTCTTTGTGTCCATATTTATTCTGCGAGGCAAGGACTGTGGGCTCTTAAAGGTAGGTTGGCTTTAATTATGCTCACAAAGTTAAAAAGAGAATGAATATAATAAGAGAAATGAAGACAGCCAACATTGAAAGGAAAGTTGAATATACAAAACGGAAAGATTGAGGTCATACGCCCCAAAATCATAAATATATTTTAAATACTGGAGCTAAACAAGTATTATAATCTAATTACAGAAATTTGTCATAATAGTCCCCCCCCCCCGAGATTAACTGACAGTTCCCTAAAGCTGAATCATTAAGACAAAGAAATTGACAGCCAATGTTCTGTGAACAAAGCAAAGTACAGTATTTGCTCTCAGCTAGAAAGAACACTGGAACTCCCAACCATGTGAAGATGGCATAAACTGTGAAAACAGTGGATGCAGTCTTGGGGCAACCAGAAGTCTGAAAATGCATCTATATTTTATCTTCATCATCTAACATACCAAGATTTTCTTGAAACGCCATTGTTGTTCAAGTTTTTGTCCTGATTAAACAAAATGACATAGGCAGGCAACAAAAGCTACTTCAGCTAAAATATAGAGATAAGACTGTTTTTGCATTATTTTGTTTAAATAGGAATTTCGTAAAGAAGCAACATGCCTCTTAATTTCCCATTTGAACATCAAATAAATGAAAGCAGCTATACTAGAATTTCACTCTGATTAACATTAGGGACCATGTCATAAAAATTTTATGTCTTTCTGCTTTCAATTTTAATAATAATGTATTTTTGTTAAAGTTTAAAGTAAAATGGTGTCACATCAAATTCTGTGTTAAATGGGTGACATAATGCCTCAAAAACTGCCTTTCTCAGAACGACAATGACTGCCATGGAACAATACACATATATACCAGGAACTATAGCCTCAGCTTGGTTTCTTTTGCCACACAATATGACTGGTGAGCCCTTGAATTGGAGTCCAGAATTGAGTATTGAAGGCAAACTTCAATATTAAGATTATTAATATTATTAATATTAATTATTAAGATTGGACAAACGTATTTTTTTCACTCTATTTTTTTCCCAATGAGGTTGACTCAGAGCAAACCTGGGGTGCCTGGACCTTTTCCATACTGCCCTACCTGTTTTCCCACACACGCCTGTGTCTTGTAACTGCCCTACCTGTTTGAGTTCAGTGCCACTCTTGTGCACGTTTTTCAACAAGGCCCCAGGCATTCCTTCTCATGTTGTTGAAGATCACTGATCTTCAACAAGACACTTGTCCTCTCCAGGATTCTGGTAGTACTTCTGTTTCTCCTTCCATGCTGAGAAGACAAGTTGATCTTTTAATGGCTTCACAGTTATATGACTGCTAATATCCAGTTGCAACCAAGCTCCTAATTCCTGTTCTGATGTTTTCCTTCAACCAAAATTTCAGTTGTCTACATACTCACCCAGATGTCCTTGAGGTACTAAAATTAATGTGACTAAAACACAACTTTATTTTGCCACATTGACAACATATTTCTATTTATCCGCATAATTTTCATTGTTAACACTGAGGGACTTAGCCAAGAGGCCTCTTGTGAAATGAGAAGTAGGCCTTCTATATAAGTCTAATTTCTCTCTCTCTCTCTCTCTCTCTCTCTCTCTCTCTCTCTCTCTCTCTCTCTCTCCTTAAGAGGAATAGTGTGTTTCCACTTGCTCTTCTAGCCAGCAGGAGACCAGCAGACAGAGTCATAGCCTTCAACACGGGACCTGAAACAAAAACACATGAAGCAGGCTAGAAGTGGCACATTATCTGGGGCAGATCTACCAAGCTGATCTGCCATCATGTAGACTTAAAAATAAAATCTTTACTTACTTTATAACTGTCCAGATTTTGATGTTGTTTTCAGCACCATCACAGGCAAAGCTGGCTGGTTAAGAATAAAACGGCACTGCTCTCAAAATCTGACATTCAAAAACTAGTCATTTTCTAGTCTTTCTGTTCTCTACATAAGTCATTAAGTTACCAACACTTCTCAAACTTTGACCTAATTAAGTCTCATGCTATCTTCTCTCTTCTCTATTCCTGATATTGCTTCTGACTTAGGTTGGTACTCTGCATCAACTGAGTTGGCAGTATCCTACTAACAGGTCTGGCCCATTTTGATCTCCTGCTTTCATACATATACTGTCTTCACTACCACATGATAACCAAGGATGTACTCGTAACAAGTATGTATTTAAACTTCTTTCTAAACTTCCCATTGCTTGTTAATCATGTCAAACTTCCTAGAGACTTCCAACCTCTATCCATATCTTCTCTTTCATCTCCTGTCAAACCCAGCTTCTCCTTACCTACATACTTTATTTTCCCTAGCCACAAAATCTTTAGAATTTTTAGCACAAAGTTGTGTCTCAGCTTGGCATGCTCTTTCCTTTGCTTAGATTCCTTCCAACTAACTCTAGGTCAGCAGTTCTCAACCTGTGAGAGGCAACCCCATCAGGAGTCACATATCAGACATCCCGCATACCAGATATTTACATTATGACTTATAACAATAAAAATTACAGTGATAAAGTCTCAACAAAATAGTTTTGTGGTTTGAGGTCTCCACAACATGAAGAACTGTGTTAAAATGTCACAACATTAGGAAGGTTGAGAACTTGCAATCTTTTGCTCAAAAGTCACCTCCAATCTGCTCCACTTTCTTCAGAGATTTGTGCACTAAGCATCTTGTCAATTCATGTGCACCATATTGCCTATACCATTGTTTCTCGACTAGACAGTCAGACACACTCAGCTCAGTGTGCAGAAAACTGTCTTGTCCATTTCATGGGAAAGAGCAGGTCTTATCTCAGCACTCAGGAGCTGAGGCAGAAGGATAATGATTTTAAGGCCATTTTGAAGCTTGAACTCTATAGCAAGAAAGAGATAGAGACAGAAACATGAGCTTATCAGAGAATTGAGTAGAGCAAGGCAGGTAACCTCAAATCAGTGAAATGAATAGAAGCAGTTTCAAGATTGGGAGGACTAGGTCTCAGTCCTAAGACACCCCCTAGCCCCAAATCTTCAGAAAGTCTTCTCAGAATTAGTGGCCAGGTGGGTATTTGGCTGGATATACTATTCAGTGGCTCAACCCATTAATTCTCCTGTCCAGGGCCAAGTAAACATGGCATTGAAAGTTACCTAATGTCCTTAAACCCCAGCGTCAGTCTTCCCAGGAGTATCTCAGATAGATTCTCAATGTTTCAGACACTGTAGACATTAGTGTTACATGAACACTTTATTACACCAGTCGCCACCTGGTCCTCTGCCATGAAACTGGGTGAAAGGGGAAATGGAGGGAAGAAAACTAGAGAGAACCCCTGTTCTTGGTACACCCCTAACTCTGGACCTAATTAACAATGGAAAAAGTTGGTACTAGGATTTTTAGCCCTAGGCTAAATGCTCAATACTGTAAGCACCAGGGGACACTACTACTCATCCCTTCAGCCCTACCTTGATACAATAGGCACCAGGGGATGCTATTCTCTCTTCTCTGTTCTCTTTTCATCCCTACCTTGATACAGTAGCCACCAAGGGATGTTAATCTCTCATTTCTGTTCTCCCTTCAGCCCTACCTTGATACAGTAAGCGCCAGGGGATGCTACTCTCTCTTCTCTCCTTTCCCTTCAGCCCTACCTTGGATTATACTTCCATTATCTCACTGACAGGATCTAATGTAAAATATACAGCTTCCTGAATCCCGTGCCCTTTCTTCTACGTGGCGTCAGTAACTAACGCCATCAAAATCTCCTTCCCTACCTCTTTAAACAGATCCTTTTTTTCCACTTGTGTTCACTTCTCTACTGACCACCCAGGCTCATATTCTTCTTTTCATGCCTATCTTTGATATAAAGAGTTAGAGATCTCCATCCACAGAGGACATCCTCAGTTCCCTGTTTCTCTGATACACAGTGTTCAAGAAGAACTCACCAGTATCCCTGATACCACAGTCTCCACCTACTCACCAGTGACATCCACAGTGTTCATGCACATAAATTTTGGAGTACATCTCATAGACCAGTATGGCACTGTCAGATCCAGGCTTCTTTCTGGGTATCCACCCACTCTTATCTCGTGACTGGAAGTGAGATCTTCATCCTTTAGTTTCTGGGAAGCTATGTTCTTTATAACCCATGTCACAGTTCCCATCACGCTGTTCTGAGCCCTCCAATGGAAGGGACTGTCTGGTCTTTACTCTGTATTAGTATGAGGGCTCGTGTCAGCTCATGTTTGCCTCTCATTTGCCTTTAAAGGGATATATTTTAACAAGTGTCTAGGTGATCCAGAGGAAGATTGTGCAAATAAACTCGGAGAATATTTGTCTTCAAATGTGGCAGATTCAAATTTAAAAAACAATTGAGCTCCTTAATGTAGAAATTATTAGTCAGAGTGGTGTTTACCCAAAACATCAAGACTGGAGATGGAGAGATGGCTTAGCATTTAAGAGCACTGGCTGCTCTTCAGAGGTCCAGAGTTCAATTCCCAGCAACCACATGGTGGCTCACAACCATCTCTAATGAGATCTGATGCCCTCTTCTGGCCTGTAGGCACGCATGCAGACAGAACACTGTATATATAATAAATAAATAAACCTTCAAAACATCATGACTACATATATTGATTCAAACACATTTTACCTATATATAAGTTACTTAATAAAAAGAGACTAAAGGTATAATTAACATGTAACATCACATGTATTTAATAAATGTAATGATTTTGTAATCGAAAATAAAATGTTTTTAAAAGATGTAGGAGCATAGTACTCTCAAGAACACTTGTTTCAGCCTATTGCACTGTGACTCCTCCAACCATTTTGACTTGATTCCAACTTTAAATCCTCTCTTATGTTGTGCTCCTTGATTGGAATCCAATGCCAGTTTACCAAATAAGCCATGGTTCTTGGTACTGTAGACACAGCTGCAGAGAAGCAAGCTCCTTGTCAGGGAGCTAACAGTCCAACAGGCTGACAACAAATATGATTTTAGTTAGAATATACAGCAGGTTGGATGGGGAGAAGTCCTGAAGAGAAAATGAAGAAGGCACAGGAGACAGTCATAGCAGTGACCACAGAAGGAGTTCTAGGTGCAGTGGTTGATGATGGTCTTCTTGTGAAGCTAATATCTGAGTGCAAATGGACGGAGATGAAGTAGGGCACCATCTAGAAGTCGTGAGTAAACTTTTCAAGTAGAAGCAAGCAAGGGAAGTTTAAGCAGTGATCTACTTGTGGGTTGGAGAGGCAGGGAGAGTGGCATTTTATCTATGGAAGAGGAAGTCAGGAAGAGGTGACAAAGAAGAAAACAGAAGGGACAGACCAAGTAGCAACTGGGGGCACTGAAACAATTTGTCTTGATAAGATGTTCCAGTGTGCCTTAAGCCGGGCAGGGAAGTGACACACTCAAACTCACACTTTAACATAACTATTGCAGATACTCTCTCAAGAGGAACCTGCTGGGCTGGGAAAGGTGATTCTGACAGCTGGGGGCAAAGCAAGAGGATCTCAAATCCAAAATTAGCCTGGCAACATAACAAGACTGTCTCAAAAGAAAAAAAAAAAAAAAAAACAACATGAAGGACAAGAGAACATCTCCAACAATCCAAACACTAGGCCCAAGTGAGTTGGTGGCGTGGAAGATGAAGAGATGAGAAGCAACTGATTCCGGGTTACGTTAAAAAGAGGACTGTGACGTTGTTGGCAGAAGGGTTGAAGATGGAATGGCAGAGACACTGTTGACTACAAGGTTTTAGCCCTGGGTGTCTAAAAAGAGGGACCCTTCTTTGAGATGGAAAAGACTGTGAAAGAGGAAGGTGTGCAAAGAAAACCAGGCAGCCACCAGCTCAGCTTAGAGCCTGTTAAGTTTGAGATGTATATAAGGTATTTACACGGAAGTGAACAATGAGCTAAGAATTCAGAGGAATGCTTTAACTTAAAGATATGAATTTGGCTATGGCCAGCATATTCATGATTCTTTTGAAGATGAAATTGTTAAATAGGTGTAAATAAGGAAGAGCTCTTCAATGTAAGAAACAGTGGGCAGTGGGTTGGGTCAAGCAGAAGGAAAATGGACACTCAGTGCAAAGAGAAGTGGCTGAATCAAAGGCTCTGGTGAGTCAAGCATGACTGAAAGTGACCCGTGAGAGATGAAAGTCCGTGGCAACCTTGATAAGAGCAGCTTTGTTAAAGTAGCCCCCCTTCCAGGACTCTCCCCGTGGTCTCCTCTCCCCAAAGCTCTGAACTACATACGTAGGACCTGCTCATTCGCTCACTGCACTTGCTTCCCATCCTTGATGAGGAACGCTTCCTTCTGGTCATGTCTTCTTTTCATCTACAGAAGCAGGCAAACCAGCACCTTCTTTTGCAGATGCAGCAACCCACTTAGGATAAGTTCACACCCACAGTGAGCATGCAAAGTATACAGTAAACTAAATATTTCTCTGCCATCTTTCCGAGCACCTTTCCTCAGTTCTCCTTCCTAGATCTTAAACAACTTCAGTTAGGTTTATGTCCATCCATTTGGCTTGTAAAGATGTCCACAAGCTGGCTTATTAAAACTTAGTCTCTTAGTGTTTCTGATAATTTATTGGTCATTTCCTGCCATTTAACTTATAATATTACCTCTGTCTGAAAAGCCTTCTTCAACTCAAGAACCCTTTTCCTTTTAGGAAGTAAATAATAAAGAACTTAAATTTTATTTTTATGCTATTTGCGTTTTTAAAAATCATTAAGATTTTATGTCTTATCATTTGCATGTCAATAGTATAAGGTTTTCTTGTCCTATCTACAATACAGAAATTACAGTAAATTATTCTATTTTTATATACATTTTACTGTTTAAAATGTTGGACCAAGTTTAACAGTTTGGAATTTCTATTTAATCTGTTACCTAGAGATTTCAGAATCAATTGGAAATTGAGAAACTGTAGTAAGGAGGCCGCTTCTTTGTCCTGGCTGCCCAGAACAGAAATAATAACGCAGAAACCATATTAACTAAATCACTGCTTGGCCCATTAGCTCTAGCTTCTTATTGGATGACTCTTACATATTAATTTAACCCATTTCTATTAATCTGTGTATCACCACGTGACTGTTGCTTACTGGTTAAAGTTCCATCTGGCTCCGGCAGGGCTACATAGCTTCTTTCTGACTCCACCTCCTTTCTCCCAGCATTCTGCTTAGTTTTCCCCACCTAGCTTTGGTTCCCTAGAATTCTGCTATAGAACCAAAGCAGTTCCTTTATTCATCAATGGTAATCACATCATATAGAGGAGAATCCCACATCAAGAAACAAAGTAGAACCATATTTAAAGATGTGATAATAAATGACATAAATGAAGAGAGAGATGAACGGAGGGAAGGGTTTTCCCACATCTCACACATTAACCATTGTTATCCACTAAAAAGACATGAGGGTAACACAAATTTTACAGCTGACAAAATGTTCTTAAGGCATGCAAAAATCCCACAGTTGATCTGGGGCAATGAAACCCTAGCTTCTGGTTCTATAACCCCCTCTTTTCTCCTTCTACCATTGTGGCTTCCTGTCTAAAAATGTAACACCACTGATTAAATTTCCCCCAGCCTTTTTACTTAGTACTGAATATTGTGTTTGTTGTTTGTCAGATGAAAACTGTAGTTCTACAGTTTCATTCCTCTTTCTCTTCAGTAACAAAGGGACTTCTAGTCTCACAATTGGTTTGAATAGTCTACTTTTGTCTTTTATAAGACATAAGAACAATGGAGTTCACCTCAGTTTTTAAGAACTTTCTTGGCGATCCGTGATTCCTTAAATCTAGGGAGCTTACCCAGGTGACCAGTGCCTGCCAGCTAGAGATGTTCTCAGGGGGATGTTTCCTTCTGGCATATATCAAAAGACCCTAATTAGAGATTTCCAATCTCAAGAGCACAGAATCAAGACTAATTTATCCAAAAAGTACTTTTCTTGAGACATTTGAAGATCTGTCTCTGATATATTTTTAAAGACTTTAATTTCCAGTTTTAGAAGAAATAGCAATCAAACTGAGCTATTCCCTCACACGGACCTGATGCTTGAGTTCCTCAATGTTAATAAGTATTTTGTTGCTGTTGTTTCGATTTGGATTTTCATTTCTTTGTTTGAGACAGAGTTTAACTGTGTATCCTTGGCTGGTCTGGAACTTGATATGTGAGCATGGCTGGCCTCAAATTCCCAGAGATCTTCCTGCCTCTGCTTCCCTAGTTTAAAGGTGTATGCTATGACCCTTAGCACAAGTGTTTTTCCTTTGTTGTTAACCATGAACTCTAAAAAAGGAAGGGGGAAGGAGGAGGCAGGAAGGAGGGAAGGCAGAGACACCATAAAAACGTCTGATGTTATAAAGGAAATACATAATCTATTAAAAGGCCCCAACCAATAAAGGTTTGATTCGCCATTCCAAGTGCCCTAACAAGGCCATCATCTTATCGTCTGCCCTACAATAACCTGCACGGAAGCTTAAAGCTGTATGGAATCTTCAGAGAAAATGCACATTAAAGCGAAGCACCACTTTCAAACCATCTTTGGCAAAGAAATATCAAGGTGAGGTGATCTAATATGGAGGTAATTATACACTAATAACCACCCTTCTCATTTTATCCAGCTCTAAATATTTTGCAGCTATTGTCAGAGTGAATGACGAGCCCGCAATGTGAGTGGTTTGGATTTTGGATTCTCCACCATTTCAAAGAAAATGAATTGGATGAGGCTCAGTTTAATTTGAGAGGATATATGATCTTGCTATTTATGACCAAGGCACCATTGTCTCTTTAGAGTATGTATTTCAGGTCTCAGATTTACTATGTCTACCTCATATTTTAGGTTCAAAATTAAAACGATGTGACTGAAGCTCTCAGATCTTACGGAGGAGGTTAACAAATAAGGCTGGCTGAAAAACTAAGGCTATGCTTTTAAAGCCATTTTTTTTAGCTATAGAAATGCAAGGACAATTAACCCTGCTCACAACCATCTCTCTGGCCAAACATTAATTAGATTCCAGGAGGTGGATGAAAATGGACAAAAATAGCTTCAATGAAATGATTATGAAATGAATTTTCACACTACAGAGCAAGCGGGAGACATGAAAAAGACCGGCCCATGCAGAAGGTGTTTTTCATCCTCTTTGACAACGGGAGCAAATGGAGGATGAAGGCACAGGTTTCTCCTTTCATCATGAGCTCTGCTTCAAGATTTACAATCATCCAAAAAGGAAGGAAGGAAGAAACTTTAAAATGAGAACGACTCGCTGGAAAGGTGACTAGCGAGCGCACATTCCGCAGAGAGGTTTAGGGAACACTGATCACGGTTTAGCTGCCCTAGGACCATGACCTGAACGATTAAGAGAAACTGAAAATGAGAGCATGCAAACAAAGGGACATTGCTCAGCCAGCATTTGTTTCGAAAAGTTACTCCCCAGTGAGCACTGCATAAACTCTATTGCACTCATGGAAAAACTGTGCTTGGATTTCTAGTGAGCAAAGCCACAGTGAGAAGAAAATAAAACCTGATCATATGCGTCATGTTTAATGTAAAATTTCATAGTCTTCCTGATCCTGACAGTGAGGCGATTTGTAAAGGGCGCGCTAATTGTGGCCAATTAATACAGTCCTCTAGCGCCACCTAGTGTTCCCCGCCATTGCTGTAACCCAGATCACCTACTAAACCAAATAAACAATTTCTTACAAAGATCTCCGAAATAAAAGGAAACAGACACATGTCAAGGCTTCGTTCTGATATCGTGAAGCATTTTCAATTCTTTGGTTTTAATTGCATTAAGTTACTTTAAGTTTAAGTATCACTTGTTTTTATCCAACAAACAGTTTTTTTGTATCCTTGGTTCATTTCCATTGTTAGTCACTTAATTGTCGTCCTTTCCTCCAAAACCACAGCAATTAACAAAGTTAGCTTGTTTTTGACGAATGATATAGTCACGTCTTAATTAACTGATTTGTGCATGCTAGGGTAGACTATCTGCACATCTAAGTGTTTAAAGATTCTATAAATTTTATTGTTTTAAAAATGCATGTAAATTAACATCACACTGAGTTTACAGAAACAAGCAAGAAAATATAGACACCAAAATTTTCATTGAGCACCTAGTTTTCTCGAATGACAAATAAAATGGGTTGAGTAAGCAACGCCAGTCTTGTTCTTTGTGATTACGCAAGAAAGCTACGGCTGCTCTCCTGAAGTCACACCACAGAATTATAGTGAAAAGTGTGTCTCAGACCAGATTACACCTGGCACATAGACATATATCAAAAAATATCCAGTATCAGACAAGTAGGAAATTGTGCATACTGCTCAATAAAGTCCTGAATCTATTCTTCCTGGTCCTCGAGGAAGACGGATGTCCCGGTGTGACCGCCATCAGGCAGCCGCTTAGACCAGCGCCTGAGCAAGGCAGTGCTTAGGGAGGAGACCTAAGCAAGTCCTCACGGGTGAAAGCTGCGGGTGTCTGATCTGACTTTATAATAATTACTAAAAGTAATAACATCACGTGGAGGCACGGTATTTTTACCAAATGGTCTTCTCTATTTGTCTACTGTTGATACCCAGCAGGTGTCAGGAGGTAACACTGTCTCAGGTATGACCCCCTGCAATGAGCACACAGTGGGACCTCCTGGAAACTGGGGGCCAGGGCTATTGTGGTTTACTCTTTTTTAAACCCTCTCAAAGGTATCCAACAACACGAAAAGCCCCATTGCTTCTAGATAAGACTCCTTAGGACCCTGTCAGGTAAGGACCAAGTTCTGGGCAGTGGAGTTGCAGTTGGGTTCTTGTGAATGCAGACACTTTCCAGGGTGAGGAAAACAACAACAAAACAAACAGGAGCAAGAAGCGCTCTTCCCCACCCCCTACCCCTGCTCTGAAATTCCTTAGGAAACAGAGGAGGAAGGGAAGCTCAAAATTTAGAACAAATGGCCCCCAAACACCTACCAATACACACACACACACAACATTCACATCAAATTCAAGTCAACGAATGAATGAGAATCTATGTTCTCTGCTAAATGGGTTCGTGCTCTTCATGTATAAACGTGAATAGTAGCAGAAACTCATGAAGCAGTGTGGCAGCATCACCTGAGGCTTGATTTTTAAACAAATATTTCTAAAGACAAATTTGGTTGTTTTTATTTTGGTAATAAAGAAAAGTTACAACATTTTATTATGCCAATAAGTTTATTTTTATTTTTATTGTTTTTGATATATATTTTTGATTTAAAATAATGCAAACATATCACTTATGATAATGGGTTACAGATTAGAATAAGTATATAAGATCAAAAGAGAATCCTTACTTGCCTATTTAATTTTTATTGAAAACAGATTCTTCTCTCAGATACCACATCCCAACCACAGTTTTCCTTCCCTCTATTCCTAGTCTTCCCCTACACTTCCCCTCTCCCTTCCCGTTTACTCTTCAGAAAAGAGCAGGCCTCTGAGAAACAATAGCTAAACAAGACAAAAAAAAAAGATACAACAAGACAAGGCAAAAACAAAACCCTCATAGGGAAGCAGGGCAAGGCAACCCAATAGGAGAAAAAGAGTCTCAAAAATAGGCAAAAGAGTCACAGATACACCACTGTTAGAAATCCCACATAAACACCCAGCTAAACATTACGTAAACCGGCCACAAACTGTTTGAATGTGCTTTTTCTTGCGACCTAAAGAACCTCTCCCTCGGTTCTTTTTGGTTTCTACTCCTTTCCGTGTTTGGGAAGGTCCTCCCTGCCAGCACATCCCATGCCATCCTCTGCTGAAAACACTGCCCCTTTCATCCTGCTAGACACACATGCCTGAGTCTAACACTGGAGTGCCAACCAAATTCATTCTGTTGCGATCTACACACAACTTTCCGATAATATAAAAAAGGGACAATTGCCTTGTAGCATTGAGTTCAAAAACGTATTTCCTGAGTTGTCTTCAACAAGATAACAATATTCATTATTTTAAAATCTAAAAGAAAATATTTATAGTCATAATAAGTTTTTATCATAACTATCTAATTTACTTCAACTTCTACTGCAGGGTATCAGGTGATTCTAATCAAAGTGAGTATTCTTCATTTCTTTTTGTTATGTTTTGTTTTCATTTATTTATTTAATCAGCAAATACTCATCAGGATGATTTTTTTTTCTAGCTCCATCCATGTAACTCTGAATATCATGATTTCTGGTATTTTTAACAGCTGACTGATATTCTGTTGTATAAAGGTATCACATTTTCATTATCCATTAATGGGCATCTAGTCTCATTCTAATTTTTAGCTATTAAGAACAGAGGAGCAATGAACATAGATGAACAAGTTTACCTGTAGTATGATGCAGAATCCACTGAATGTACACCAAGAGTGATGTAGCTAGATCCTTGCTAGCATGGGCTATCATTTTTTTTTATTAATCTTGGCCAGAATACTGGTGTAAGATGAAAACAAACAAACAAAAAAAAACTGAACAGCTTTCTCTATGGCAAAGGACAGCATCATTCAGGTAAAGTGGCAGGACACAAAATGGTGAAAGATCTTAACCAATTATACATCTAATAGAAGACTAATAAAATAAAGATAACTAAAAGAAGCTGGATACCAGGAAAACAAGTAACCCAGTTAAAAATGGGGAACAGAACTAAACAGAGAATTCTCAAAAGATGGAACACAAATAGCTGAGAAACACAACAAAATGTTCGATGTCCTTCATCATCAGGGAAATATAAATCAAAACTATTTTAATATTTCATCTTACATGAGTATTCTTCATTTCAACAATTAGAAATTCACACAGTATTGCTAAATACAGTTTTTATATGAGGTTTGAAAGCCAGTCCTGAAGACATTGTAATCTTGTTCTTTTTCTAGATTTTTTTGCACTACTCCAGGTCCCTTTTACTTCCTCAAGAAGTTTAGAATAGCTTGCTAATTTCCATAAAAAACTGCTTCGTGACATGTTTTGTATTAATTTTATCTGCACATTTGTGATATTTTATTTTTATTCATTTTTTTTTCATTTCTTTAAATATTTCATAGTTTACTTTTATTTTTGATATTGTAATATAGTCACAACATTTCTTCCTAGACCAATGGAACAAAATTGACATTTTGATGCCCTTTTCATCTCTCTCCTAAAGAGGTAACTTCTGCTCTCTCCCTATCTCTCTCTCTCTTCTCTCATAGTTCCCCTTCTCCCTACCTCTCCCCTTTCTCCTTCCCTTCCATAAACCACTAAATAAATATCCAACCTCAAAAAATGACATTTTTATAATAAAAATGTATGTGTTGATATTGTAGTGTTCCTGTTAATAAATATTTTGGAAGGATATGATTCTGCCTCTGAGACAATCTCCCTTGTTTACCACCTCTTAATTGAAACTCTTGATGAGGTCAGTTAAATAAATCACCCACAGTGCATACCTGTGGATGCCCAGTTCATGCTCTGCTCCTGGCTCCATGGGAGGAAACTACACATCTATACATTAACCAAGAATTTATAGCCATTAATCACCCCATAGAGAGAGAACACAATTTTCCTCTCTGTGTATGCATGTGTGTGTGAAAAATAAAGAATAATTTCAAAACATTGCTGAATTCATAACATTTTTATTATCATTTTCCCAGAAGATTCTAAAATGTCATTTCTATTTTAAAATACATCTTTATTAATTAAGGTTTAGAGACTGGGTATCTTAAGGTGCATCTTAAAGGGTTAAAAGCAGCTTAGATAAGCTTCAGGGCATGGGTGCAAATTGGGCAGTGTTAGGCAATGTGTGTACCAAGTTCCAGACAATCTTCCTTTAGCTTGTGTTCAACATTAGATAAAACAGAATTATATTATCCCTTTCTGGAATGATCAAGCTCTGTCTTCTTTCAGTGAGAGATGTTGCAAAGCCTGAAAAAAAAATAATAGCAGTGGTTCCCACCCTCAAGCAAAATTCCCCTTCAGTCCACACTTTGAATCTGAGTGAATACATCTGTACCTGAGTACTCCCCTATTAACTCTGCAGTGTCCATCTTCTGACACTGACCTCAGACATTTCCTACAGGGTGGATCAGTTAGGGCCATGTCAAGTCAGTGTTGGATCAAGAAAGATTGCTGAGAAACTGAATCGCTGGGATGACATTCTTCACCACCATTTAAATATCTTCAAAGCCTGAATGAAGTGCTCAGGCAGACACAGACAAGAAAATAGAAGGTTGATTTTTTTTTTATAAAGAAAGTGTTCTTACTCAATTCTAATGTAAGACTGTGAAACCTTACTGCTTGCTTTACAGGCAAGAGCAGCGAAGCAGGAAATTGCTAACGCAGTGTCTACAGAAGAAAGAAAGGAAACAGAAGGCTACCAAACAAAGGTGCAGAGATTTCAGTATTGGCCCAAAGCTATTGCAGAAGGACTAAAGGGTACAGAACATGCATTCAAGAAATGAAATGTCACCTAATTAATTATAGCCTCAAGCTTGAGTCACTTTGAGGAAGCTTGTGGAGAAAGGATATAGGATTAATTCACAGCAGTTAGTTAGCAGTAGTTTTTCTTCACCAGCTTTGATGTACTGTTCCAGTTCTTTCTAATTAAAGATGGCAGCCATCAAACAGACAATAGGTCGTAGGCAATGGTTTTAAACTCTCTTGGCATTTTATAGAGTTTACCTCTCCAGTATTTAGAATCACTTTGCACATTTTATCTGCAAGTTTCTACAATATTTACCTAATATTCCACACAGAAGAATTTCTAGAGAACAGGTACATATAACCTTGAGAGAATTCACTTCTAGCTCCTTCTACATGTGTTGTTTCTTAAAACTTAATTTCCTTAAATAGCACCCAGATTTTGGTTTCTGAATGTTATGTCCCAATGAAAGATACTGTGGTTCTTTAGAGAAATGGTTGGATACACGGCTGAGGCAGGAAAATATGATACAAGGTTGGGGCATCTTAAAGTGCCGGAAAATAAGGAAAGAGAAGAAGGAAGAAGGGAAGGAATGAAAGGAACGCAGGGATGACAAAGAAGGAGAGAGGGAGAGAGGAAAACCCTGCACTGCTTGGATACGAGGGCAGCTGAGTAAAACAAGACTACCACCATAATGCCACAGCAATATTTGGCATATAAGACCCATCTTTTAACAATGTTGTAATGAGAAGTAGTACCATCAAACAGCTTCCAAGGACCTTCCTAAAACACTTATTTCTTATGTGCCTGTTTTAGTTCTTCCCACAGTAGTTGAAGTTTAATTCCCCTCCTACTAAATGTGGGCCGGATCAGATGACTCTTCTATCAAATAAAGGTTGAAAAAGATAGAATTATGTTACAGTGAGAGATTGCTCAAGAGATCAATGTTGTCGTCTGCAGTAGTGAGCCATGCTGAGCCATGCAACTCTGCTGTGATACAACATGAACATCTGACTCTTGTGCCCCTTTTTTAAAAGTGGATACCCCGTGGCGGTGTGGGAAGTCCTTCTGTATATGTGTTGCTTTTATTGGTTAATGAGTTATTGTTTATAAATGTTTGTTTACATTTGAAGGAGGATATGCTATAGAGGTTTGCATTGGTATGAATCTTGGTTTATACCAATTGGTATAAATCTTGATACAAATTTAAGGTCAGTTTTGTTGAATGTATATTTCTGCTCTTGGATTAAGGTATTGTGTTTGTGCAGCTCTTTTAAAAATGTAATGTATAATTAAAAATATAGGTTAATAGAAAGTCATCTATAGTAGTCAAGCTTATAGTCATGTTAATTAGGTTTTCTAGGTACACAGAGATATATTTCAGTTAGAAGGTATTCTTCAAATCTTTCAGAGATCTTCAGAATATGACATTTAAAATGCTTTAAAAACTTAGGACTTTTCATGACAATGAGACATGTCTGCTCCTGGCAGCACCATTACTTGAAAAGGAAGTTTTCAAGGCTCCTCATGAAGTTTGTTAGCCATTTGGACAAGAAACTGCTCTTGTCTGGACTGCTTGATGTTATGCTATATAAACTGGACATGCAGGACCCACGGAAAGATGACTGCTAAACATGCCTAAAGGTGAGATGGTCCTTCAGATGATCTTCATGAAAAAGTTTGCTAGACATTCTGCAGGACTGACAAACTGCCAATATAGGTGGAACTGTCTTTGAAATTTCCTGCTTTGTGGAAAGTCTGCAAGATACTATGGGCCTGTAGGCTGGAGATGAGTGTCTCAATGTTACAAAAGAACTTTGGGTGAGTGTCCAGGCAGCGAGATGTCTCTGTCAATTCTAGAGTTTTGGAAGTTGATTACAATTCACTTTCTGTTAACTTAGGTAATATTATATTCTTCTGGAGTCTTTGATGGAGTTGAAGAATAGATAGTTATAATTATAATTTTCCTTAGTTATGATAATAGATAAAGTAGATTTAAATGTTATAACTGTAATTTTTGCCTGATACCTTGTAACATGCAGGGTTCTGTTTGTTGTTGGGGTTTTTGTTCCGCCCAGTACCCCACAACTGTTTAGCCCCAAAGAAAATCACACATAAGTCTCCATAAATTATAAACTGATTAGCCCATTAGCTATAGCCTCTCACTGGCTAAATCTCACATCTTAATTAACCTATTTTTTGATCTATGTTAGCCATGTGGCTCAGTACCTCTTTTCAGTGGGGCAGATCACATCCTGCTGCTTCGGTGATCTGGGCAGGAGTGGGAGGAATCAACTTCCTCCTTCCCAGAATTCTCCTGTTCTCATTACATCATTTCTACTTCCTGTCTGGTTTTCCCACCTATACTTCCTGCCAGGCCAATCAGCATTTATTTAAAACATGATTGACAGACTACAGATAATTCTCCCACACCAATACCTGTCTTGTTATATGTAACTTAATATGTTGAAGTTAAAACCTTCCTTTTTATTTAGACAGAAAAGGTGAAATGGTGTGGGAAGTCTTTCTGTATATGTGTTGCTTTTATTGGTTAATGAATAAATAAACTGCCTTGGTCTGTGATAGGGCAGAATAGAGCTAAGCAGGAAAACTAAACTTAATGCTGGGACAAAGAAGGCAGAGTCATGAGAAGCCATGTAACTGGCAGAGGAGTAATACACAAGTCTCTGGGCAGAACCTTGCCAATAGGCCATGAACTTCATGGTAAAATATAAATAATAGAAATGGGTTAACCAAAGATATAAGAGCTAGCTAGCAATGCGTTTAAGTGATTGGCCAAGCACTGATTTAAATAATATGGTTTCTATGTAATTATTTTGGGAGTCTGGGCAGCTGGGAAAACAAACAAGCAGCCTCCGCCAACACCATGGTCCACCGAGATGGCTCTATAGTTAAAGGGGCTTGCTGCCAAGGCTGATGATCTGGGTTTGATCAACAGGACCCCTATGGTAGAAAGAAAGAACTGACTCTTAAAAGCTATAATCTGACCTCTACATGTATTCCACGGAAATCATGTGGTCATAGGGGCACCCATATACAAGTAAATAAATAAATGTAATTTTTAAAAATGTACAACTCCATTCTAGCCACAGAAAAACATTAGATAGACTCAAATGGATAGACATTCTACAGAACACCTGAGAAACTCTCTTCAAGGATACCAAGGTCATTAATGTCAATAAAATATCAAGACTGCCTTTGAAGCCCCTAAGCTAAAATCAGCTACAGAACATGGTTACCAAAAATAGAAAAGAGACTTCAGTAGGAAAAGAACAATCTAAACAATCTATGGTCTGTATTATTACCTTTTTAATTTTTACAAATGTTCTACAGTCATGTGCGGTAATAACATAAGAAAAGCTAGTTGAAGCAAAAGGACATGTCTTCCCTTGTGAGCTTCAGACAGATGAGCCTACTGGTCTGTGAGAGGCTTTGCTGTCACCTCTCTCCCTATACCGTTCTCATTGGCACATTTCCGGGGTAGCTGAACAAACCCTCAGAGGAGGCTGCATACTTTATGATCAGAGCGAGGCAGGGTCATGCATGTCAATGCTTCCTCCAGCCTTGGTTCACAGCACCAGCCCTAAGCTGGTTGGTGAAGTCTATTGAAACCTTTGGAGAGCCTGGAGGTTTTCACTTGGGGCCACATGTGCACAGGGAACTTGTGCAGCGCTCTTTACAAAGAGTCCGTTCGGTAGTTACATGCACCCATACTGTGGTTCGGGAAATTTTCAAAAGCATTAATGTTGTGAAGGGAAATTTTATACCCATTAAAAAATTTCCTCTCCCTGCTCTGCTCCTGGCAAATAGCCTTCCACTTTCTCTCTCTAAGAATCAAGTGTTCTAGGTACCTTATATAAGGAAAATAATACAATCTTTGTCCTTTGTGACTGGCTTATTCCATCTATCCTAATATCATCAAGATTAGTTCACATTAAAGAATATTCACTACTACCTTCTACTTTTAATTTTTGAGGGAAGTCCATGATGTTTTCTGTATAGCTGCATGGTGATTTCTACAGAAGAGCACAAAGGTAGCAATTTCTCCCTCGTTTCGCCTGTGCCAGCATGCTGGTTTTTTTATACCATCCACACTAGTCTAGTCATTCAGTGTCCTAGATTTTGTTTTGTAAAACCCATGGTGCATGAAACTGGAAGTTCTCTCCTCTTGACCCACACTCAAATTTCCTGTTTTATTCTGTTCTTTGATATAACTGGAGCATCCCTTCTCTCTGTGTGACAGAATGAAGAGTGAAGATGTTTGCTCCCCCTGCACCAGGTAAGACATAGAGCCGGGATTATTTCTAAAGCAGAAACAGGTGATACTAAATGCATGTGAAGGGAAGGGAGAGTGGGAAGAAAAATGGAAGGGAATTGGACATTCATCTGAGACATAGCAGAAGCTATGGATAACCAGACATGAAATTCATGGTGTGTGAAGTTCACATCTGCCTTAAGGTGAGTAGCCCTCTTGTGACTTTCCCGGGGGAAGTATAAAGAAATGCCTGTTCATTCCAGACAGGCATGGCACCAGACCAAAGAAAGTATTCCATCCAATTCTAATTGGTGAATCAATCAGTATACTGGCATTGCTTGTGGGATTCTTGGGCAGACACACCACAAAATCCCAACACTAGAGAATTGTTTGCCTAATAGAACCTCAGAGAGGGGAAGGCCTGGTGAGGATCCATTGGAGGCCTTGTGAGACTCTCTTGGATCTCGTGACCCCCACACTCTCCCAGGAGGCAATTTTCATGAGAATCATCATGGCTGTTCCGCCCCAAGGTGGTGATGATTATGTCCAGGCCCGTGGAAACAGCTACACTGCTGCAACCAGAAAAGAAACAAAGCCTAGAAAGAAAAGCTGCTCTTGCATTTTTAAAATGTTGCATGCCTGCTGTAGCTTGTGATCTTATTCCTAGCCATTGCCTCTGATAGAATCTTCTTCCTCTAGCTATCTGCATGAGCAACTGCAGCCTCTTCATGAAGTCTTTCATCAAATATCATATTGTCATAAAACATGCACTTCCTATCCTATTAAAATCACAGTCCTAGGCTTGGAAGATTGCCCAGAGGATAAAGTCACAGTTGTGCAAGCATGAGGCTCAGAGTTTGGGTCCCTGGAACCAATATGAATGACAGACACATGTAGAACTAATAGAAATTTGAGCCACAGAAGATTCTCAGAGCAAGCTGGATAGCGAGAGGAAGCCTGACTGAAAGTCCCTGCCTTGGGGAACCAGGTGGAAGAAGAACCCAGGAAGATGTCCTCACACCACTCTGGAGCCTCCACATGCATGAGAGCATGTACATATATTCATGTACATGTATATGCCACCTATGCAAATAACTCATACCTACATACATGCACACTGAATATACACATGAAAAAAATTAATGATACAGTTTTTAAGCTTTCTGGCACCATCAAACTTTACCCTGTTTTTAGACTTCTTCATTTGTATTTTTCCCCCATGGGCTTTATCCCTTTCTAAGAAATTAAAGGATTTACATGTCACAAAGTGGTCCACTCTTCATTGTATTTCTTCCTCAACTGCAGTAAAAGCATCACAAGAGCAGGACTTCATTCTGTACATATTCCAGACTCATGGTTTTAGTCTTAGTGCATAGTAAGTGATCAGTTAACATTTGTTAAATAGAAGAATGGACTGGAATATAACTGAGTTCCTGAGCAACCACCCAGCATCTTAGTGTGTGTTATGCCCTAGATCTGGGTCCCTGTACTAAAGAAATAAAACAATAACAACAACAGGAATGGAGTCTAGAAGCAGAGCCAGAAGCAAGAGAGCCAGAGCAGGGCTATCGCTGCTTTTTAAAGCAAAAGAGACCACGCCCAAGTGGGCTGGTATCTTAAAGGCCATCAGAGCGAAATGAGCTCCCCACAGCACCGCATCCTTCTTACTGTTTACACAAATTCTTAGGAAGCCTGTGAAGAAAACAATTGAGAAAACACTTGGTGGAATGCTAAGTTTCTCTGAAAGCTAAAAAGAAAAGTAGGCCTTTTATTTAAAAAAATGAACTATTCATAGCAAATGTCTCTGTCAGGCCAGTAGCAGTGGGGACAGTGAAAGGGGAACACTCGCTCTGGCAGTATGGAATTTTGTAGCACAATACTTAAGCAATGGACAGTGTACGTCACATATCCTAGAGTTCTTATGAAGGCCTTTGACCGTAAAACTTTACTTCTGACAATCTGTTCTAAAAACTAAAGGGAAACCTCACTGTCAGAATACCATTTTAAATAGTTTTTAAAATGAAGACAAACACCTGAATATTTTTACAGTAAATGGTTGGGCATTTTTGGCTACTCAACACTTAAACTTCCTTTTGATTTAAGGGCAGTCTCAGAAGGCTAAGAAATCAGAGCCTCACCTTCCAGAGGAAAATAATACACAGACTTAGGTAATATTAAAAATTAATAATTGATGATCATCCTATAAATGAATGAATCACAACATTATTTCAACTTAATATTTACGAAGTGTCTTGTGAAATGCAGGGCATTAAGCAGGAAGCACATAGTTGAACTCAGAGTTACTGCTTACTGAAAGATAATTGGTATGATTAGTTGAATGTTTTCCTCTAAGTTTTATATCTCAAAACTCTAATTTCCAATGTGATAATATTTAGAGATGGGAGCTTTGATTAAGTTCAGATATGTCACTAGGGTGGGCTCCTCATGATGAAATTAGAACCCCAGTATGAAGAGCTACCAAAGAGCTTGCTTCCTCTTTTCCTCCCACCACAGGAACAGAGGGAAGATACAACCATATGCAAACTAGGAGGAAAGACCTTGCCCAGGAATTGGCATCCTCTTCATCTTTGATTCTTATGGAGCAGTAAGAAACATATCTCTAAAGTTCAAGCAACTCAGTCTATGGGATTCTATTATTGCAGTAAATTAAACTGGCCAATCAGAAAGGAATACTTGCAAACAGCTAATAATTTGGAACTTTAACAGTCATAGAGACTCTTCTCTGTAACTGATCGCCCTCTATTTTTTTTAAAACAGTGAGGATTTTAACACAACGACAACCAAATAGACAAATTGAATAAACTAGAAAGACAAAAAATCCACTCACACACATATGAAAATTATTTTGTTATAAATATTCCCAAAAGAGTACAATAAAGAGGAGCATTCCTCTCAAGAACTAGTTCTAGAAAAGCTGAAAACCCTCCTGCAGTAGAATGAGTTTGGTTATTTCTCTCCAGCCATCTAAAAGACTAAATCAAAATACATCAAACGTCTAAATGTAAGCTATATCCTATAAAATATTTAGAAAACATGTAGGGCAATCTTCTTGATCCAATTTGTCAATAGTTTGTTGAAGATAATACTAAATGTATAGGCAACAAAAAGAAAATAAAGTAAAATAGTACTTCAGGACACTAACAGTTAAAAAAATAAGGGCATGAAGGACCATAACCAAAAGTAAAAAGCAATGCATTAGAAGAAAATGTTTAATAACATATAATACAGAAAATAAGTGTCCAGAATACACAGAAAAATCCTAAAATGCAATAAGAGAATAGACTCAAGCATGAGTAAATAATTTGAATAGCTAATTTATACTAATTGGTATTAATGAAGTTATTTGAAGAAGTTGTTCAAGGGAAGCCCATTTCTCCTCCTCCTCCCCTTCTCGCCACCACTGTCTTACAGATAAAGTGGAGTTCTGCAGTGTGTTTTTGTGATAGAGCTGCAAGGACAACACTCAAAGAGAAAGCTTACACACCAAAAGCTGTGTAGTTTATAGATATGCATACATATTATATATTATTATATATACAAAATCTACCTACCTATATAAAACATAGGAATTATATAGGGAAATAAACTCTGCAAATGCTTAAACGGGTGTACTAACCATGAGTACGTTCATCAAAGATGTAGGATTTAACAAATTCAAGAAGTTACAGTGATTTTAATCAGTATTTGTATGGCTTTTCTGAAACCTAGGTACACAGCTTGGCAACATTAAATGACACTCAGATGCCGGGGATAAAGGCAAACCATAGGTGTGCTTGTGAAGTACTTACTATATAGCAATGCCAGAACGGATGAGTCATCTGCAGCTTGCCTGTGTTTGTCTTCTCTGGGCTTCATTCGCTCCAGCCTTGAGAAACGCACCAATTAGGAAAGTGCTAACAAGGAGTGGACAGCCACTATGTGGCTCTTCTCTTAGTGCAGTGTGCAGGATATTGGCAGAAGGTCAATGGGCTCTCAAGGTGGGGAAATAACTACAACCAAAACAGGCTCAGGTGAAAATTGGAGTGATTTATTCAAGTGGGCTCTTTTGCAAAAGATGAAGGACCATGGGGATGAATACACCAAAATCAAAGAGCGAGCTACCAAATACTCCTTAGTTGCTGCATTAGAGACCCCCAGTATGTGTAGAAAGGTTTTGTGTGCGACACAGGCTTTATTGGTCGTGATGTGTCTGTGATGAAAGGATCCTTAATTGATGGAGAATCAGTGGGTTCTTGAGGAAGACTTAGGACGGCACAAGTATCTTCAGTGAATGTTTCACCAGTCTTCAAAGAAGATCTGTGTCACTGGGGACTTCACGCCCCTGGCTAAGAATGACAAATCCTAGCTGCCCAGAACATCAATGATGTTCACCTGTTGGAGAGAATTCTGATAAATATTGATAAATTCTGAATCAAGAACATTTTATGGTAATCTTTAAAACACCCCCAAACATTTACAGAAGTTATGTCTCTATCTCTGTAGGTATACTATTATCAGCAACAGCTGACAGACTCCTTTTGCTGGCTTTTTGATTTGTGTAATGTTCAGTCTCATTTTAACCACACCCAAAACTTCCTTAGCCACTGGCTAAAACTTAATTTTTATTTTCCATAAATTAAACCATAGTTGGCATAAACATCTCACTGTAAGGATTTTTTGCTGTTGTTGCTGTTTTGCTTTATCTTCTGAGATAGAATCTCACTTTGTAGCCCTGACTCATGTTGAAATTCTCCTGCCTCTGCCTCTGCCTCATGAGTACTGGAATCATAGGTATGTATGGTCACTCCAGGCTGCAAACGTAAGTTTAAAAAATAGCAGAACTACTTGGTAATAATGAACAAGAAATAGAAATTAATTCAGAATAATATTAAGAGAAAACACATGGGTCTAAGTACAGAAACAAGAAATCAGTCCTCAACTCATTCGAATCCTACAGCCACTGCAGACTGATGTAGGTATGTTA
The DNA here is from genome assembly GCF_014885135.2 of Alexandromys fortis. Taxonomy (NCBI): domain Eukaryota; kingdom Metazoa; phylum Chordata; class Mammalia; order Rodentia; family Cricetidae; genus Alexandromys; species Alexandromys fortis. The sequence continues at coordinate 2,625,088 of NW_026068014.1, read as the reverse complement.
CATTCTGTCTGAAGAGCAATTCTTTAAAAAAAAAAAAGTCAAACAGTAAAATCAACTCCCAAATTACATGGAAGTTTCTACTTCTAGGGCACTCAAAGAGTATCCACACTGCAAAAATAACTTCCATTCTTAGGCTATGAGAATTTTTACTATTTAATCTCACTTGTAGTTTGTCTAGGAGTAGAGAGAACGATTCTCTCTTGCATGTGCCTGTCACGAATACGACATCCCTGCTCCTTGACCGCTAAATTCAATATCACTGCCCACTATTGACAGTAACAAAAACCTCGATTACAAATATGCACCACGTCACTTAAGAAACCACCATGCTGAGGACAAGTAAATGGAGTGTGTGTGGTCACATAAGGAGTGTCACCTGGACGTTCCCTCTCTGACAGTGACTCACAAGCAGCAAAAACTTCCCCAATACCTGAAAAGGTGCAGAGAGCAGTTTCTTAAAGCACATGCCAAGTAAAGCCAGCAGCTTCCACTTTCTCCATTGATATATTGGCAGCATCTGGGCCAGGACCTGCTTGACATGCACTCTTGCAGGACAAAGGAATACACAATTCCATTTAACTGTTGGGACAGCCTTTGCAGGAGACATGTGAGACTCAAGGAATGTTAGTGACTGGATGTTGCTGTCCACAAATGCTGTTTTGAAGAAACTTGATAGGCATCTATTTATCACTTTTAAGTAAACAAAACCTTTTTCTTTCTATGTATCTTTCAATCAGAGAGAGTTTACCTTGATCTGAAGGGTCTTACAATGGTAGTGAACTCAGAGTCTCTTGGCAAAAGCCCTGATAGAACAGGTATTAAGAGGAGAGATTCATTGAGTTCATGGGTTCAGAAGATGGTTTAGTCTGTGGTCACGTGGCCCTGTGGCCTATGGTGAGTCAATGCAGCACAGTGCAGGAGAGTGTTTACCTCGAAGTGGCAGGGAGCAACCGGAGATAGCATAAGGGGCCTGACTGCAATATACCCCTCAAGAGCATGTCCTCAATGAACTGCACTATTTCCTCTGACTTGGTCCAGCTCCCAGTCCCTACCACCCTCTAACAGAGCCAGAATGGAACAAGCATTGAGCGCTTGGCTTTCAAGTATATTTAATATCCACCATGACACTTAGCCACCTTGCCTAAGAATTACACGGATTCCCTTACTCCAAACTTCGTTCAGGAAACTTTTAAACAAGACATGACATCATGATACTGTGATCTGCAAATCAATATAAAAGTCACCTGGTGGGGGGGAAGGGCTATATTCTCAGACTTTTAGAATCCCATCAAATCAAACTGCAGACAATTCACGGAATTGTATGGGTACAGATGTGAAAACAGATTCTCTGAGACAGAAGGCAAGTTGTTGCTCCTACCACAGGGAGCAACACAGAGCCTACTGAAGGTGGTTGTGCCCTGCAGGCAACACTAAATGACGGGCCAGAGTCCTGCACTCACTCTGATCCCGACTACACCTTGTCCTCTGATTTCCCAGATCCTGTCAGTTCCTAACTTCCCTTTGACATCACACCTTTGTGCTTACACTCACTAGCATTTACTTTTTACAGTTGCCTGCAGAGACCCTTGCTTGTGGATCCCTAAAAATTAGAACGTAAAGTGCAGTTACAAGAAATCCATAATTATAAACTAAAAATGCAAATAATATTATGTGAAAGTAGCAAAATGCACAATGCTGTGACTGTATAAATTAGTGCAAGAAGTTTTAAAACTGCACAGAAGACACAGGAGATACATCAGACCATTAAGCACTTTTCTCTGAAAATGCAAAACTGAAAGCTTTTTCCTTTCCTTCCAATGTCTTCTTCCAATTTTCTATAATGAATACCTAATTCATTTATAATAGAAAATGCTTATCTTGCAAAAATCAGGTTAGCAGGAAGATAATAAAGTTTGAAAAGACTCCATATATTAGAAATTGTTAATGTTTTGTGTGCTAAGCTAGACTAAAATCCCTTCTAATAAAAAAATCTGTTAGAATAAATGAACCAATACAGAAACATCCCTTGAGTTCATTAAAAGTCACATGCAGCCTTTCTCTCTGGAGCTGCGCTGCCTTTATTATTCCTCCCGCTGAGCTTATGGAAATCACTGAACAGCACTATATAAAGGAGCATGAAGGGTGCCATCAAATGGAACCCTGGAACCCAGAACCTGGAATTTCAATTTCCTATTAGTACTGTGACAAGTATCACATACAGTGCTTGGGATACTCAGAATTTATTATCTTACACTTAGAAAAATCAGAGGTCTGTAGCAGGGGCTATGGCTATAGCTCAGAAATAGAAGACCCCCAATCACACACACACACACATATGAGCGCACGCACACACACACACACACACACACACACACGCACACACACACACCCTAAAGCTTCTGTGGACATACCAGCAGTGCTGTGTAGTAGTGATGATGATTACAGACCCTGGGGGAGAACTTCACATTTTCAGCTTCTGGAGGTATCCTGAATTCTTTGTTCCTTGATCCCGTCACACCACTTAGACTGCTCTGACCCTCTTGCATCCCTCTCGTAAGGACCCACATAACAGTGTACCAGTTCAGATAACCCAGGTAGTCTCCTCATCCTGGGATCCTGAGTTTACATCTGTATCATTCCATTTGCCATGTAGAACAATATATCACGGGTTTTAGAGATGAATATGTCTGCACCTGTTCCAGAAGTGAATCTTCATTCTATCATCGCGTGTGGACTTTCACGATCTCAGCTCAAATTTGGAAGTCGTTGCAAGGGGAGGGTTAGGCATTAGTCCTTTTGGGAGCTCCCCACGGATGTCCTCTCTCTGGCAGCTACTCACAGTACACAGTCTGATGAGAGGACGAGGCGTCCCTTCCAGGCCTCGCAGGGAAGGGACCTCAGGACTCCACATTTCAAGACAGAGCTGTTGCTGAATTACTTTTTTATCACCAAGCTTTCCTTGAAAATGTTCAGGAAAATTGGAAATTCTCAACATTTGGGGTTAGGGATCTATGCTACTGGGCAGGCATGTCCTTCCCAATATCTACCACATATGACAATATTTCACATTTATGGGGTGCCCTCTCCCAAGGAAAGATTTTATAGCTGCCTATGAGAGAAGTGAAGTATGAGACATGGGTTGTAATGCAGCTGACAGGCATCTTGTGGGAGAAATAAGAGTAACAGCTGAGTTTTATTTGGCGATTTACTGTTGTGTAATATCAGCCATAGTTAGAACAACAGAAAAATGCCCGTCTCACTATTTTTATAATATATTGTCAATCTGGGTGAGTTAGGGAGAAATTTCACATTTTATTTATTTCATTTTTCATTAAGTTTTATGAATCACATTCGTCTACCATTTCAGAATTACAAAATGTTTCAGATATGATACTTAATATATACATCATTTAATTAAGCCAATTTAATAAAACTCATTTTAATATATTCTTTTTTGTTTCTCTCTGTTATATTTTAATATGCACCCCCCATTCATACATTGAGACATACTTGCCAGAAGAAACAGCAATGGCCAATAAACATATGAAAAGATTTTCAACATCTTTAGCCCTCATGGAAATGCAAATCAAACCTCCTTCTCATCTAAATGGAATAGCTATTACCAAGAAAACAAGAAATACCAATGCTGGCAAGAATGCACCAGAAAAAAGAACTCTGTATCTGTAGGTGGGAATGAAACTTGATACAGCCACTATGGAAACCACTAAGGTGTTTTCTCAAAAATTAAAAGCGTGTTTATCATATAACCTAGCTACACCAGACTTTGGTGTACACCTGAAAAACCAAAGTTAACACATACTAGCCACACCTGATATCCCATTTATTGTGGCATTATTTGTAAAAACAAAGTCATTGACTCTTCATAGGTCCCTGTCAACAGTTGAATGGTTAAAGACATATAAATGCACAATGGAGTATTATTTGGCCACTAAGAATAAAATAATGTGGGCTGGAGAGATGGCTCAGAGGTTAAAAGCATTGCCTGCTCTTTCAAAGGTCCTGAGTTCAATTCCCAGCAATCATATGGTGGCTCACAACCATCTGTAATGGGGTCTGGTGCCCTCTTCTGGCCTGCAGGCATATACACAGACAGAATACTGTATACATAATAAGTAAATAAATATTTTTTAAAAGAATAAAATAATGTAACTTATAGGAAATAAATAATAGAGCTGGAGAAGTACCTAAGATCAAGTGAAATGAGCTGTTTCCAACAGACAGTATCATATATTCTCTCTGCTGTGAAGAGGTCTTTAAGGCACGAAAGAAGGAAAAGAGGGGGTAAGTCTGAGTAACGGAAGAAAGCCTGTTATTTTGTACACTATTAAAAAGGGAAGTTTGGGTGCAGATTGATATGCACAGGGAGAATGCTATCTAGTTATATAGAGGAATTCTGTTACAGTGTAGCTCACTGAACATTTTATATCTGGAGAAATGCTCTCCCTATTCTCTGTAAGAAAGTTCCATTTTCATTTAAATACACATCCCGTGACTACAAAGACCGTTTCTCCATGCTTTGTAAAGGTGTCAAGTATACCATTCACAGAGGGAACCTCTACTACTTCCCAAAACAAGGCAAAGGGTAGTTGTGTCTTTAGATGCCTGCTGGACTCACCTTAGCTGCACACACAGTGAGAGAGAGAGAGAGAGAGAGAGAGAGAGAGAGAGAGAGAGAGAGAGAGAGAGAGAGAACTAGTTATGTTTCTAAGTAAAAACTTAAAAAGTCCTACTGCTGAGAAAACTTAAAAACCCTTCACAACCAGAGACAAGCATTTGTCCCCAGGCATGCAGGGCACACGTCAGTCCAGTTCCATCCTGAAGGGATGAGGCTGGTTTCTGTCTCTAATGTTCTATGTGAATCAGAAGGCTGAACTGATGGGAAGTTGACTGCACGAGTAGAAAATGCAAAGAGCCAAAGACTCCCCCGAATTCTCATCTGCCTGTCTTTCAGTGTCCTCTGAAGAGGAAGCATTGAACTCTCGCTCACACAGCTTAGAGAACAGATAAAAGCAAGGAAGAAATAAAGCAGACGCTGGAAGACAAGGATAAAACTGCACAAACAGGAGCTGCACAGAAGTCTGCAGCCTGTGTTATGAATTATGTCACAGTTATTGAAAACTGTGCTGCCCAAACATAAACCCTCAGGCCATATGCCCTTAGACGCTTTGCAAGTCATTGTATAAAAATAGAATACAAGGGATTCCGAACATGATGGCACACACTTCTGACCCCAGCACTCGGTAGGCAGAGGCTGGCCAGCCTCTAGGCAACCCCAGGCTAGCCAGGCATACACCACGAGGTCATGATGAGGGTTGAGGGGGATGGGCACAAGACTTGAAAAAGGATTTTTTTTTTATGAGACTGTTATAATCGCTCCACTTAATTATAAAGTTTTCTACGCTGATAGAAAGAAAGATTCCAAAGAACAGGATTTCAAGGTGCCACAGGTTGGAAGTCGGTTAGGGGCGCAGAACACAAACTGTCGGGAAGTATTTAATATCCCGCTGGGGCTGGAGAGATGGCTCAGCAGTTAAAGGCTAGGCTCACAACCAAAAAATATAAAATATCCCACTGACTCTAAACATGCAGGGGTGATGAGAGGGACTGTAGAGGCTGCTAAGGATCTGAAAATTAATTAGAGACTTTACAGAAAACAGTAGCGACCTAAACAAAAGTGCGACAAAGCAACTGCTATGGACTTGTGTGTATTGGGTTTAAATGCACTGTTCACAGAAAGATCGACCAGGGATGAATAATACACATGTCCACACATACTGGGGCTGTGTGATTGCTTTGCTGCCAAAGTAACATAGCTGTGTTGAATTCAGTGTTGTTAAGGAAAGTGGTTTTCTAAGGCTGGCAAGGGGGAAAATGGGAGAAGAGGCATTCAAAGAGGAAAGCATCCAGTGTCAGAAGCAATAAGCCAAGGTAATAGTTTTCCGCTCATGCAAGCCTTGAAGGAGACTTACACCTGCTTCTCCCGAGCCCATTCTTCCTTTATCACCTTCCCACAGAGGTGTATTGGTAGCAGATTAATTATGATCATTCTTCCCTCCTGTTCATCCCCTTGATGTTGCCCTGGCTTCAACATTCATGGCCTAGGGTTGCTCAAGGTAAACTCATGTCTAACATGTAATGCTGGTCTCACTTGAGCACATGAGGATAAGTGAAACACAGAGCAGGAGAGTGGTGGTCAGTCAGGAAAAACAGGAAGCCACGAAGTAAAGCCTGGCTGAAAATTCCCTCCTTAAGACATGACATTCACTGGGTGACTGAGTTCTCCCAGCTGTCTTACTCTGAGATGTACATACCCTGAGCATGGCACTGAGGCTTCCTAAAACCAGATGGAGAAGACGTGTGTGAAGTAACAAGACCCAGAGCTATAGCCAGAGGGCAAAGGACCAAGGGCAACTGCTGTCGCCATGACACGGACTGCACCCATGAATGGGAAGCTAGAAAGACATAGAAAAGAGAGCCCTCTGGGCAAGCAGGCATGACAGACAGAGCTCAAGAAATTGAAGTGAGTGAGGTCACTCGGTAGCAGTCTCAAGCCTGGAAAATTGCAGGTTCCATGCACAGCCCCAGCTCCCCAAGAGGCGGAGTAGAGCATCCACCATGCCACAGTGGCAAGTCAGTGCTATCCAGAGCTCACACCCTGACCCTTGAGAGTTTACAAATCCTGCCTCAATCTCAACACTCATAGTGTGGGCTGGAGACATGACTCCATGGTTAAATATACTAGTTGCTGTTCAGAGGACCTAGATTGGATTCCCAGCACCCACATGAAGGCTCACTACTGTGACTTCAGTCTCAAATGACCTAACGTCCTCTTCTGGCCTCCATGGGCACTGCATGTATGTGTTTCACAGATATATATGCAGACAAGACATTCGCACACATAAAAATAAATGCATTCTTTTAAAAAAATCTACCTTTGACTTAATTATAATGTCCAGATTGTCATTTTTTTTTTAAAAATATGGAACATTTCACGGATTTGCACGTCATCCTTGTGCAGGGGCCATGCTAATCTTCTCTATATCATATCAATTTAATATATATGCTGCCAAAGCAAGCAAGATTGCCATTTTGATGAGTCTAGGTGGTCAAGACAAAGCTGCAACGCACACTTTTCATAAAGGCAGTGAATCCGAGGAACAGAGAATACTTGGTACTCTCAAGAAAGCTTAGCAAACAGCTCATTTCCAAGGTACCAAACAACAGGCTGAGGAAACTCATTATGAGTAACATGAAATGACTTGTGAGCTCTTTGAGGCTATTCCAACTTAAAGTTGAAAGACACAAGGGCCTCTGAGATCTGAGGCCCTCCACGAAGGAATGTATCTGAGCAGTAGATCTGAATAGATGTGCACATGCCCTTTAACACCAACACTAGTCAAGGGTTCAGGCTCGACGACTGTGTGCTCCCAAGCCCCCATCACAGATTCTGACATGCATTTCCACTTGACTAAGTCAGTCACTCTGCATCCACAGGGGGAGTGCCCCATCACACAGGTCTTCCACCCTTCTTTCTGTGCATCTATTCCTGGCAGAGATGAAAGCCAAGATGATCGTAAACAGCCTGACAGCTCTATTAAGGCACAGGAAATGATTCTTAACTGGTTAAAGAAGTAAAAACAACTCATGCAGAGAGAAAAAACATTTCAGAAAACAAAATTAGAAAAACACATTATGAAACAACAAGCTATTAGTGCATATAAAACATAGGCTGTGATTTTAAATGCCTTTTGCAAATTATTTTGCTTCTAATAGACTCAGATAGCCCATAGAACTGGCCTATTACCCTTAATCCTTCCAAATACCACTATTTTAAGCAAAATACTTTTGAGGACTTTGCATGGCTTGTTAAGAATCATCACCATAAAAAAATGTTATTTTTTCATCTTTGATGCTTTCTTAAAGGTATGGGGGGTAGAAAAGATTCCCATCACTTTGGAAGCTAAGATATGATGATTCCTGGGTCCAGCATTGGCTCTTCTCACAGACAATAAAAAGAGCAAATAGAATGCAGCTTGGGATTGGGTATAGGCAGATTCCAGCCCAATTAGCATTACAAATGAATAGTACTGTGGATCACAGCACCAGGTGATGCTCTTTAATTTGTCAGTTTATTGTTTCCAGTCTTAGTTCAGCGCTTAGCATTCTGATGAGTTATCAAGTTTTAATTGAGTGGGTAAACACTCGCCTAGAAAAGTGGTTGTGTTCAAACTTCTCAGACCACTGTGGTAACATTAAATTTCCCAGGTGTGACCAAAGTAAGGCATTCTGTCTCCGGTATTTTATAGTGTTTATGGCAGAAGTCACAAAACAAGCTGCAACAGTACCCAAGACCGCAGATGGCTGTTCTTTTTCTCTCCTTTACTTTCGCTCTCATAGTTTTTTTTTCTTTTTTCCTCTCGCCCACACAACTCCTGTCAGGACAACTTTTTAAATATTAATAGCAAATCAACAATTACATATGTCTTCACATTCCCGAAGGGTAGAAGTATGTGTGGGGTTGAATAGCTGCATAGTCTCCTAGTCTTCCCCGGTCCTTAGCTGCTTCTGTCGTGTACTTGAACCATCTAACTCTCTGCCGGCAGTTGTTCATCTCTGCTGTCATTTATTGGTACACAGAGCCACATAGTGTGATTTGTATCTAAAGGACGTGATGTGGGAGTGTCATATATCAATCTGTTGATTTCATTGGTTAAGTTATAATAAACCAGCTGCTTGGCCTCATGGCTTGGAACATAGATGGGAGGAGTAAACAGAATAGGATTCTGGGCGGAAGAGGAAGTGAGGTCAGACTCTGCTCTGCTTCCGGAGAGACCGGACAGCTCTGCTGGAGCACAGACGCCATGCTCAGCTCTCCCGGGTAGACGCGATAGCTCTGCTCTCTGAGGCACACGCGATGAAGATGGATGTAGGCTAGAATCTTCCCGGTAAGCGCACCTTGGGGTGCTTACACACATCATTAGAAATGGGCTAGTCCAGGTGCGAGAATTAGCCTGTAAAGGCTAGAGTTCAGGGGCCAAGCAGTTCTTAAATGAATACAGTTTGTGTGTTGTTATTTCGGGCATGAGCTAGCCAAGCGGCCGGGGTATTGGGGACGCAGCCCCGCCGCTTCCTATTACAACAAGGACGTGTATGGGAACTTTCTCAGATTTTATAATGTAACTTCCACAACTGGGCTCCTTGATACCTTTCACTCCCTTCTCTCATGAAGAGCACTCTAAATAAAATCAATTGGTCAAATGTTAAGATAAAATGATGGTACATCAGCATCAGTAGAAGCCATAGACACCGCCTCAGGTAAACTTTGCTGATAAATTGCCCTGATGATATAAGGGTAGGAATTGCTCTTGAAAGAAAGGGGGCATCTAGCAAGGAAGGAAAAATGTTGAGTGGATAAAAATACAGGGAGCAAAAAATAAGGAAGAAAATGCAGTGCCACCTTCAACTTCACTCCCCTGGGTCCAGCTCAAGGACCACCACAAGAAGAAAAGGAGTTTTCTACCTATATACATATAAGTAACTTTATATAAACCAAACAGGTTATGCTATTTGTGTACACACACACACACACACACACACACACACACACACACATTCGTGTAACAGCATTTAAAGAAAAATGAGGCAATGAATTTGAAAAAGATCAAGGGGATACATGGTAGGGTTAGAGGGAGGAAAGGGGAAAAGAAAATTCTTATAATCTCAAAAAAATAAACTGTCATGTTAGATAACAACAGATGATGAGGAGGAAGGCAGAACCAGAGGTTTTCCTAGGAGGTAACAATGTCGTACAGTCAGTTGCCACAAGAACAAGGACATTCCCCATGTTTCAAGCAAGTCTATTAGTGGAAGTCTTGATGCTTTGAGTGCTCAGGTTCACCTACAAGTCATTAATACATCCTAATCTCATCATCTTCTAAATCTACAGTTCCAGAAACATAAAAATCTTAGTTTCATTATTTCAGCTTATTCCCAATATTTAATACCAAGAGACATTTTGAGGGCACTAACAGGGCTGCTTGTCAGGAACTCCTTTTGCAGAAGGCTAAAAACAAGCCAGGAGTGACACTTGAAATTGATCATCCTTTTAGCCATTCTGTCAGACTTCCGAAAATTAATGAGCAGGCTGCAGGAGGGAAGTGGCTTACCAGAACATCGCGCAAATCTGCTGATCTCAACTCACTGAAATTCTGCTTAGCTAATGCAAAGCTCTAAGCACTTCACTTCTGCGCGGTGCTTACATTCTACCCAAGTCGTCTCAGTTTCCTTCACATGACATTACTCCCTACTCTGGCAAGCAGCAGTGTAATATTATAGAATGCAGAAGTCTATGCCTCTGCCGCCACACAGATGAGAGAGAAGAGATGCCCAGCCTTAAACTACAAAATCCCTGTGCTTCTATAAAACTCAAGATTCAGAATGCCCATCCCAATGATTCAATCCTGTCAGTTGGGTGAAGTCTACAGAGAGCTTCTAGGAGATAGACATGCATTGAGAACATTATCTTGCTGAAGAGATGGTTTCATGAAGGAAGATGGTCTGTGACAGAGGTGAAGTCCTGCTATCTGTAGGAATGACCTATGCAGTCTTCCAGATAGCCATACAGTAAGTATGTCTGACCCCTGTAAACTATAGTGCACCCAAAGGAAAAAAAAAACATGCAGGCACCCAAAACTTGAAGGACTCCATTGCCAAGGTAATCACCAAGTCAACATAATTGAGCACATATGTTTGCCCTTCACTTCCTCGCAAATCCTGGGCCTTAGCTATACATCTTCAGCCCTGAGCTGTCTCAGGCTGCACAGCGCCTACTGGGCCTTTGACAAAACTGTTCTGGATTGCATTTGCAGGCATTTCTTTCTCCTTCTCAAATCAGTTACAAGGGAGCTTAGACTCATGTTGCAATTCCTCTTTCAGTGACCAGTATTTAAAATTTTAAGAATCGCATCGCCCACTGAATCAACTAAGCAGGGCTTATCTGGGCTTACAGACACTGAAGTGGCAGTGGAAAGCATGGGGCCTGCACCAGGTCCTCTACATATAGATTCTGATGGTGAGTTTGGTGTTCTTGTGGGACTCCTGACAATGGCAGCAGGTGTATCTCTGACTCTTGCCTGCTATTAAGACTCTTCCTCCCACTGGGTTGTCTTGGTCAGACTTGCCATAAAAGCTTTTGCTTTGTCTTATTGTATCTTATTTTGTCCTGTTTTGCTGTCATCTCTTGGCAGCCTGCTCTTTTCTGAAGAGGACATGGAGGGGCAGTGGATCTGGGGGAGAGAGAAGGTGGGGATAACTAGGAGGAGTGGAAGGAGGAGAAACTGTGCTCAGGGTGCACTGTATGAGAGAAGACTATTATTGTCAATTTTTAAAAAGTCTTTATCCTCCTCCCAAGGCTCATAGATCTTTATGGAAAAGGGAACAGAAATATTTTCAGGGCCAGAAGCAGTAGATGACTTCAAGAAAATATTGTTTTCTGAACATAGCAGCTCTGCTGTACGAATGACTCATGTAAACTCAAGCCAGACAAAATCTCAGCATGGAGAGGGGATGTGGGTAGGAAATCCCACACCTGCCTGAGGAGCTATTGGCATTTGATAGTTACCTGGAGAGGAAGAGGGTTTTCTTTAATGGTATGACACCTGGTAGGTAAACCACACTAACCTTGATTAGGGTTGTTAGAATTAGAAACATTGAGAAGTAGGGACTCAAAGGCGGGGATGCATTCCAAATGATGAGATGATCATGTACAAAATCAGGGGGAATGAGCAAGTTGGAGGCTACAGATGAAATGAAGCAGAGCTAATTTTTTAAAAGACGCTTTGGCAATTTATTTTAATGGCTCTCGGTTTAAACTTCTTTTCTTACATTCTAAAATATAATACTGCTATCTTTAAACCCAAACAGTGGCATAAATCCAAAAACGGAATGCATTGTCACCATGCCTCCATTGTGGTATTCAAAGTGGATGGAAATTGAACTTATTTAAAAAACAATCCTTGCCATCCCCTTTTCCTAGTTCTCTGCACTGGGCGTGAGCTGCTGCAGATCTGAGCGAGGAGTGAGCGAGTGGCGACAGGCTTATGCATGCATGACTGCCATCAGAATCAGACGCTTCATTTGTGGACACACAGCACATAAAAGAACAAATCCAAGCACTCACTGGAGCGGCTGGTGATTACTGACTATTTATTAAAAAGGTATTTGGCTTTTTCCAATGTAACCTTCATGTTCTTTGTGAAGAAATAGTCCACCAGGCCATTTTCCTATAAATGATGTAGCTCCCTATTTATTCTTCTTCAAGAATACAAGCCCTGCTTTATATAAAGAACTGTTCCTAAGGCCTGGGGATTGTAGCTAAAATACTGAAATCACACGAGTGAGAGAGGGAGAAAAAAAACTAAATTAAGCTCTGAAAGGGATGCTGCCCAAGCTAATACTTCCCTTGTGCGCCAGTGAAACTCCCTCTGACAAGCAGGGCTAAAATGCATTCCTGTAATTGCTTCTATCCCCTGCATTGCTGAGCAATTGCTTTGCAACTCTGCCCTCCCGGTGCACATACATAGAGTTATCATGATGTGATCCCCAAATGATGTCTGGACCCAGAGAGCAATGTCTTGTAAATCCTGCAGTCAAGAAGAATGGGAAAGATTAGGGAGAGAAGTAATTCTGTCTTCAGTGTAGCAGCATCATAGGCTTTCATCCAGAAAGAAGAGAAATGTACCCAGAATACAATCACAGCTTGGGCTTGGCTTCATCTCCCCTCTCTAGACAGTAGCCCACATAGCTAAAGATGGCCCATCTGCATGCTTGGGCTTCTCGGCATCTGTTCCCATCAAAGGAACAGCAGAACACATGAAATGTCTTACAGAGTCCGAGACGCGCTTTCTGTCTTCAGGTTATCCCCGGAAGCATGCATCATCCTCCCTGGCATCAGTCTCAGAAGAGGAAAGGTGGACTTTGAGACTCCCCTGGGTTTCTTACCTTTAATAAAGCAATATGCACACAATATTGTTTCTCTGTTCCTTTTCAAAATTATAATTATGTGTGGAAAATGTGATTGGGGGGAGCATGAGTGCCACAGCAATATGTGATGCTCAGAGGACAATTGTGGAGTTGTTCCCTCCTTCACCTTTATGTGGATATAGGGATTGGCAAGAGTTCAAGGCAAGCACCCTTATCCACTGAGCTGTCTCGCCAACCTCTGCATCTTTCTTTCTTGAATTCTTCCTGATTCTGTATATGCTTTTGGTAGGCATATGTTGTTTAAATCCAAAAAAGGTTGTTTTTTTTAAGCTTTCTGTGATAAATTTTGACCCTTTTTGTCTTAAAAGCCATTTCTTTAACTAATGTTCGTAATGTTAAGATGTTTGAGAAAAACCCCACAAAGCTGCTTGGGTTGGCCAGATTGCAAATCTGCAGAGTCTCATCTCCAGATGTGAATATCACCTAATTGGTGCTTGTGTTTAAGTGCTGCGTGACACCAACTTGAGTGTTTTGACCTGGAACAAGAGGGCCATGCACACAGCACCTGGATCTTTGGCATACATAAGTACTCACCCCAGAAGAGATCATAGAATATCACTGCCCACCCCCCCCCCCAGGATTAGGGGTTTGATCAGGACTACTGACTGTTTTTATTGGTAAAAGTGACCAAATTCTCTACTCCACAGCATAAGTTCTAAACATCTAGAAAGTAACTGGGTAGCTCCCTTGCTTTGATCTGTTCTAACCTAACCTACGTATGAAAAGCCAATTGATCACAATATTTTCTCTTTCTGTTATTCTCTGTAGCTGTTGAGTCCTCCAAACAGCTAAATACACGTTATTGAAACATCTTACCAGGATTTTTTTTTTGGCTTATTGTGGCTGCTCAAATAATATTAAACTCCAGAAAATGGAACTTGGATAGCTCATATAAGATGATAAAACTTCAGTACTTTTCTTGAGAGACTAGTACTAAGATCATATAGAAAAATCAACAGGAAATTCCAACTTAATTACTTCTAGTCCCAAGCCAAACCATATGCCAACAACTGAATATTGGGTTACATGTGTGTGAACCCATGCATTCTCAATAGGATTGACGCTTTAGTTCATATCATATTTGTTCACTGGATAGACCTTAAAATAACTTAAATTATAATAAGTTTATATTATTATAATTTATCTGAAAGAATATCTATGACCCCCCCAGTTCCCAAGATCTATTTTCCAAGCTATATTTAGGTTAAGAAAGAAAAAAACCTACTGTTCCAAGGACACATTGCCACATTGTTTTCCTTTTTTGAAAAACCCTTCCTGAAATATCTCATTCTATTCAATGATTGAACAAAAAGATAACCATTCCTTGTGGCTCAGAAATGTGGATGTCACTTCCCACTAACGTTCGTTTTTGTCTTGCTGCTGGCTCAGCACATCTCTCCTGGTTGGCAGTGGGTAGACATGCTGCTCTGACTTATTCTGTTACTTACATGACAAAGGCTAACCCACCAAGGTCAATGTTGGCTATAATCCATCATGTTGCCAATATGTCTGCCATGATTGATGGGACATTGCCCTGCAGGATCTCTGACTTCTGTTACTGTTAAGGTTTTGTTTCTCAGCCACACCAAGAGTGGATCTCCCAGGTACGGTACTGTTCATTTCCCAATAACCCTCTGGGTTTAAATAGCTGATGAACTGATCTACATCCATAGAGAAGTAGGAAACCACTACTAGTGTTCTTAAGGACCCAAAAAAAAAGTATGCTGAAGTGTGCATCACCTGGGGAAAGACCTGAACTTAGTGCCTTGCTTACATGTTAAAATGGATGATCCTTATATAAAACCATGGCTGTGATAAACACATTTCAACCTCTAAATCTCAGATGATGTAAACAAGCCCACTAAAGTAACATTAAATTTTTAGCAAAGTTAAGAATAAGTCAGGGAATGTTATAGCTTTTTTTTTTAAAGGGGGTGATAATCTCACTGTTGTGGACAATAGGCTATTGGAGACATAATGAAAATCCTAACCCTAGGTCAATAAACACAATACTCTTGATTTCAAGCTTATCCTTGAGACAAAGCTGACAACTCCAATACAGACAGAAGCACAGAGTCGATTATGGGGGAAATACTAGTCCATGTGTCTGTCCACTTACTCTTGGTCACCTCCTTTTAATCGATAGGACACTGAGTCTCCATATTCCACTGAATTAGATTTACAAAGCCTTTCTTTTTCCTCACCTGTCGCTAAGAAAAATCATTCATGGCATCCTGGATCTGAACTAGTGGAGAGTGCATGAATCAAAAAGGTAAAAACTGCTCCCTCCCCACGGAGGCTGCCAGCTGTCCCGTTGATTCAGCTCTGCTCTTGGCTGATTTGGAGGCTACTCTGGCATCCCATCCAGAGAGTGTCGAATAATAAGGTACGACAATGCGGACTGTTACCAGGGAGAAACAGAACATCTGGTCTGGAACAAAAGCAAAGTCCATTGCTAAGAAGCCGCCTGGCCATCATCACTCAAGCATGAATATGCCTGATCCTGTCACCTGAAAGACGGGGTCTTGGGAGCCAAATGAGGGAAGATAAAACAGAACCACAAGGGAAAGAAGAAACCCCGAGGGAGAAATTATGTGTTATTTTCCCATAGCTCTTGCCTAAATGTAGAATAATCTCCAATCAGCCCTCTGGGATTTTGATTTTTCAAAGACTGAAATTTTAAATCAGCAGCATTGCACTGCTTTGTGTGTTCTGTGATGTGAGATCTCTGGGTTTCCTGTTTGTTTAGCTTTGTTTGGATGGCTAAAGCTTCCTTTGCCATCCTGCCGTTATAAACAGAGCTCTTGATTGGCATGTGCTTCCTAGAATCATTTTAACTGCCAAGGACCTACTGATGCAGACAGCCACTCTGAGACCAGTGAGAAGCGGCGTGAGCGATATGCACCTGCCACATGCCTTCTCTGGGGCTGAGCAGCTACACTGGTCCCCGGGGGGTGTCTGTGGCTGTCCAGGTTGCTTTTTAGGCTCATTGTTGTTTTTGTTGTTGTAAGTATTGAGCAACACCTTTAGAAAAGGAGAATCTGATTTCCAATTGCCTTAAAATGCAGATTAAAAGGGGGTGGGGGGAGCCTGTCCTGTTGACAAAGCCCCTGTCAATGTGAGAGCCATTATACTCTACATAAGGTTTGTGTGTTTCACTCCTTCCCAGAACCATCTGTCTGAATTTAATTCCCTGATAATTTTATCAGTCTCCCCATGCTTTGCCTGAAACCTCTCCATTGCATTTTTTATTCTCCACAGATGTTAACTCTTTGAATGGCAGTCTCAATGCCTTTAGAATTTTGATGAAGACACACGCTCTCCCTGAAGGATCCGTGCCATAGGCAGCTCTTTCCCACTGCCCTGCTCCACCCGCACCTGCAGTTGCTCTTTCTAACAAAAGTTGTGCTTGTCCACGCAAACTGGTCTACTTGCAAAATTTTATTCATAACACTGTTGAAGAAGGTGCCTACAAGGCTCATGAAAGAGCCCTTCAGATGCCTTTGGGAAACATATTATTAGAGTATGTTTTATAGGGGCAGTGCCAATCTTCCTAGTAAAGTAGCACATATATTATCTTGAGAAAATAAAGGCTAACTAAAACTATTAAACAGTTTTAAAATTAACTATTTTAATAAATTGTTTCTCTTTTCCACAAGATCGTGTTTTTTATCTTTACTTTTTCTTCTTTTCTTTTTCTTCCTCTTTCCCTCTCCCTCTCTTCTATTCCTTATTAATACGGGCTTTTGCAATCTTTAGTCTCAATTGTCCCTCCTACCTCAGCTTCCTAAGCAATTAGAATTGTAGGCATGAACCACTGCATCCATCAAGCTTAAACCTACCTTTTATTCTGTTTGCGTTTCATCTATGTGACAATTGCCTGAGAGAGAAATATACAAACGGAACAAAGACTGAATTTTAGCTTATGATGACAAAGGTTTCAGTCATCTTCAGCCAGAGCTGCTCATCCTATGGTGGCCAGAAAACAGAGAGCCAAGAAGGGATAGGATAACCTTCATAGGCACAGTAATTTACATTCCCCAGGCCCCAAGCAAAATGTCTTTGCGTAGTGGATGTCACATTTGCTTTAAAAATTTCCCACTAAGCATTTCTAGGTATCCTCATTGATCAGGGTGTGGTTCTCGGCATGAAAGGAGATCAATAGGAAAATTCACAAGTCACCCGTAACCTAGGCCCTTGTGATCTAAGAGGGAAGATGGAGCACAGAGCAATGATTGACACAAAACACCACTCAGACATGAGCAAGGGGGGAATTCTTTAACCAGAAACTCTGTGCAGACTTCACAGAAAAAAATATCAGTGGCTACTGTGGTCAGGGAACCTAAGGAAGCTATGAGGAGTAGCGATGAGAATGGGAATGTTGCCAAGAATAAGAAACTCGGGTGTTCGGAGCATCTACAGAGGGCTGCAAAAAGTTCTGGGGATGCAGAGTATACACTAGCTGGATCCTGGGGACGTGAAGGGGCGAGACCAGAGCTGCAGTTAGAGATGGCGGAGATAGAAAGACACTGCTGAGGACATGGACACAATGTCGCCTGCGCTCTCAGAAGGTAATGGCAGCTTCTTGAGGGACAGATTAGGAAGAGAGATATTAAAAACGGAAAAAATTGGAAATGTCATGATAAGGAAAGAAATAGACGTTCGGGGTTAGGGCAGGTGTATTCGCAATGAAAGCCAGCAAATTTGTTCAGACTTTCTGACCAAGGAGATGGGAGATATGCACTCAAGTCAAAAGACACTGGTGCGCTGAAGAAAACACCGAGACTAGTAGGCTTTACGGGTTTGCTTCACTCTAGGAAAACACTTGGTCTTATAGATGTCACCACTCTTTCCCAGATGAACCTAATCCAGCCCTTCCTGGAAATGTCTTCCTCACACTGAAGAATTGCTGCTTTCTTCAGGTAGCACTGATGTTGTTTCTTGAGCAATTACAAAGCCCCTGACATTGGTTTTGTGTCTTTGGAGTTCGAAGTGTCACTGAAAGGCAACATTCTGAGATGAAGGAACAAAATAATGGCCAGAAAACCAAGTGTTGACTCCATGGTGTCCCAGACCTAAAGAACATGATCCAGGAGGAAGTAGTAGTCTAATTAGAAGCAGTAGTCTAATTAGAATAGCTGATGTCAAACTTTGAAAGTAGATTATCAAATACTTAACAACAAAAATGTACTGTTCAAATTGGAGATGATGAGGACGGTTATTATAATTGGTCCTGTGAACAACAGCATGATATACTAGCTTAAAGAGTAAATCTCAGAATATGGTTTGTATTCATTTTTGTTGAGTTTGAAGAAGATTGGTTATGTCTACAAAGTAGGCTTTCTGAGTAGAAAATTTTCATTTACATCAAAATTTACTAAAAACTTCCAAAGGAGCTACTGGGGAGAGAATTTAGCTTGATATGAAATTTGTTCGCCAAAATGCATGCGCTTTTCCTTCTGAATAAACAGACTACATTTCCCATCCTCCCTGGGGTTAGGTAGATTCCAGCTGACTTCTGCCCAGTTTAAAACAACCAGAGATGATGTTATTCACTTGACAACTTTAACAATTTCCTGATGTGATCCTCAGTACTTGTCCTTCACTGCTTTCTGATAAAGTAAAATGTCAAAGCAATCCATAGCCTCCACACTGGCGGGGCCAGTGAAAGAAAAAGCTGAGTTAGGCTGTTTTCCCATCAACCCTTGCTGGACTGTGATGTGCTTGAGAAGAACACTTTCCGAAGTCAGTACGTAGCCAGTCGCCAGTCACTGAGACTTGAGAACTGGGTGTGGTAGCAGGTAGCCTACCCTGCCTGATAAAACCTTAGGATTTATAGTCAGACAGCATGAGGGCTGAGGTTCAGCTCCCAACTTAACTAACTCAGAACACATGGCAAATGAGTTCATCTCCCGGAGCCTCGTGGTCCCTACAAAGGAAAGAGGGAAAATAGATGCGCTGTGATTATAAAATACAATATATATAATTTTGGCATTGCCTGGCAATAGAAAGACTATGATAGAAGGTAGCTATTAATATCTCGGCAGAGAGAAAATAATTTGTATGGCGTTATTAGCCAGTCTGGAAATAGTATTGGAAAGCGGAATGAGAAGCTAGCTTTGGAAGAAATATTCATCTCAAGCACTCCCTGAAAGAGATAACTATAATTTTATCTTCATCTGTTATGAAACTGATACTTCTAATTACAAGAACTTCTAGTTATTCTTAGAGAATGAGAAAGGAATCTGAGATTTAGAGTTGGGATTAAAATTCCAGTTCCGGGTACCATCTTTGGTCATAACTAAATGATTGACATAGGATTTGTGATTGACATAGGATTTGTGATTGACATAGGATTTGCTCTCCTAAATATAAGCTATAAAACTAGACCAAATATATGCAGCAACTGTTGCCAGGATTGGATGACAAACTTCCCAGTTTGTACAAAGCTCTTTGATACTCAACAGAAGAAAAACATGGGAACTCAGCTTTATCGGGACTCGATATTCCTCTCTAAGGCACTTTCTGAACTTAGGTATCCTAACCGGACATTTATCAGGCAGAAGCTGGAAAGAGAATTTTCCAGGAAAGACAATGGAGAAAGTGCAGATACAAAAGCTAAGACACCCAGGGGCTATCCTGGGCAGCATGCGAGCTGGGTAAAACTTAGTGAGGCTAACCCTAAAGTAGCTGCAAGGAATTGATGTCTCTGAAATTTTTAGAGGCTGTGAAGTGGGAAGGGACTTTGGAGTCCCAGACAGTCAGCATAGTACAAAGAAACTTCAGTTAATACCGTCGGCATTTAGTTAAGACCCTAAAAACCACACTCTCAAGTAAAGGACAGGCATAGGACTGGAAGGGGGAAAATATCCCAAAAATCCTCTCTAATAAAATCCCAAGCCCCAAGTTTCTCAGCCTAAGAAACACTGAAATACGGAATATGATTATCCCGTATTGTGGGGTGCTTACTCTGTATACTGCTGGGTGCCGAGCTGCACTACTGGGTTCTACCTGCTATGTAATCCTATCATTCTCCAGATATGTGAACTAAAATTATCCTCTCAGGCTCCATTGTGTAGTGGATAGCACATTAGATTTCTAAAAGTAATCCCATAGTTATCAAATGTCTCGGGGTGGTCATCATCAACTCTCCACATTCTAGGATCTAAGTAGTCTCCCATAAACCAATGGCCAATCTAATAAAAATTCCACAGCCTTTTAATACATAATCTACAAACCAGGTAACATCCACAATGTCCAGCATACATTTTTAAAAGTACTACACTTATAAACCAGCAATGTGAACTGCAAATTTTAAAAGTGTATTCAGTAGAATTAGTTCCCCAGAATGATGTAGGAATTGGAAATGCCAGAGAAACACTCTAAAAGCTCTATTATAGGCATATTGAAAGATTTAAAGGAAGTGGTAACTGGAGTGAGTGACAAAATATAGACTATCAATGGAAATATTGGAACTCTAAAAACAAACCAAGTGGAAATTCGAAAGCTAAATACTTGATTATATGAATATAGAACCTCACTGGATATCTGTAAGAATAAAAAAACAACAACAGAAACAATAGCACCAAAGACCTTGAAAATGGATCTGTAAAAACAACCCCAATGGGAGAAAAGAAATACAAATGCATTTAAAAAGGGAATGGCACTTATGTATTGTATGACACAGTATGTTTAGCACCCAAATGTGTAGCAGACATGTAATGAAAATTTTACAAGGAGAAAATGAAGAGTCTTTGAAATACTTAAAGAAATGGTGATAAATATCAACCCACCGACCCAAGAAGCTGAGAGGCAAATTCAAGATAGAACAAATATACAGATGAGCATACCATCTAGGTACATAATAGAAAAGACATGTAAGCCAAACATTTCACCAAAAAACAAAATTACCACACACAGGAAGAACAAGAATGGTGTGTGTGTGTGTGTGTGTGTGTGTGTGTGTGTGTGTGTGTGTGCACGCGAGCGCACGCGCGCGCAGAGATCCCAAGATGGCCTTAGGTGTCATACCCTAGGCCAGACCCATTGTAGTGGCATTTCATTTGTATTTTACTAAATAAAGCTTGTCTGAGAATCAGAAAAGTAAAAGAGCCTCACTGGTCAGCCTTACAGACCAGGCAGCAATGACACACACCTTTAATTGCAGTAGCCACACTAGCTTGCTATAGAAACCAGGCAGTAGTGGTGCACGCCTTCAGTCCCAGAACTAGAGAAGATTGTAAAACAGGAGGAGAAAGTTCTTGGTCTCAGTCTCATTCTAAGGTTTCCTGGAGGAAGGATCACCATTTCAGACTGAGGACAAAGTAAGAGCCAGTGGCTGGCTGCTGTGCTTTTTCTGGTCTTCAGGTTGAGCCCCAATATATGTCTCTGAGTTTTTATTAATCGTGCTATAATCTACCTTTTTTTTTTTTAATATAGGCTCTCTCACTGACCTGGAACTTGCCATGTAAGTTATTCTGAGTAGGCAGCAAACCCCAGGCATTCACTTGTTTCTGCTTCTGTAGTACTCCATAGTACATGCACCACCCATTTCTGGTTTCTTTACGTGGATTTTGGGGACATAGCTCACGTTCTCTTGCTTGCAAGACAATACGTTACAGACTGAGCCACCTCCTCAGCCTCCCAAATGCATCTTCTCACTGAAACCAAAGATTACACAACTGTGAAAAAGGACATTTAAACCAGGCAGTGATGGTGTACACCTTTAATCCCAACACTCAAGAGGCAGAGGCAAATGGATCTCTGTGAATTTGAGGCCAGCCTGATCTACAAGAGCTAGTTCCAAGACAGCCAAAGATACACAGCGAAACCCTGTCTCGAGAAAAAAAAAAAAGGAAATTTAAGAATTTAATGAAAAGATTTCAAGATGAGTCCATAGGGGGCACTGGTCCCTATTGGACAGCCCTAGATTCTTGACCAGATGGTAAAAATAAGCAGGGTTCCGTTTTTTAGTTGAGAAGATGTCGCTCAGAGTATAAGAAAACAAGGCAATTAGTGTCTGCAGAAGAGTACCAGTGTTGGGCATCTTGACAGCATCTCTATCAAGTACATTCATATAAAAAACCTGAGTCTAAGGAACAAAGTGGTCCCACAGGACAGCGATCAGTGACTATTATATCATCAGCCAGAGTAAAGAACAAATGTTAGCCGGTTGGCACAGTGTTCAGAAACAGGCATAGTTTAGCAATAGAGAATAATCTCCCCACCTTAAGTGATACTCTGGTTATAATTAGAAAATTAAAAGAGCAAGACCCAAAAGGTTAAGACTATTTCTAAGAATCGTAACTGTATCCCAGAAGAAAGCACAAAATATCTAACATCCGAAATGAAATACACAATGTCTGGTATCTGATCAGAATTTGCCAAGACCCAGAATAGACAACCCACAATAGAGAGGACGATAAATCAATAGAGCAACACGGAACTGAGATCAGTGGACCCAGAGGGGAGGAAAGATGGTGAGGAACTGGGAGGAGTCGAGGGAGAGAAACTATAATCAAGACATGTTGTATGGAGAATATTATCTATTTTTCAATAAAAAGAGGAAAAAGAGAAAAAAGTCACAATTGTGACTGTGTTCCCTATGTCCAACATGGTCAAGACGTTTGTGAAGTGAGAGGAAGACTCAGAAGGCAAGAGGATAGGGCATCAAGACCTCGGGAAGAGTCCACTTGGTGGGAGAGGTACGTATTAAGTGTTAGGAAAGAAAAGATTATTAAACTTAGAGAAGCAGAAGCAAAAATACACAAAATGAATCATGAAAAGAAAGCTAATTTAGAAAGCTAGACTATCCATGAACTCTGCTAAATTCAACTGGTTGGATATTCATACATTAGAGTCACTAAATTAGAAGAAAGTGACCCAAACGACATTTGGAGATATGTGGCGGTTGGATTAATGGAGACCAATGATAATAGGTATTTGAACAAGTTTAATGACAAAACCAGACTCACGAAACCAAGGTTCCAGCGGAGTACCCGGTCCAGGCAGGAAGGGGCACGCAGCGTCTGCGCACCCAATTTATCAGTAAACATACGCCCGAGGGCAGCCCGCCCCCAAGGGGAGGGCTTATCCCTACAGAGATATGATAACCAAAATCTAATTTTATGAGAATCATAACCCCAGAAATCAAAGAAAGCCAGAAAACCCAAAGCCCAGAAAAATTAATTTAACTACTAAAGTATGGTTGCCAAATTTGTCAGAGCCAGGGATAAAGACAGAAGCCTAAAAGCACCTGGGATTGGGGCAACATGTAGAAAAGAAAAGAAAAAAGGTAAAGACGAAGGCAGATTCCCCATCAGAAACAGAGGCAAGAAGATGGGCAGCTTCTGAGAGAAACTGAAAGAAAAGGGACCCATCACTCTATAACTTTATATGCAGCAAAAGTATGTCACAAACATGAAAGCAAACAAAGATTTTTTTCCATACATAAAAAAGCTGGAAGTGTTTATCACAAACCTGCACTGCAAGACGTTAAAAGAACTCCTCCAGGCAGAATGAAAAAGATCTCATGCAGAAATGTGGATCTAGATAAAGAGAGGGAAGCACTAGAAGTGGCAGCTTCATGGAAAATACATAAGGTTTTATCCTCATTTAAATCCCTCTAAAAAGAATTTTGCTATCTTAATAAAAACTAATAGCTATGTACTTATGGGCTTAAGGCATATATAAATAAAAAGTATCATAAGAATAACCCAAAGCCTAGATGGGGGGAATGGAAGTTATTATTGTAAGATTATCGTATTATATGGGGAGTTACATTGATTCCAAATAGACTCTAATAAGTTATTGGTGCATAGTTAAATTCTAGAACAATATTCTCAGAAAATATTAACATATGTAATTCAAGAGACAATAAGAAATATAATATTACAAAAAAACATTCAATTAACCCATTTCTTTCTTATTTGTACAAGTTTATCTCTTAATTACACAAGCTTTTAAACTCTTTACTTCAGTTTCTTGATCTCTAATTAAATACATTTTAATATTGTTATCCTCATTAATATGTGTCTTAAGTGCCTTGAAAGAAAAACAATATATTTATTAATTTTTATATTACTATGATGGAATGCTCAATTATCTTCAATAGTGACTACTTTCCAAAACTTTTTGAAGTCAAGTGTTTATTAGGGACTCCAGTACAGTGTCCAATGAGTGTTAGGGACCCCAGTACAGAGGCCAGTGAGTGTTAGGGACCCCATCACAGAGCACAGTGAGTGTTAGGGTCCCCAATACAGAGGACAGTGAGTGTTAGGGTCCCCAACACAGAGAACAGTGAGTGTAAGGGACCCAAGTACAGCAACCAGTGAGTGTTAACAACCCCAGCACAGAGACCAGTGAGTGTTAGGGACCCCATCACAGAGCCCAGTGAGTGTTTTTTATTTTCTTTCCCGTTCTTAGATTTGAGATCCATTTAAGACAAAAGAGTTCTATATAAAAAGAACATGCTGATAACTGGGTGCAGACATTTGATATCTAGACATCATGTGACAACACGTCCTATTTGATCCCCAAATAATGTAGTCTCTTCTTGTCAGCTCATGGAATGACCACCAGATGGCAGAAGATGTGTGGTCAATCAGGATGTTAAAGACAGGCTGACTGGAAGAAGACTTGGATCCCAGACCCCGAAGAAGAGTTGGACTCTTCCTATTTATGTGATTCAAGTCATTGGGCAGAATGTCTATGGCCCATGAGGCACTAATGCTTATGCTCCCTCTGCTTCTAAGCAGCCAGAGTCCACAAGTCCATGGATAGGTTTGGTCCAGCACAGATTCACCTCACACAGATCTCAGATGCCCACAGCAGGAAGAAATGAATCTGAATCTAAATTCAACTGACTCAGATTCAAGAGCAGTAATGAAGAATAACAAGTATATCATAGAACCCATGTAGTCTGTGAATATTCCTAGAAGGATGACGGTGTACAGCACCAGCTTTCTAGTATTCCTGAGAAAAATGTAAACCCGAGGATAAATAAATTACTAGACAAACCCAATATGAAAGTCAATATGCAAGGTAATTAGTAGGGTTCTCAAAGGAAATGAAATTCATCCCACATAAAGGACATGAAAGAGGCTGACAAGTGGCAGGTGAATGTGACGTCTGATTTGTGGGTGTGTATGATGTGTGTGTGGGTATGTGGGAGTGTATTTGCTCACATGTGCAAATATCACATACCTAGAGGTGGACAACCTCAGGTGTTGGTCTTTTCTTCCAACCTTACTTGCAGCTAAGTCTCTTGTTTAATGTTACAGATTTCAGAATGGTTGGCTCACAAGCCTTGGAGGATTTTCATGTCTCAGCATCGTATAAGAGTACTGGAATACAGATGTATGTTTCTAAATCTGGCTTTACAAGACTTCTGGGGAAAGTCTTCATGCCTTTGAAACAAGGGTTTTATCCCCTGAGACAGATCTGTGGATTTTCCACTCTGATGTCAACTTCTAAATGTCTACAGGTGGCACTGTTGGGACAACTGTGGATTTGTATTGAGTCTACTTGTTATTTCTGCATTCATGTTAATGTGTTGGTTATGATATCATCAGTGGCTACGTTGAAGCATGTCAGTGTCTTAGAAGACAAAGGAGTGTGTCAGAAAATCTACAGTTAATTCTGGAGTGGGTGAAACGGGGGAAATTATATGTTATCCTGCAGTGCACAAAGAGGTGCTTTGGATCTCTTCTGAGGATTGAGCACCATAGTTATTTTTAGGCTAAATGGCAACTGAGAGGCCATGCAAGCACAAAAGTGAAAACTGCTAATGGCTGACTCTAGGTGATGAACTTATTTGATTTTTATTGCTCTTTTCTTGAATACGTCTTTCTAAAAGGCTGAACTTTACTTGAGGTGTTTTTCTACCTTTGGTGAAGAAATTTTAATTAATAATAGCACACCTGTTCTAATGGCAATCCATTATACCAGGGAAAGGGAGAGTGAGCAGCAAACCAGACATGATTATTGATGGAAGCTTCAGTGATTTGCGGAGAGAAAAGCAAACCCCCCAGCCCAACTGTGTTATCACAGAAGGTGTTCTGCGTTAGCCAGCTGTCAGAGTCGGGTAAAAGTTTGTACATCTCCATCTCTATGCCTCTGACTGTGCATATTTCCTGATAATCTCTGGGTCGCAGAAGCAGCTCAGAGCAGAGGGAAGATCCTTTCCCTTTGCACACGGGCAGCAGGGTGGGCCTTTACTTCTCTAGTCTAAACCTCAGAAGTGACTATCAGTGCATCCGTCCGTGTTCCTGGATGCTCTGTGCTCTGGCTAGGATCCATTTGTAAGTTCACATGTGGACTTCTTGGGACAGCAGCATGCACAGTTATTGGAATTGAGTCTCCACCTGGATGGAAGTGGGTCATCACATCCACCTCCGAGAGAGGGCAGACTTGAGAGCTGCTCTCAGCACCCAGGCTGTTTTTTGCATATGTTAGCATGTTGATCCTTTGCAGGGCTTTACTATGAGTTTTTTTTCTTTTAAGTGAGAAACTTAGTATGGAGTCTGTGATCCACTAAAATACATGTTTCTAAAGAACACCCTCTTAGCAAGCGGCATGTCTGTAGTCCTCTCATTCCCTGTATTTGCTGTCTCATCCTCAACCGTATGAAACCTGGAACGCACAGAAGGACTTGTCAGATTTCAAGAGAAACAACACATTCTGCCACGGACCTGCCAGGGCTCACTGTCCTTTGGATCTTCTTTCTACTTATGCATGTGTTTGGCCCTGTGCTATTTGTAAAAAATGCACCTGCATTTTTTTTCCCACATAGTTAATCTTTAAGCAGGGAAGAAGAGCACAAACCTCAAACATTTCAAAGTGCTTGGAAATGCTGTTGATGTCTCTATATTTCTGTTGTTTTACCTCTAAAATAGGGATAAATTCCTGAGGGGGCTACATAAGACCTTTTCTCAAAAAAAAAAAAGATATTCTTGTATTCTAACCAGAAGGTTAGGGTGAAAAGGATAAGAAAAATATGTTTTATAGAAGTTACTGGGGTGACTGGAGGTAAGGGCCATGGTATGCTATACATGGAGGTAAAAACTCATCAACATTCCTACCTAACTGTGCAGCCTATGATCTACTATAACACCTGCCAGATGTTATATGTCCACCTGCACCACAGTAACACTATTACAAAAGTAACTAACTATTCTATGATTGGGACATGCGGCCCACTGCAAAGAGATAATTACATTCTTGGTACTGTAAACTCAGAAAAAAAAAAAAAAAGAAAGAAACATGGCTGGGATGTCTTAGGCCCTAAAGGCAAACCTGTCAGTGTTGTCCAGCAAGATTGTCATGGCAACAAATTACCTTCTAAATATTTATGTTTGTAGACAAATAATGGAAACAAGTTTCTAAGCCTTAGCAAGAGATGCCTCTCTTTTCAATAAATGGCAGTGGTCACACAGATTCATAGTGGATCAAGGTTCCAAAAACAGTTATAGTTGAGAACTCGACCCTAGAAAGATGTTTATGTCACTGCCGCTCAGACTCAAGGATCACTACTGTGTGGGATGGAGAACCAGAATAGAGAGAAGCTCTGTGAAATGCTGACTTCTGGGCATGGCATAGCTGATGTATTCGTGACTGCACAGCAGCATGGATGCCTGCAATGGGTCTATATGAGACTGGAACCATTCATTTCAAATTATGGATTGGAAACAGGCCCTCAGAGCCCTACCTCCAAGCATTTGTTGTAGCATGACTGTGTCCATACACACACACACACACACACACACACACACACACACACACACACATGCATTCATGCACACAAATACAAGTGCATGATAAATAAATGCATAAAAAGAAAATGGCCATAGATAATACATAAGTCACACATATAGAGTTTCTATAAAACTTTATTTACAGTCAATATAATTTAAATGTTATAGACTTTTTATATGCCTCAAAAACATTCATTTTCAATTTTATAGACTTTTTATATGCCTCAAAAATACTCATTTTCAATTTTTGTTTTAAACATAGAAAACTACTAAGAATACATGAGTTAGGTATAGCATAAATTTAACCTAAGTGGAGCTTAACTTCTGAATGCTTATATTAAATGATATTGAAGTAAAAGTCAATTTTTTTTACTTATTTATTTTGATGTGTAGGGTGTTTTGCACGTATGTCTGTTTGAGTACCACATGTGTGTGTAGGACAGAAAAGGGTACTGGATGCCCTGGGACTGATGTTACAGACAGTTATAAACTTCCATGTAGGTACTGGGAATCAAGCCCAAGTCTTCTGGGTGAACAGCCAGTGCTCTTATTTGATGAACCATCTTTTCGGCCCCTGAAAGTCAATTTTAAAAAAAGAATGAAGCAAACTTTAAGTGCTTTTTTCTTTTATTTTTTTATTTTTCCATTCAATTATTTACACTTCCTTCCCTCCTCCCAATCCCATCCCGCTCCCCCACACCCACTCCTCCCTCTTCCACCCTGCTTGAGAGAGGGCAGGGAACCCTGCCCTGTGGGAAGTCCAAGGCCCTTCCCCCTACATCCAGGCCTAGGGAGCTGTGTATCCATATAGACTAGGGTCCCAAAAAGCCAGAACATGCCGTAAAAACAAGTCCCAGTGCCTTTATCAATGGCTTCTCAGTCAGCCCCCATTGTCAGCCACAATCAGAGAGTCTGGTTTGATCACATGCTCATTTAGACCAAATCCAGCTGGATTTGGTGAGCTCCCATTAGAACAGGCACACTGCCTCAGTGGGTGGATCAACCCCTCACAGTCCTGATTTCTTTGTCTTCTCCCTCCTTCTGCCTTTCAACTGGACCTTGGGAGTAAGTGCTTCTTTAAAAGCTAGCTCATCATCAGTAATTTGTTTTCCATTATTATTTCCTAAAACCAAATGAAAATCCTAAATCTATCAAGAAGACATAAAAAATTATTTTCAATGATTTAAGGCCATTCAACTGGACATACTTTAAATAGTCTTAATGACCTGAAGATACCACTCAAGGGCACTTTTTTGTATAAAATAACACTTAAGAGCACAGTTATTTTTATAGTGAACCTTCTCACTTGCACAACTTCAGGGCTACCATGCCTGTTCTTTTAGAATTCTGGGCTTTATCCCATGTATAATGAACAAAAGCTTAAGAGGGGAAATCAGTTAAGTTGAATGAAGCTAAACATTCCCAAAGGAACTATTATCATAGAATTCTTTAAGGAAAATTCAGACAGTGAGGCAGTCTGTAGAAGAAAACGCTGAAATATCTTCAGATCTTTAGGAAAAAGGCCTTTGCTGTCAACTTTCTCATGATAAGTGAGTAAAAACCTGGACTCTTGACTGGCCAAAGCATCTAAGAATGCAGTTAAATACCACTGTAGCTCAATGGTCAGATTGCCATGGCTTTCTCCACCCACTAGTGTGAGGTGTAATGCCCCCTACATTAGTGTTATGCTAACTTATAATTGTCTCTGTCTTCTGACCGTGAGGGTCACTGCGACCTGTTTTTCTTCAGAGCGTTCTCAGCACTTGAAAATCCATCCAGTTGCTTATATCACCCATATCTGGCTCAATAGAAACTATCTTTGTACTTTCCTTTAAAGCAGAACTGTTGCTTAATTTAAATAAATGTAAAATAGTTGTCTAGTCCAAAGGTGCTATGAGCAGATCAGTAGCAAAAGAGTTTAAGAGAGCTAGAAAGACGTCTCAGTGGGTAAGAGTCCATGCGACATAAGCATGAGGACCCAAGTTCAAATCCTCAGTGCCCACATAAAAAGCTAGGCATGACCACACTCAGTACTATTAAGGAGAGGAAGGAGGATTGCTGGGGCCTGCTGACTGCCAACCTAGCCAAAAGCATGGTGAGTTCCAGGTGCAGGGAAAGCTCTTGTCCCACAGAAGGAAGTCAGAGAATGATGCAGAAGGATGCCTGACTTTTTTCTCTGACTGCTGAACATTTGTGGTGAATGGGCACATAGGCATAGGCACATGGACCTTCACACACATACACATGTAAGCACACACACAGAACTGAAGAGACACAGAGCCAGAAAAGCTAATCTATTTTGAAATGAAACCACAAAAGTTCAGAGAAGAAGAAGAAGAAGAAGAAGAAGAAGAAGAAGAAGAAGAAGAAGAAGAAGAAGAAGAAGAAGAAGAAGAAGAAGAAGAAGAAGACGACGACGACTCTGAACTCTGAATTTTACTTCTGGGGCTAGAGACTTGGCTCAAAGTTCAAGGACACTCCGTGACCTTGGGGAAGACCCGAGTTCCATTCCCAGTACCTTCATCAAGCTGCTCACAGTTGGTCCCTGACTCCAGCTCCAGGGAATTCAACACTTGTAGGTTCTGCAGGCACCTGCACTCTTGCTCACCTCCACATGCCCACACAATACCCACCCCCACATGAACATAATTAAAATAAGTCTTTAAAATTAACTTTAGCCATTAAATAATTGCCATATTCTGGGAAAGTAAGACTAGGAAAGTGGGGTTTGAGTGGGAACAGGTCAAGCATTCTATTTTGCTTGTGAATTTGTCTCTTGGCTCCTACAGGACAATGATCCCAGCATTGCCATAGACTCTAAGATCTATACAGCGTTTCATATCAATAAGCATCTACTCACCAGCGAGAGCCCAAAACCTCTCATTGATGGCTGGTCCTTCTAGCATATTCAGTCTTCATCTGGAAACTACATCCAGGCCACCCCACTCACACTCAGAGTCCAGCGTCAATGAAATAACACTCTTATCTCTTGAATGTTCCAAGAGTTTAGAGACGACATCTGATACCCCAAGGAGAAAAGAAAACCCAAGATACTGCTGATGGCAAGACGTGCCTCACAAGGTTGTTATAAATATTAAGAGATTGTAAATGTAAAGCAATCGGAATATTGACTTCCATTCTAGACATGGCAGCTCCTATTAGTCACTAAACATTAATGTTTCCACACGGACTCAACGAGGTGCTATTAAATCTCACTTCCATGCAATGTTTTCCTCTGTAGAAGAGAAATTTTCAATTCTGATAAAGACTGGGCACCTATTTTCTCAAAATCTAGGTGATTCTTAATATCTCAACATGTGTACCAAACAAAATACTGTTCTTATAGAAAGCCCCAAAAAATGTTGATTGAATAATTTCTATAAATTAGTGTTCCTGATCAAGCCTTCTGGTTACAAAGAAATGAAACTGTTAGTTTGTTTCTCTGCTACTGTAATAAACACCTCTACCAAAAGCAACTTGAGTGACTTGGTGGTTTGAATGAGGTGTCACCCGCTGTCCCTGGTATTTGAATATTTGGTCCTCAGCTTGTATTGTTTGAGGAGGCTTGGGAGATTTGGTCTTTGTCATAGTAAGGATTTCTATGATGCCAAAGAGGAGTGCTATTTACTGGCTTGCTCAGCCTTCTTTTTTAAAGTACCCAGGGCTATCAGCCAGGGATGGCACTACAAACTGTGAACTGGGCCCTCCCACACCAACATTCAAGCCAATGTTCTCAGTTAAAGCTCCCTCTTCCAAAATCTTTCCAGCTTATGTCAAGTTAATTAATACTAATATTAATGTTTTAAGAAGTTTTGTCAGAAATAGAAGATTGTTTTGCGGAAATAACATAGGAGCAATCATGAACATTGATATGTGCTTATAATCTTAGCAGTTGGAAGGCAGACAGAAAGATCATGAGTTCAAAGCCAGCCTAGACTACAGAAAGAGATTTTTGTCTCAAAAAAACAAAAGTCAAACAGTCAGAGGGGAACAGGAGAAAACTTCAGCAAGGTTGCCTGGCAATATTTTTCTTGAGAAAGCAGGATATTTTGAGGTGATGTTTTTGTGCTCCCTTAATTCTTCAACTTCAGATTTTAGTTAAGACTAAATTCCCTATCAGAGATAGTTTGAAATATGGCTTCCCTTATATTCCATTTAACTTAACATCATTTCTCTGTGGTGAATTCTCTTGGCTATAGAAACCCTTTTTTATAGATAATTGAGTCTGTGAATGAAACCAAGACACTTGAAGGAAATACAGCTCATTCTCTTTCCAGAGTAATATAACCCTGGCCTCCTTCCTGGAACCAGTAACCCATGAGGCGAGTGACAGGCCTTGATTTCTATCAAAGACACCAGACTGTTCCCTGACAGTTGGGGGCATATTTCCAAGCTGCCTCTCTACTCCACCATCTATTCAGGGCAAGCGGCTCTCGGATAATAAATGATGAGCGGCTGAAGCCACTAACAAAGACAGAATGGATTGATAACTTATCTTCTCGTCACTAAAATCCAGGAGAAATATTCATTAAGCCCACCGTGAACAAAAGACATGTAGATCAAAGAAAGAAGGAAGGACAGGAAATGGAGAAGTACAAAACAAAGAGACACAATCGTCAGGAAAAACGGGCAGCGTTCTCTGCTCTCAAGAAGTGGCAGTAGAAGCACACAAACTCCTTAGCTAAAATCACAGAAGGGGTCATGCTCAGCTTTATTACAGGAAGGCAGGGCTGTGCCTTACAGATCATTACAAACAGTGCCGCGTGAGAAAAGTGGTGACATACACAATCAGACTGGCTATTGAGGCATGGGACCACGGCGCAGCAGCAATCACCATAGAAAGCAGGGCTGTGGCAATGCCATTTTAAATCCGTCTGATAGACAAACTGTATCGGTTAAATTTTCTCGGGGTGAATGAGTTTCAAACTCGTTATCTACAGAGCAGGCTGTCCCAAGATACCACTTTATTTATCCAGATGGAGATTGGAGACTATGGGTAAACATTACAGCTCCAGCCTCAACATGCTTTGTAGATAAAAAGCCAGTACAATATTTGCTGTCTGTGCCTCTGCATAAGGTTCTTATCCATTGCAGAAGGAAGGGATGGTGAGTCAGGAGAAAGCCGATGCTTTAAGAGGCAAGGCACACAGGGCTGTGAAATGGCAGATGCGTTTGCTGTGCAGATCGTAAGGATGCAGGAAGTCCTTTGTGTCATTTAATGTTCAATGTTCCCTCTCTGCCTTTTTAAACAGCTGGGAAGAATTCTAACCCTGCCAAGCCATCTAGAGAGTAAGATTTCTTTTGTATGGAGGTACCAGCTAGCCTAAACACCCAGCAAGGTAACTTAACAAAATGCAGGTCGTAAAATACATATTTGTATTATGGTTGGATTTTTCTTTCTTCTCCTATTCCGAACTCTAGTTCATTTCAGCCTAATGAAGTGAAGTGTCTAAAATGGAGCGGAGGGACAAGCTGCTTCTGCGAAGGTACAATAAATATAACTCTTAAGGGAAGGGCTGCTGGGGAAGGCTGGAAACGTTGTCTGTGGAAAAGATGAAAACTGGAATACAAAATTTAAGCATTCAATATAAAAACTTCATCAGCACTCCTTTGAGCAGTTTACAGATATTGGTTGCGTTTATTGAAAGGAGCAGCTGGATTTGGACAAAACAAAACACTCTGTCTTGAAAAATGCCCTAACTCTTCTAATGAAAGTTGAATTGTATCCACTTTCTATCTATGCTATTTTCAGTCCAGTCCATCCTTTTAAAGGGAAGTTTGCTATTTCACCTAGAGCTGAGACTATTGTGATTGTAACTGTTTCCTTCCCTGCAAACACACACGAGAGAGAGACAGAGACAGGGAGAGACAGAAAGACAGAGACGACAGAGACAGAGAGAAAAGATTTTGTGTGCCTTGCTTATTGGGGTGGAAGGGTGCTGCGTTTGGAATTCCTTGGCATAAACACTTGAGACCGTGGAATTACAATCAGTGTGGGATCTTGTGGGATCTTCATTATGTGCACTCAAATAGCTGGAGACATCTTTGTTGCTGCCTCTTTCTTCTTTCCATCTGTAAAATAAGGAATGGAAATTACATAATCCATTTTGCTCACAGTGCCCTCTTTTCTGAATCTTTTTTTGAGGCCTGTGGAATGGTACGACCTTCTTCTTTTCTTTCCTTTCTTCCTTGCTTGCTTACTTGTTTGTTTGCTTGCTCACTTAAGGCAAGAGATCTTGGTCTAACTGAACTATTCTGATCTGCTGTGTTTAATCCTCATGATAACCCTATAGGTGGTGGCTGTTTTGAAGTATTTTTAAGTAAAAATATTAATCAAACCTACACAGTTCAATTATCAAGATCTCACAAGTGCAAAAGTAAAATTGGTCTAGCACACCCAGGTCAATCAGACCACAAAGCTGTTTTAACCACTCCATAGAATATAACTAATATAATATAATATAATATAATCCTATGTCTTCACTGTGCACTGGTAACTGAGAGCTGAGCAAGGTCAGTTAGCTTGCACAGGGTCAAAAAACTAAAAGGATCAGCTTACAAACCTGATCCAGGTTTGTTTCCATTCCAATTTCTGAATTATCACCTCCAACCACAAAGCCTGATTTAATTAACATGCATTCAAATAGCCAGAGACATCTTAACTGAATCGAACAGATACATTTCCAAAGGACACGAGAAAATAAAACAGAGAAAAGCTAAAGATTCTATCATGGGGGCCTCTGTGTCATCCAACCCTTTGATCATGAATTTAGATACCAAAGTGGTATCGAAATGGCCATTATTCCCTGTTCCTGGGAACTAATTTTTTTAATGTCCTGAGTCTGATGCTTTGTGGGATGTGGGGGTTGTGGTGCCCCCTTAGTCTGCACTAACTGGCCCACAAAGCACGGAGCACAGTTGCAATTAAAGAGGCCAGTTCATTGTCCTGCCGAGGTCTCATCATTCAAGGCCCGGGTGGCTGAACATCTTTTGTCATGTGAATGGCTTGCTGCTTAAAACTTTAGCCCATCGTAAATAGTCATAGGCGCGTTGCAGTTGCCTTGCACAGGGAGCATGTACATATATTTTGTCCCATCAAAGATGACTTGAACAGTTCTCCTCCAATTTGCTGGGAGAAAAATGGCCTTAAAGCTGAGATTAAGAAGGGAGAAACTTCCAATAAAAGGGAATATTTTTCAAAAACTTGCAAGTGACTGCAAAGCCAGTTAACACAGAAAACCTTGTCACCCTAAGTATGCCATTTGTTATCACACATGCCGGAATACATCTATTCATCTTCTTCTAATTGCTTCGCTGTGCTGGAAGCACAAAGCAGCTCACTGATGCAGAGACTGTGAAAGAATATTTTGTCATGGAAACTTTGAAAACATTTCAAAGCAGGAGCTCCTCTCTGCTGACACGAAACCTTCTAGCTGTTTGTCTGGCATTGTACTGGGCTGATAAGAGTTCAGAATGAGAAGGCCTTTTCTTTGGCTGCCTTTTTATCTTCTCTTGCTGAAGGTGGCTAGGAAATGCCTGCGATTGTCGAAGCAGAATTTAGGAGACTAGTAAAATATTTTTCTTTTTTCTTCCAAAAATAGCAAATGAGTGAAATTATCTTTAAATCATCAGGGAAGTACACAGTTACTACTTTGAGTGTATCTGATATCAATCTTGGAGTCATATGTCTGTGTAGTGTATACTTATGTATGTGTGTGTGTGTGTGTGTGTGTGTATGTGCAGATTCATGTATATGCATGCATATGTGTATGGAGACTGGAGCTTGACAACAGATAGCTTCCTCAGCCATTTTCCCTCTTGTTTCTAGAGGCTATATCTCTCACTGAACCCAGGACAAACTGATTTAGTTAGTTTGCCTGGCCAGGAAGCCCGGAATCACTTTGTCTCTCCTTCTTCAGGACTCTGATTACAGGCACTTGCTGGGTAGGGCACTGTTTGGTTTGTTTCTTAGTTTTGGTTTGGCTTATACTGATGCTGGGGGTGCAAACTTAGGTTCTCATTCAAGTACTGTACTAACTCCGTGTTTTTCTTCACTCCCTCTTTGGGCAGTTTTGAGTTCACTGATTGTCTTATGAATTTTGCTGGAAGTTATCTGAAACCAGATAGGCTCTTATACAGACATCTCAAACACCTTGGGTTGTTACTAAAACAAACTGGCCCCCAGCTCAGAGTAAAAAGGTTTTCCTGGGGACATAAAATAAGCTTCACCAGCACAAACTGCCAACTGAGCTCAGTGGAAACTTTCCCTCTGACTCCGCCCCCCCATCTTGGGACTTTCTACTTTTAGCGATGGTTTTTGTCTTCCTTCCGTGAGCACTTTATAAAAGCTTCCCCTCTCCCCTTCTCAGAGGGTGTGCCGTGCTATGATGTGATGTTGTAGGATTCATGAATCACCATTCAAATAAACTCTTTAAAATAGTGACGTGTCCAAATGTATCTTTTAAGAAATAAACACTGGTTGTGTATATATTTTAAATTATTGTTTAAGCCTCTGGTGTGTGCAATGATCCATGTGTTTTAACTGTGTTGTTTCACCAATCTTTACATTAAATAACTGTAGTGTCAATATGTAGATGATCTCAATTTCACTGATGACAGTATTGGCAACTTAATTATTGATGAGTAACAAAGGTCAAAGAGCCAAAAGTCAGGGTGTTCACAGCAAGACACAATGGCGGGCCTGGTTCCTAGTCAGACAAAATCCCTGAACCCAGAAACAATGGACAGCTTGAGTTAATTTTTCCTTTTGACAATGTTCTACCAGTCCTTCACATAATTTGTTCAGAGATACTATCATTAAATGGAAATTTCATTAAATGCGTCTTCACTTGCTGCAATGATCATAAGATTTCTACCCTGCATTCTCTTAATATCTATGTGACGGCTTATGTGGCAATATTTTGCATTCCTGAAATGAAGCCACCTTGACTCTAGTATGATGTAATTCTTATGTGCTGCAGAACTCAAGTCTCTCATATTTTGTTGAGACATTTTTGAATCTGTGTTTATCAGAGATATTGGTCTATAGTTTTCCTTTTTGTTTGTCTTGTTTCTATATCACTGTCCTGCTTCCGCAGCATGGTCATGCTGGCCTTATAGAGAGATGTAGAAGAGTTGCTGGTCTTTGAATGTTTTGAATTTTAGGGGTACTTCGAGAAACATCAGCACCAGTTTTTTTTTCAGGTTTGGCGAAATCCAGAAGTGAATGTATCTGTTCCTGGCCTTTCCTTTGTTGGATTTGTTGGAGACATTTATTTTACTACTGATTTGACATCATTATTTGCTCTTGTCCATTTTTGCTTATCAGATCATTTTGACTTAATTTAGTTAGATCACTTGTGTTCAGAAATGTCCTCTATTCTTCTAGATTTTCCAATTTGTTAGCATACAGTTTCCAAAATAATCTGGAATGAGATTTACATTTCTGTGATACCAGTTGTAATATCTCCCTTTTGTTTTTATTTACTTATTTACTCATCTGTCCCTCCCCCTCTCTCCCTCTCCCTTTTCCCTTCTTCCCTCCCTCTCCTTCTCTAGTCTAGCTAAAGATTTTCCAAATATATCAAGATGTATAAGATATTTAACAAAGAAAAATATTATTTCAAAAATCTTAATTATATATTCATCCTAAAATCTGGATTTTACTTTTGAATACTTCTCTTATTCACCCTTCGCTCTATGTGGGAGAGATCCACCCTCCCCTAGCTGTAGAGAGAGAACAGTGGGTGCTAGAATATTATCTTTCCTTTGCCTTGCCGATGGCCCAGGTCTCTGAATGTTACAGATTCCTTTTGCTCTACCGCTGGATTTTATGTTCTCCTACAATCACTGCCTAACCATAAAGCTATACATCTGCCGCTAGAGTTCTTGATGCGGAGCAGATGAGGCCTGGATGCCCCCATTTGATCATCTGCTTCTTTAAAACATTTCTCTCCATGAAGCAATCTATCCTCAAGTCATGGCAAATACACACAGAAATACAATTTTCCTAATTAGTAAGTTAACTCTAATATTTTTCTATAATAGTTCACAAGCAACTTAATACGTAAGCTTGGTGTGAGAGTTTAACTTGAGTATCTGCTAAATGAGTTTGGGAGTCACCGAGAAGACACATCTTGGGCATGTCTGTGAGGGCGTTTCCAGACAGGATTAAATGAGGAGTGAAGACCCAGCCTCAAAGTGGGTGGCATCTTCCAACAGACACCCAGACAAAGGAGCGCAAGGAAGAAGAAGCATTGGCTGCCTGTCTTCACCTCTCCTTCCGGGTGTATCTCTCAGTGCATTTCACTACCCTCCATGAACATCAGATTCAGTCTTCTTCAGTCCTTAGTATGGATTCTCCAGGACTCTCCAGGCCCTTAGCTGAGTCAGGTCTGCTGCAGTACGGAGCTTTGTGACAGGAGCCACTACCAGATTCTCAGCCTCACTAGCATGCAAAAAGCCATGGCCGCACCACTCTGTCACCCCTGCATAGACCAATCTAAGAAGTCCATATATATATATATATATATATATATACATCCTACATTTGTGAGCATTTTATAATACATACATACATTCCATTGAGTATATCTCTCTAAAGAATCCTGTCTAATATATTTGGTTTATAAATCATAGATTAAGAGAAATCTTACAAATAAGTAGAGTAAGACATTACAGAATTAGGAAATTCTACTTACAAACATACCTTGATATCAGAGAAGTTTATAGGAGGATCAGTAAAAGACTGTTAAGCAAAAACCTACATCAAGATAATATTGTGGAAACGAGGGGGAAAGATCAATATAAAATAAAGTACTCCGGGAAGAATTTGTTCTGGTACTTTTTAGTGGATGAAGTCACTGTCATTAGGTCCCCCTGCATCAATTTGCACATGACTAATGTAATAGTTTTATTTCAAAAGGAAAAGAGCTCACAAATGCCATATGAATTTGCTACTCTCAACAGAAATTAGAGAAAGGAATAGAACCCTTAAGGATGAGTCCCAAAGGCCGCTATGTAGCTATCATGGAAACAGTAAATCTGTATAATACTGATTTTCCAGTTCCATTACTTTTGTTTCACGAAAAAAAATGCTCTCATATAATTTCCTCCTCTTGTTAGTATCATTGTCATATGGGAAGATATCAGCTCTCTAATGATTCAGCTTCTAAACGCTGTGATAATTTCTGTCCTTTGAGTGACCCTGCCACTTCACCTCTTCCTCGGCTATAGAATGGAGGGTAGAAATTGCAGCAAATCAAATTACGAAGCAGTGGAAAGGTTATTGTGTTAGGAACTGCTATTATCTTTCTGACAAAAATTATAACAAGCACAGGAAATTGTGCAACTGGAATTCTTTAATAAGTTACCCCTCAGAAATAAAGCATACTACCAAGGGTGCAGATTTTAGAACTAACAGAATTGGTCGGTGTTCAATGAAATGCCATAATTCATGTGTAGAATTGATTTTTGTAAACTTTTTGCTGAGGCTGTCAATAAATGAAATGACTGTTAAATCTAGCAATGGTTAGAGTAATAGGATGCTTGTCAACTAAGAAGTTGAAAGATGCTTCATTGTTCACTAATATTTCAAATGCTTGCCTGAGCACAACTTAAATACAACACACTGTGCCCTGAGTTCTCAGCTTAACACAGCCCCCTCATGCCCCGGAAATCTGTAATTGTTTAATAAAGGTTGTGTTCGCCCTGGAAGAATTTTGTGATAGCATGTTAGCATGTTCTCATCTGTATACTTCTTCTTTCAAATGGTGATCTGAGCACACGAGTGCACACACATGCATACACACACACACACACCACACACTCTGTTTTGTAGTGAGATGACAACCCTGATGTTTGATGGTAGCGTACTTTACTTTCTGACATGTGTTTATGAGTTTAGACTTTATAGGAAAATATTACTGTTGTGGGACGTTACTGCTGGAAAATGTAAACAAACATCTATTCACTCCGGATAGAGAACTGATGATGGACTAAAGGACGGATACAACCAAAGACAGACTTGGGGAATCAGTGAGTTAATGGGGTTGCTTAGAGAAGCAGAGATGTCTCAAAGGCAGGTGTATCAAGCCAGGAACCTAGACAACCACACTGCACAATTTCTGTCTGGAAGGCTGCCTCATTTTGGCCACTAGGCTGGTCTGAGCCTCTTTGGGGGTAGCACACCTGGGTCTGCTTCTTTTTGGTGACTTAGTTTGTCTGTGCTTCTTCCAGGCCACTCTTGGCTCATGTGGGGCTCTTCTAAAACTCAGCTTGTTTGAGAGTGTCTGTCAGCTGTCTTTACAGATTATCTAAGCATGGGGACACAGGACCGAGTGTATCAGGTCAGTTTTAGGGACTTCCTGAAGCTTTTGGGTGCTTACTTCCTGTGCATAAGAAGCTTCCATGGAGGAGAGGATGTATCATCCATCCTCAGAACATACTATTTTTCCACATCCCTTCTAGCGTCTTGTGTCTTAATGAGTTTCCCTCTAAAATAGATGGTTTTCTCTGAGATTAAACTGCTACATAGCAGTCATTAAATGAAGAGTTGCTTCAGATATATAAATTGCCAGTTATCATAAACAAAAATTGGTATTAATGACTATAAAGATAAATTTATCTTGCATTGATGGCTATGCACCATGATACATGCATACATTATACATCTTATCCTGTTGCTGAAGCACTATGACAACCTTTTGAAGTAGATAGATCTATTACTTCCATTGTAAAACCAATAAATCTAATTTAAAAGATTAATTAAATTGACCGAGAACATTTTCTCAATATATTTTCATTAATCTATCAATATTCCTCAAACAAAAACATACATTTGTTTCCATTTTGCAAAAATTATTTTGACAAAAACATGATCATTTTTTTTCAAGGTCCTTTCTTATGATACAACTTGGTTTTGGAGTTTTCTGTAGATACAAAAGGCTTTACTTATCACAGTCAAAATCAAAAGATCAGGAGACAAATAGGTGAGTTACATAAGCATAATTTCTAATCAAGTAGGTATACATTAAATATGAAAACAAACATCTGAGGGAGAGTCCCTTAATCACTTATTTGTTACAACTTTGTAACAAAGATAAAAATGGCCATCCATATTAGATATCGATTTCCCACTTACTATTCTACGACTGTAATGAGCAGACTCACAATCTGTAGCCTCTGAGGGATGGAATGTTCCTAATGTTTAGGACTCTCTGGGTTGAACGGATCTCTTGAGGTAATCAGCCAGGTGCAGCAACATTCTTCTCTTAGCCCTTGATAAGCTTCTGCCATACTGAACATGATTCTGGTGGTTCTGGAAGGAAAGAAACAATAGCTAAAGCAAGAAGTATACTAAAGTTCCAAATACAAGTGCTTCCTTTCTCTCTCTCTCCTCACCGTGTGTGAGCAGATGCATGTACAGATGTGTAGGCATACGCTCCTCACTGCTGAGATGTCAGGCCCACGCTCCTTACCCATCATTTTTATGTGGGTGTTCAAGATAGAACTCAGTTCTTTATGATTGATGATTAAGCACTTTACCATCTGAATCCACTCCACAAATATTTATTGTTGTTGTTCCGTTTCATGTTTTGACACAAGGTCTCACTATATGACCCTGGATGGACTGGAACCCACTGTGTAAATTAGGCTGACCTTGAACTCATGTAGATCTTCCCACCTCTGCCTCTGGAGTGCTGGGATTAAAGGTATATGCCACATATGACAGTTTATCCTTTTTGTATTTCAAATTTTCATCCCT
Organism: Alexandromys fortis; assembly: GCF_014885135.2. Lineage (NCBI taxonomy): Eukaryota > Metazoa > Chordata > Mammalia > Rodentia > Cricetidae > Alexandromys > Alexandromys fortis. The sequence goes on along the minus strand of NW_026068014.1, from coordinate 2,583,508 downwards.
TTGAACATGAATAAGGGATGTTAAAAATACAGAAAGGCACCAAGTCTATGTATAAAACTATATTGGCCTTTATATAAATCCTAATGAATTTTTCAAGATCATTTAAACTGTCAAATGATTAGAAAACCAGCTGGGAGCTTCAAACCAAGATACTTTGGGGTAATAGGCTACTTAACAAGAAAGAGAGATTTCTTAGAAAAATTTGATTCTAACAGATTTCACATATCCCTCTATAACTCCAATCCAATAGCCTTATCTGATAGCTGTTGAATAATGACATTTAAATTCTCCTGGATATTATCATAGCTTCAGCAGCCATCTTTCAATGTAGTTCTTGCTCATTCAATTCCTCTTATAATTTCCAGTGAAATAAAATATCAAAAAGTCATTCAAATTCATAGACTAAAGATAGATCTATAGTGACAAAGTAAAGTATAGGATAGAATTCATTAGTTTGATAAATTAATGAGCATGAACAGTCACTCTGAATAATCGAGCCAAGGGAACTTTTTCTCTGGGTGGTTGGCTATTTTGGGTCTGATTTATCCATGTAATTGCTACTGCTCCTCATTTTATTTTGCCCATGTCAACACAACCAAGTCTCTGCACTTGATTTTGAAAGCTTCAGTATTTCATGTCACGTTAGCAAGTGAGACACACATAGCAAATTCTGGACAGGGTTCTGGTGACAAATGACTTCTATGGTTTGCACGTGTCTCTTCAATGACAGCTGCCGGGAAGAAGCATCACCTCCCAGCTGCACAACTTGATCCTTCTCTCCTTTGTGAATTAGGAGGAATTGAATGTTTGGCTTTAAAGTGGCACTTCACACTCCTCTCATTGAATATCACAATCGTGCCCAGACGAAAGGAAACAAAAAAACCCATTATTGGCAACTGATGGGAGAAAAAATAGTCCTCTCGTTCCGGGGATAATAAGCAGGATGTTCCCCCCACTCCAGCTTTGCTTCTTAATTTTCCTTATTGTATTTTATTAAATGATGCAGTTTGAAATTAAAGCTCTGGCAACCTTCATGCACACTCTGCATTAACAAGCCAAACAGAAGCACAGAAGAGCAGTATCAGCCCCTTCCAAAGGCCATCTGCTTTCTTCCTGTTACGAAACTTCAATTCATCAGCACAACTCTAAAGAAAATATTGATAGCAGAAATAGAAGCCTGCATTCTGAAGCTAGTTGGAGGCAGGATTAGTGACGCATTAGTAAACCTGGTTAGGTTGTGTTAATAACTAATTCAGAGCTAGTCACTATAGCCATTCAATCTTTCAAACTTCTCTTACCTTGTTCATTCAACAAAATTTATTCAGGGTTCTCTGTAGTAAGGTAGCCTTATTTCCTCATCATCAAATGAAGAAAATGATGCCATCATCCTTGTCCTGCCTGCCTAGTTACATTGCTGGAAGAATCACTATAAAGTCTATAGCAAATTAAAATATCTGAACTTGTACCAGTGAGCAATCAGAGAAAGTACATAATCATTCCATATCCTAAGCAAAAACTTAAATCTAAATGATTGTGACTTAGTGGAGAATTTTACATCTACCATCACAAAATTTTTGGTAATTTTCACTGATAAATCTGATAAAATATTATTTTACCTCTTCAAAAAGGAAAAACCAATAGTCATAGAGTTTTTAAAATGTCATTGTGAATGCTGGGGAAATGCCTCAATGGTTCAGAACATTGACTGCTCTTCCGGGGGATCGTGGTTCAATTCCCAGCACTCACACAATGTACTCTAATTCCAGTTTCTTCTGGTCTGCATGTATAGACACATAAAAATAAGTCTCAAAATAAATTCAAAGTTTGCCAAGCACAAAGTCTTGGAATTCTGATCTGACAATCATATAACCTTGACCCTTGGTGAAATAAGACAGGATCATGAAGATTAATCTTGTACAAAGAAGAAGACTGCATTAAGGTTAGCCAGTGGATTGGGGTGTGCATTTTTTTTAACACAGAGAACTCCAGGCACTCCTAACAAACTTATAACTTATCTCAAGAAAAATGGTTGTCACAAAGAAAACCTAAAATATGCAATAGCGACTTAGCAGTTAGACACAAAGTAGAAAGAAACCCAATGTTGGAGGCTAGAGAAAAAGACAGGGAATTTTAATGACATATTTGGAAAAAAATGAAATCCTGACACTCTGGACTGTGGGCCACGTAAATTAGAATCCACATGATTTAGAACAAGAGCATCTAAAAGTCATATTTGTTGTGTTATGAATGCATAAACTCAGGAAAACCCTGGGTAATTTGCAAATGGAAATAAAAGAGAGATGGATGGCTATGGAGAAGCTTCCATGTTAGGAAAGTGAGTGCTGCTAGACTCCAAGCACTGAGACTTGATGTACTGAAGAGCTTTGCACAGTACACAATATGCCCATGGGGATGGAGGACTTAGGACAAGGATGGGGTTGAACATGTGAACTTTCTAAGACTTCAAGAAGCCATGGTGAAGTTGAGAAAGAAATACATGGAAGAGAGAAAGCCATCAAGGCACACTTTATAACTGTGTTCAGAAGGAAGTTCTTAATGTACTTGGTGCCCCATGGAATGTATTAAGAGTAGATAATCCATTCTTCCATTAAAGGGCATCTAGGTTGTTTCTAGGTTCTGGCTATTACAAATAATACTGTTATGAACATAGTTGAACAAATGCTTTTGTCATATGATAGGGCATCTCTTGGGTATATTCCCAAGAGTGGGATTACTGGGTCTTGGGGTAGGTTGATCCCTTATTTCCTGAGAAATTGCCACACTGATTTCCAAAGTGGTTGCACAAGTTTGCATTCCCCTTACTCCACAACCTTTCCAGCAAAGGCTATCATTGGTGTTTTTGATTTTAGACATTCTGACAGGTGTAAGATGGTATCTCAAAGTTGTTTTAATTTGCATTTCCCTGATTGCTAGGGAGGTTGAGAATAACCTTAAGTGTCTTTTGGCCATTTGAATTTCTTCTGTTGACAATTCTCTGTTCAGTGCCCTATTTATATGTTTCCAGTGTAGAATAAGTAGACATCAGGCCAATGCTATATAGCTGTATTTCCTAAGAGGCTTAAGGTTTGTACAAAACAAGTGTGAACCCACTTAAAATGCATATGTGTGTGTGTGTGTGTGTGTGTGTGTGTATTTAAGCTTATCTGTGAACATTTCTGTGAGTGAATGGGTAATTTATCTCTTTGCCTGTATGTGTGTTGTGTGGATATATGCTTGGAAAAATTCTTTACTGGAGTTGTAGCAATAAAGTTTCCCAATGTGAATTGAAAAAAAAAGGAGTAGATAAAGCAGAAGCCTACTGTTTGTATGGGAACTGCTTGTTAAAGAAGCCATAAACCAGGTTAAAAACATTACCATTGGGGCTGGAGAGATGGCTCAGTGGTTAAGAGCATTGCCTGCTCTTCCAAAGGTCATGAGTTCAATTCCCGACAACCACATGGTGGCTCACAACCATCTGTAACGAGATCTGCTGCCTTCTTCTGGTCTGCAGACACACAGAGACAGAATATTGTATACATAATAAATAAATAAATAAATATTAAAAAAACATTACCATTGACATTTGAAAGCTTGCAATACAACTATTTGACGACCAGGGCACAGGAAACAGGATTTTGCTGAGAAAAGTGGAGCCTCAAAAGAGGGTATAATGCTCACTATGTTGGAAAATTACCATGTGTTGTGTGAGCTCATTGAGAAGCTGGCTTGGAAAATGGCATTGCACTCCCCCTGGGTTCCAGATCCAAACATATTTGTCTGAATGTTTCCTAAAACCAAATTAAGGGCTGTACCCCAAGTCCTATGACAGCAAGGGAAGGGAATAGAAAAAGAGCCCAAAAGTAAAAATAGTGTGAGAACAACTAGCAGATAAACAATTTCCAATAGAGTTACTATTGTTTATCCCATGATGTGAAAATGTCTGTAGTGAGAATAGAGGCAGAATTTTAGCCATGAAAAGCTCACCTGTGAAAATAAACCTCAGTCAGGAACCCCAGCTGACAACCTTAACTTCTCCAGTTGGTCATGGATAACTACTCCAGTTGCTTCCTCTTCTGAGACATTCCTTGAACCTTGCTGAAGGAGATCTTTAGAAGAATGATAGGTGAGTTGGAAAGGGGAAATGTGTGTGTGTGTGTGTAATGTGAAATTCTCAAAAATAAAAGAATATTTTTTGAAAACTTCTCTAAAGCAAAAGCTAAAGTAGATTGGAATTGTTTCAGAAAATAGCTAAATATGAGACACAAGCTAGTTCTGCTACATGGTCATCCTATCCTGAACAAACTGTTGGAATTTGAGGCCCTTGTAACTGGCGCCAGAGTGCTGAGTGGGAAAAGCACAAGAGCAATGGCGGCCATAATCGAGCTCTCTACAGAGGACCCTACTAATGCTATTTGGCTCCTTAGACTTTTGATGAGCCTAAAGAACTAGAAAAACAGGGTCAAAAAGAGGCAAATTTACCCACAGCAAGTTCTGGCATAAACAAATGAAACCAACAAAGCTTCTTGTGTTAGCTAACTTTTATTGTTTTAAATATCTTAAAACATGATGCTACATTACAAGAACCAGTCATTTCTCACATCTCTAGTTAGATTGTGTGGCTCTGAGGACCCCAGTCAGGCTTGGTTTGTCTTATCTGCGCTCATGAATCTTTGATTAACTAACAGGTCAACTAAGGCATGCTGAACTAGGAAACCTACTCTGAAATAAGACACCTTTCATGTGTCTCTAAACCCCTCTATCAATCAAGGTTTCCCTCACAAGGAAAGTGTAAAGAGAGACAGAGAAAAAGAACAAAATAGCACAAGATTACTTGAGGCTTGGGAATAGACCTGGGAAGCCATTACCTTTACCAAATTCTGTCTGTCGAACCAAGTCAGGAGGCCAAGCAACATGTAAATAGTGGGGATGTCAACTCCCTCCCTCAGTGGGAAAAATGCAGTCAATTTCAAGGAGAGAGATTTTGAGTGGGCAAAGACTGAGGTTTTACTGAGCTCTGTCATAGGCAAGATTGTTTTGTTTCCTTCATTTTACCTTTTATTAAAAGTAAAAAGTTGGATGCAAAATTCGAGAAGTCATTGTTTTTTACCGCTGAGTAGTATTCTAATGTGTATAAATTCCACACTTTCTTCATCCATTCTTCCATTGAAGGACATCTAGGTTGTTTCCAGTTTCTGGCTATTACAAATAATGCTGCTATGAACATAGTTGAACAAATGGATGGAAATAGAAAACACTATCCTGAGTGAGGTAACCCAGACCCAAAAAGATGAACATGGGATGTACTCACTCATAATTGGTTTCTAGAGATAAATAAAGAACCTTCATCTGGAGATGGATGGAGATAGAGACAGAGACCCACACTGGAGCACCGGACTGAGCTCCCAATCTCCCAAGGAGGAGCAGAAGGAGGGAAAATATGAGCAAAGAAGTCAGGACCACGAGGGGTGCACCCACCCACGGAGACAGTGGGGCTGATCTATTGTGAGCTCACCAAGGCCAGCTGGACTGCGACTGAAAAAGCATGGGATAAAACCGGACTCTCTGAATATGGCGAACAATGAGGGCTGCTGAGAAGCCAAGGACAATGCCACTGGGTTTTGATCCTACTTCATGTTCTGGCTTTATGGGAGCCTAGCCAGTTTGGATGTCCACCTTCCTAGACCAGGAAGGAGCGGGGAGGACTTTGGACTTTCCACAGGGCAGGGAACCCTGACTGCCCCTCAGACTGGAGAGGGAGGGGGAGAGGAGTGGGGGGGAGGGGGAGAGGAGAGGGAGGAGGGGGGAAAAGGGAGACGGGGAGGAGGCGGAAAAGTTTTTTTTAATAAAAAATTATATTTAAAAAAAAGTAAAAAGTTGGTTATATTCTAATTTCTCAGAAATTGAGGATTGAGAGGCACTGCTAATTATTGTCTACTATAACTTCTCAGTTTCAGAAACAAGTAACCGAAGGTCTAAAGAAGTTAAATAATTGATTAATGTCTCATAGACAAAGAACTAGAAATTATTTCTGGTTCAGAATAGAGCTACTTCTACACAATTTATTATCCTCCCTCCCAAAGACACTTTTAAGTCTGAACAAATATGCTTTTTTTTTGCTCTATATGTTATCTTTGCCATATTTGCTCACCAACTGTAACAACCAAGACCATGTTTCTTGGGTATGGCTCCTTTACTGAGGCCTACTTTGCTCTGTTTCTATCTTGTATATTCTGTTCAGAAATACACATGCCCACCTGACAGTGGACCCATCGTTAGAAAAGAAGCATATGTTGAAGTGACCTGCTGCTAAGAGCTCCACATTCCAGACACCAAGCTTCATAATGGGAGGAAAAGCTTCAGCTCTTGGGCCGCTTTTACGACTCATCTCTTTATGGACACCCCAGAACAGTTCACCTCATTAGCCATTATAGAGATTTTAATTCTTCAGTTAATCTGCTGTTCATTCAGCAGAATGAATATTAATATCTTTCTAATGTAATTTTTAATTAAATATAGCATCCCCATGATTACACCCAAAAGATCTAAATAGAGTTTGAAAGAGAATACAGACACTATCACAATCAAAATCAGCAAATTCTGTTGAAATACCTTTAGAAGGGCTGATCACCTATGAAGTAATGAGAATAAATTGTGAGATAATGTAGGACAGATCTAATTAAGATAATGAGCTATGATTATGAGCATGATTTTTCAGGGTTAAAGCTCTTAACAAAAGGCGATCTATGGATATATTTTAACCATCGTCTCTGCTCTATTTGCTTATATTAGCTATGCTTCTTAAAAAAGGAAAATATTCATCAAAAGTAATGACCCTGAGACTTCGCAGCTACAGGATTTCAACTATTTTGCTATCACTGATGCATTTAATAGTTTGACAGACTCCTTTTTTGTAATTTCGTACATTGGATTAAAATAGCATCTTTTCAAATCACACCATGCAAGGGAAGAGAGAGACATTAGGATCAACATTCTCTCAGGACCTTGAAAAGTATATTATGGGAGACATTTTGATTTAGCTAGCACAGATTTGGATGGATATTTCTGGAACAAGCTAACTAATTAGCCTGCCTCCAATAGCAATGGCAGGTGAGACAACCAGGGGAAGGGGGTAATTAAGCTTTGCAGGTATGTCGGAGAGCCATCTCTGCTCCCTCTTGAAAGTGGCAACTCAGAGCAAGACGGGGGGAAGAAGGAGAAGCCGTGTCTCCTTAGCTCACCATAGTTAAGAAGCAGAAAAAAAAAGTGTTTTCTGAGAAGTGGAGAACTAGAAAGGAGATTCCTGGAAGGGCCCATGGCTGCAGTATTTAACAAAGATGCAGCAATGCCCATTGAAAATTAAATCATTCACCAAGAGATGCTAACAGCTCTCCTGGGCCCGTCCACCAGTGCTGGTCCTCGAGGAGAAACAGTTTAATATGACAGTGAAGCTGTATAGAAGGAGATCCCAGACTTAGAGTCATCCGCACATCCTCTGTGCTTTACAGTCACATCAAGAAGCATCATCCTATGGTCTGTTTAGTCCCCGGGACACCCTCAGACAGTCTGCAGCAAGGACAGTGTGACTCTGACACTGGCTGCAGCTACAGAGCAGTTAGGGCTCCATTAATTCTCCCGCTTCCAAGACCTTTCTGATAGCCCTCAAAGCTACATTCATAGCTGTTCACTGAAGTCTCAAGGCCACACAGATCTTTGAGATCACACAACAAAGCAAAGGGGCAGACTCCAGAAAGAAATAGGAGCGCCTTGAAAGCACACGAGCTGTTAACTCCATTTCTCCTGGATTTTTACTGAATTCATTTTGCCTTCTTTTTTCTATTATATTGCTCACCTATCTTTCCCACTCTAATCAATGTCCGTGTGGTATCTTGGAAAGAATATTGCTAATAATTGAAATTTGCATTTACAGTACTGCCAACCAATGCCTCTCTGATCTTTCATTTCCTTCGTTCAGAAGGCTGTGATGTGAGAACTAAATGAGGTTATGAAATTCAAGCATATTGAAAATGATAAGCCTCTACATAGTCACCAGAACCACAATGCCAGTGTCTCCTCCATGTTAGAAAAGCTGGGAAGCAAAGCCAGAAGCAACAAATGCGTAGCCAGAAATCAGTTGGCACCGTGAGCAAGGACAACTGTTATTTTCACATTTGATTTTTTCAGACACTTCTCTCCAGGCCTGGTGAGAGCTGTGAGACCCGGGAGAAGTTGAGCATGGACACTGTCTCTTTAGAGTGCTGGGACTTAAATCCATCAAACGTGCCTCAAGACCATGACCCACTCCTTCCCCTCTAGCATCTTCACTCATCCTCATTGTATCCATTTTTTTTCCTCTCTTCCCTAGAGACTCAGTAAGAGAGGAGAAAAAGTAGTGTGGGCTTTGTAGGCAAAGAGATCTTATTCTATTACTTAGTGAGTGAGTTGCTTCTCCAAGCCTGGGTGGTTTGTTCTCCCCTATAAAATGAATTTAAAGTTATAGCCCTGCCTACTTTAACCTAAAAAGCACCATGGGTGTGAATTTTCAGCCAGGTTTCCTTCTATCCTGAGCCTGTCCTTTTTTATACCAACGATGACATGCTGTATTTCACTAGTCTTTCCCAGGATCCACTTACGTGCTGAGTCATTAACCAGTTAGTGGTTACAATCCAGAACGCATGATCTCCCCTCCCCGCCTTCTGAGCAAGTGAATACTGGCTCAAATTTAAGAATGTGACCAAAGTGGCATCCTGTTTCTTCCCATCTCCCATCTCTACCTACCTACTGCTTTCCTATCTCGCGTGACCGTTTCTACAAATCTCTTCCGTAGTACCCAATACAGTAATGTGCACTTGATGGTTTACCAACACATTTCCCTTCCTAATTAGTCATGGCACTGTGAAGATCAGCACAATGCCTTGGCCATCTCTACATTCACAGAGCTGGGGAACATTCTTTTCAACCATGACAGGCCCTCTTGCCTCATCCTTCCCTCTAGTAACATACATTAAGACATCCTTTAGGCAGACTCAGGGTATTTGGTAGCGAGAGAAGAAATTCTGCTATGATTCTCTAATTTTACATTTTCCAGCTCTATTCAAATAAACCAGAGATCATTGTGAGGCAGTGGGAAGGAGAGGAAATGCTAGTTAGTTGGTGCATGTCTAGAACAAAGATCTATAATCCTAAGTAGTATTACTACTCACGTGTATCTTGGCATTGTTGTTCAGTTCCCTGGGCTCTCACAAGGCTTCTCTCAGCGCCTAAAAATACAAACCTTGTCTTCTTTACTTTTGCCTTCCGTCTCATAGAACCAATTTAATCATGTGCTAAGGAAACGAACTGTTTCTATATGATACAAGAGCTGAAAACCCTGAACATCTGATTTCAATTAAAATGAATACTGTTCCAACTGCCGCAAGCTATCGCAATATAGCACAACAGGAATACGTGTCATGTTTTGACAATTGCATGCTGTGTTATTCCAAGGAATCTATAATTTGATATTTTTGCCATGAGTTCGTACCTTATTCGCGTTTCTTTGGTGCTTTGATCTCAAGGTTACATGTTAGGGCTTCCGAGTTCTCACATCTAAGGCCCTCCAGCCACAAACCGTGTCTCTCTTCCTCCTCATGGTACTTGTTCAGTCTTCTGCGCTGACAACTTGTATTTGGAAATATTCCACAAGGAATAATTGCAAGCAAAAAGCACATCCAGGATTTGGTCAACCTTTATTGAAATTGCTAACCAATAGCATGAAATAGCATATTTTATAGCACATGACTGGAAAATAGTTATTATTTTTGAAACTCAACAAAATTTGTTTTCCTTTTACACCAGGCAGAAATATAAATGCATTGTTTCTCTAGGCTGTCTTATAGATATTCACCACCACATAAAACAGAGAGAGAATTGTCTTGAGCAACAGAGTGTATATAAAATCAATTTCACTTAAGGTTTTGCCCATTTAATTAAATTAACTTCTGATGTGGGTGTGGGGAAGAGAGTCCTTTTCACAGCACAGACTTTATTCCTACCTGAGACATCTGTGGTCCTTGCCTTTATTTTACTTATTCCCATATCTGATAGGTAGATTTTATTAAAGTTGTTCTTATAACTAAAATGAAGTTTTTCACTCTAAGTATACTATTGTGTATTATGTTGACAGCTGTTTATTAAATATGCATTCTAATCTTTTATTTATTTATTATGTATACAATAGTCTGTCTGTGTGTATGTCTGCAGGCCAGAAGAGGGCACCAGACCTCATTACAGATGGTTGTGAGCCACCATGTGGTTGCTGGGAATTGAACTCAAGACCTTTGGAAGAGCAGGCAATGCTCTTAACCACTGAGCCATCTCTCCAGCCTCCATTCCTAATCTTTTTAAGTCAAGAACAGATTCTAGTCAAATGAATCTTAGCAGAATGGACAGTCTTCAGCTTAGACTGTACTCTAAATATTATGAGGTATAACATCTAGATAGTTTTGTTTTGGGGAATTAGTACTAAAGCTGACTGTTTATACCTGAATAGCAGATGTTGTGTTGATGTTTTCATCAAAACTAGAGCCCTAATAGCATAGCAAAGTGCCATATCATAGGAAATGCATATATGGATCTTTTTCAATATTTCCCTAAGAGATGATGAAAAATAGACAAAGTCCTAGAGCTTATCAAAGAGCAAAGAAGACCTACTCTGCAGCACCCATAAGTCCCTGTGTCAAAGAAAAGAAATGGAGACTGGAACAAGGGACCCCAAGAGGCTCAGCCATCATCCTGTGAAAATTTAAATTGATTGTCCACACTTCAGCTCCGTAAGCAGTGAAAAATGAATTTTACCTTTCTTATTTTTTTCCAAGGGAGTGGCTAGGAGTAATGCTTCGCTATAGAACTGAGGTTATTGTGTTGTTTTGTTTTGTTTCCTGATGTGGAGAAAGAAGAGGGCAGGCGGAAGAGAAACATTTAAAGCCCACTCAGCAAGCCCAAGGTGATTTCTTTAACAGAGGCCTTACTGGTTTCGGGTGGGATGCCACGAGAAGTGCACATGGAAAACACAGCCCAGAATTTTTATACTAAATGACAAACCAGTTTAGGTCCATACAGGATAGAGGTATTTATGGTTTGCCAAACCATTTGTAGATCTGACTTAGCAAATCTTATAAAACACGGAAATGAATTCCTGCTCCAGAAACATGAAACACCTTCTCTATTGTGACTGCATCTACTTGTCTGAACAATCCAACTTAGACTCCAATTCATAACTGATGTCTATGTACAATTGTAGCCTTAGGTCTTAAAAATAATGATGCTTTCCCGAGGGAAAAGACAGTTGGCTTAATAGTAAACAAATTGTGTTTAGTAAAAAAAAATGCAATAAATCATATTTAGAGAAAATAAGAGTTTTCCTGCACACACAGGAGTATTTTTTATTCCCATTTTTAGACCTTGTCATTGCACTCCCAGAATGCAGCAAAAAAACAACTCTTCGGATATGGCTTGCCAGATGTTTTTACCCACAACTCATCTCTCTTCTTCCAATCAAACAAGTATAAGAGGCCATACCCTTTCACTCCCAAAGCTGCCTTGGAAATAGGTCACAAAATCAGGGAGCTGTGCTCCTGGGCTAGCAGATGTGGATTGTGCTCCTGGACTAGCAGATGAGGAGGAGCTGTGCTCCTGGACTAGCAGAAAAGGACTGTGCTCCTAGGCTACCAGATGATGGGAAGCTGTGCTCCTGGGCTAGCAGATGAGGAGCTGTGCTCCTGGGCTAGCAGATGAGGAGCTGTGCTCCTGGGCTAGGAGATGAGGAGCTGTGCTCCTGGACTAGCAGATGAGGAGCTGTGCTCCTGGGCTAGGAGATGAGGAGCTGTGCTCCTGGGCTAGGAGATGGGGACATTGACACTGGTATTTCTGTTGAACACAAATTGAAAGATGCAGCATGAATTATGATCTTTAAATATTTTCAGTGCCTTCTTAGAAACATCAAGAGTACCCAGAGCATGAGAGATAGCCAGGCCATCATGGAAACTGAAAGAACTCTGGAGAAAGTGGGCTGGTTATGCCTGTTGGGTATTTTGTTTTGTTTTTTTTGAGCCAAGGTCTCAGGTAACTGAAGTTGAACTCCAGCTTATGTAGCCAAAGAGGGCCTTGAACTCCTGATCCTCCTGCCCGTTTCCCACGTGTTGCAATTGCAGGCACGTGCTAACCTTTTCTATCGGAAGGGCCAGTTCTCAACTGCAGGGCAAAAGCAGGAACACTGGGCAGCTAGGAAAGCAAAATTGAGAGCTCAGGGCTGCAGAGGGAAACTTGGCCTTGACTTTAATGCCCTCCGCCATGAAGCACTGAAGAAGTAAGGCTCCTCTCAGCTCACCAGCCCACTCCTTCTCAGAGATGTCTTCCCTTTCATAGTAAACTGTCCTGTATCAAGAGTATACTTTGTATACTTTCTATACAAAGTAATGGAAACACTGCTGAAATAAAGACCCAAATACACAAAGGATTTACTATGTCCATGCTTCCTAAACTCAGTTAAATTGCATTTTCTGTAGAATCTCAATCAATTTTCTAGCTCTATCTCTCCTCTCTCTCACCCCTCTGTGTGTGTGTATGTATACCTAAGTTGACCATTTGAAATGTTTACAAAAGACAACAGACCAATAAGCTAAAACAAACATAAATAAAACAAAGTTAGACAATTTACTCTATTAATTATCAAGGTTTATACTAAAGTTTTAACAATTAAGCCAAAGTGTTACTGCTGTTGAACTGACAGACAGAGCAACAGAAGACCAGAAGCCAGAAAGGCCCCATGCACATAGCACAGCCACTTGATTTATGATACATATGGGAAGATTGGGTCAGCTGCATTTTAATGGTTTCGGAGTCACTTGGATATCCATCTGGGAAACAATGAATCTTGACCTTATTTCACATCATGCAAAAACAAAAAAATCAATTCCAGATGGATTGCAGGTCTAAAAGTCAGAGGTGGGAGTGATCACAAATCCAAAAGGAAACAACTTGGTAACCTTGGTAGGCAAAGATTCATTTAGCAGCACAAAACTACCAGCCTTAAAGGGAAGATTGATACATTGAACTTCAATAATTTTAAAGCTCTCTGTTTACCAAAAGTCACCACTTAACAGCATGAAAGGGCAAATTACACAACAAGAGAACATGCATGCAATACCAATAGCAGATGAGGATACAGATTCAGGATTATATTACGAATGTCTGTGAATCAGTACATGCATGGCCTGACAAGTGGACCAAAACTACTAATTAAAAGCTTTAACATAAATATTTCATTCATTAGAGAGAAGGGATAGTGTGTTTCATTCTAATATTAATATTGAAGTCAGAAGATCCACAAAAGCAAATATATCAGTAGAACATTGGAAGATGTTTCTATAAATAAGAAGCAGGAGTCGAAACGGTAATCTTTTGTGGATAATGTATTTTAAGTACAGTTCATCCCACTCACCTGTCCAGCTCAGTGTCCTCATTTATGACAACGTTTCAACATTATTTCTTGCACACAGTTTGACCTCACAAGTGAAGGAGTGAATTGTAAACAAAGCAGAAGAGTAAGCTAAAGCCAAGATCTCTTTGGAATAGAAAGAAATAATGCTCACTTAACAAACTAAAGCCACTAGAAAACGCCATTTCATTCTTCTCATATGATAAATACTTACAAAACAATTTTTTTCAAACATATATGGCCCACAATTAGAATTTATCTCCAATACCATTCATTGACCAAGAGCAATTCCTTCAAGAATGTTGATCAATAGGTCTGCTTAACCATCTCTGGGGGTTGAGCAAGAATAGTCCCAAAGGCTCATATATATAAATTCTTAATCACCAGGGAGTAACACTACTTGAAAGGAATTAAAAGGGGTGACCCTATGGGAGTAGGTGTAACTTTGTTGGAGGAAGAGTGTCATTGGGGTGGGTTTTCAGGATTCGAAAACCCAAACCAGACTGGTCTACTGTCCCTCTCTCCCTGCCGCCTCTGGATCTGGATGTAGAACTCTCAGTGACTTCTCTAGCATGGTGCCTGCCTGCATGTTGCCACGCTTCCTGCCATGATGTTAAACTCTGAAACTGTAAGGAAGCCCCAACAAAATGCTTTCTTTTGCAAGAGTTGCCATGATCGTTGGGTGGTGGTGGCACACGCCTTTAATCCCAGCACTCAGAAGGCAGAGGCAGGTGAATTTCCATAAGTTTGAGGCTAACTTTGAATTCCAGGATAGGCTCCAAACCTACACAGAGAAACCCTGTCTTGAAAAAAATAAAAAAATAAGTTTCCATGATCATGTTATCTCTTCACAGCAATAGAATACTAACATCACATTAAAATACCTCTTTACACAGCATACTTCATGTTTCATTTAGAGTACGAAAAGTCACTCTACTTAATGCCGCAATAATTTTGGCCATGGAGTATTAAATTTCAAGAACATTAGTAACCAATAGTTTCTAACTGATCAGTCTCTAGAAACTGCAAAAGTTGTTGACACAATGAGCAACAGAAACGAGTCTTAAAGACACTTTGCTGAGGAAATGCCAATTTTTAAGTACACACTGTAGCCTTATATTTATATAAAATTCAAATCATGCAAAGCCTATCTAGGGTGTCAATAATCAGAATAGCATATACCTTTATGGAGGACATCGTTAATGAAAAATTCAGAATAGCATATACCTTTATGGAGGACATCGTTAATGAAAAATTCAGAATAGCATATACCTTTATGGAGGACATCGTTAATGAAAACTTTAGCCTCAGTTTTAGCGACAAAGGACTAGGAAACATGTATCATTCATATTTTTGCTAGGATTGCTATTCCTCTAGCTAAAAGTCATCAATGTCTGTGAAATATCTGTTTCTGAAATTCTAATAAAAAGTGCAGTGACTGTCGAAGAATTAGCTCAGCAAAGGCTTAAGTTATTTTACAACAAAGGTAATAAGGCTTGAGGTAGAGTCCGAAGGTGACTGACTCAAATCCCAACTCCATCTGTTCCCAATGGTCTGGCCTCAGTCTATTTGCCATCTCTAAGCCCCAGTTTCCTAAAACAAGGAGCAGAATCATATTAACCACCCACCCACTAGGTTGCCATGCATAGTAATAAAAAGCAAGGCTATGATAGGACCTGGTGGGTAGAAGTTTTCTTTTTCTTTTAGGACAGGGACACATGTAGGGTGGGACGGTCTTGAACTTTCCATGTAGCTAAGGATGGAATCTATTTCCTAAGGGCTGTTATAAGCATAAACTACCACGTCTACTTTATGAAATGCTGTTGATCAAACTCAGGGCTTTGTATATTCAAGGCTAGCACTCTATCAACTGAGCCACATCGAAGGTTCTTTCCAACTTCTGCATGTAGTAGAGACTGTGGTAAGGCTAACTAAAAACTTACAATACTAATCTTAAGAACGTAAAAGCAGGGAGATAATTTATTTTATGTAAATAAAAATATATTGTTATTTTCAAATGTTTGTAAAGACTCATTTGAAAGTCATCATAGGAAACAAATCACAATTGTTTTAGTATTCCCAAGTATAATGATGTAAATTTCTATCTTTATTTTTATCATCAGTTAATTAAATGTACTGTCTCAGGGAGACGCTTGAATTAGTTAAATTCCTGCAGTCATGTTCATTAATGTAAATCCACCAAGCTCATTATCTTAAGATTTCAAGTAGGCTTCTTCTTACAGATTCTGTGATGAAAACTAGGGGGAAAAAACAACGAAATTCACCTGTTCACATATGAAAATTCTAAATTGATCAAAAGTCAATGTGTGCAATTTCCGGAGCTCTCTGTGTGATACCCCAGATTTATGAAGGTACCAAAAGAGTGAACAAGGCATTCTACAGACTCTTCATAGTCATTCTATTACATTTTTCCTAAGTCTATCACTCCAGTCCGATTTCATCTTGCTTGCTAGGCTACTGGTGTTTGGCTGAAACAACAGGAGACCCCAAAACACTCTTCTTGGTAAAGAGTCTGGTTACCAGAAGTCTCCCCCATCTTCAAAGCACAGCTGAACTGTGCTACCTCTCACCCCAGGAAAACTCCTCTCGCTGTACCATGTCTTCAACTAATGACCTTCTTTAGAATCCCAACTCCTGTTTAGATTATACACTCCCTTGACAGACTCATATTAAAGATCTGTCCTCTCTCTCTTTCTATACTGTAAATTCCTATAAAACCCAATGGAGACCTTCCTTCCCCAGTCAATTTCACGAACAGTTTAGGCTCAGTTTTGCTTCCACGTATTGAGTGAAAATGTCTGCTCAGAGACACAAGTATCTACCATAAATAGCCTGCCACAAAGTCTACCGTAGGCTACAGGCAAATTGCTTCCACATGATAAAGCTACAGAAAATCAAAGCCCGTGCAGGGAGAAGCAGGGAAGCACCCCGAGTCCCAGGCAGAGGTACTGGCGGAAGTCCTGCATCTTATACAGTACATAGTATTTGTCTTTCCATCTTTTCTTCTCCAGAAGATGAAGAGAATACTGTCTCCCATCCTGTTCCGAGTTCCAGGAGGTAGCTCACACGGCTCTCCTCCTCAGCAGGTTTCTTCACCGACTTGCTTGTTTCAGGACATGGTGCCAGCAGATCAGAGCAAGGCCGATGTATGTGTTCCTCCACCTCCCCTGAGGGCAGAGTTTACGTCTCTACCAAAGGTCTCAGCAAAGCTCTGTACACAGTTTCATTGCGTTCAGGCCCTGGAACTTCCCTGCCTCAGTCCAGACTTAGGAGCAGCCGTGCCACCCATGACCACTGATCTTCCTCTACGCTTCCACGCAGTTTCAGAATTCTTCAGATTGCTCGGTATGAATTGGCTGTTTCCTGGCAGGCCTCTGGGTGACACAGATGTTTTGTTTATGATCTTATAGTTTTAATATTTATGATGCTGAACGTGTGCTTCCTTGTTTCCTTACGCAAATGAGTGTCACCTGATAACGTGTTCTCGTCATGATTCAGGGTCATCAGGACTCTGAGAGATAACATAACTGCTTATCTGCTTCTTCTGTCTACGGTCCTTTGAGCTTTACAGATATTACCACATCTAATATTTCCTTTTACATTCATATCCAGACACAGTGGGGTGGGGGTTGGAGGGGTGACAACTGAAAGTGGCCAGTGGCCCCTTCTGTGAAATCAAGAAAGCATAGCTGTTGAGTAGTAATTAGAAATACTTTCATTTCTAAGGTCTGGGGATATGAGTCCATATGTAAAATGCTTGTTACACAAGTGTGAGAACCTGAGTTCCAATCTCCAGTGTGCATTCAGCCAGCCTAGACAAAATAGCAAGTTTCAGACTTAGTGAGAAACTCTGTCTCAAAAACTAAGAGGACCAGTGGATGACATAAATCTCTGGCCTCCTCATGTACATGTTTGTGCAGGCACATTCACACATACCAAAAACACACATGCGTACCCTACACATGCCAACACATACACACACATGCAAGCACTCACAGAGAGAGAGAGAGAGAGAGAGAGAGAGAGAGAGAGAGAGAGAGAATATGAAACCAAGAGTATCTCATTGTCAAACTTGTGTCCTTACCCAGTAGATGAAAGAAAATTAGTGCTCCCCCACCCCTCACTGCCCTGGATCTGGTGAACTGTGTAGTAGATATATTGATTATTATAGTCAGTGACACACACTGTTGTTCTTTTGAAGTCATAGTGATGATCTAATTGGTTTAAAATGTAATTACAGGCCCATTGCAAATCTGGCAGCCACTGTCCTGTATGTCCCCCTCCTATAGCATCCAGCCTTGCCTATCTAATTGACTTCTTGTAATTTACTATTGGTCAAGTAATATAAAATGTATCCAAAAAGTCTTACGTGCAAAAATAAGACTTGCAGTTTCTTGGCAGAAGACTGACAGGCTTTGGAACCTGGAGCTATGTTCATGACTCACAGTTATGTTTTAGATAATTCTTGTGATAGTTACTTTCCTCATAAGCCCAGCAGACTGACAGGAACAATGTACAGACAGATGAACTTATTCTAACTCACAGTTTGATTGGTACAGCTCATCACGGCAAAATAGGCATTGTGGAGTCATCAGAGATTCTGGAAGAACTGGGGGCGAGTCCTCAGTTACCCACTTTCTCCACCTCCTGAAGGTTCCCTAACTTCCCAGAAGAGCTCTACTACCTGGGACCAAGCACCTGAGCATATGAGAGAGATTTCACACTGAAACCATAGTATATATAGTATATTCATTAATATAGAATGAAAACCACTATTGTACCCACACTAACCCACATAGCGTGGAGCACACAGATGCTCTAGCTGTCCCAACTGAACCTATCTTCAAGTTATCTCACATAAGGCAGCAGGAGCCTCTAGACGATTCCAGCTCTCAGCCGCTTAGTCACTCCTAGCCACTAAACTCTTCCTACCTGGCATCCTAGACATCAAGGAGCAAAGATCTAAATCTGTCAACTGTCAATGTGTGTGTGTATGTGTGTGTGTGTGTCTAGCTACATATGTATTGCACATATGCATTTTGTTCGGGGAGCAAATTAGATCATCCATTCAAAGGGACTCTGAAAAGCTAAGCTGAACTATGTCCCTTAACTTTGCCCAGCCTAGACTCAAATATTTGATCTTGTGATAACCCACAGGAAAGGTAACCAATTCATCAGTGTTTCAATCTAAGTAAAAATCAAGAAAATCACGGCTCTCTGCAGAAAATTATACAATTAATAACACCATAGTTGGCCCAATCGACAATATAAATAACCAATCAAAATGATGTTTTTACCCTTCAAAAGAGAAGAGGGGATGAATGACAGAAAAACTTTATTCTTAGAGTAAGGAGTTGAATAATTGATGTGGGATTCCCCTCTTATGCTTATTATGTGAATATGTTTTATTACCATTGGTTAATAAGGAAGCTTCTTTGGCCTATGGCAGGGAAGAATATAGCTAGGAGGGAAAACTAAACTGACTGCAGAGAAAAAGAAGGCAGTGTCAGGGGGGTGCCATGTAGCTGCCAAAGGAGAAAGAACCAGAACCTTTCTGGCAAGTTACAGCCTCATGGCAATATACAGATTAATAGAAATAGGTTAGTTTAAGACAAGAGCTAGGTCGGAATTTGCCTAAGTCATTGGCCAAGAAGTGTTATAATCAATATAGTTTCTGTGTAATTATTTGGGTCTGGGAGGCTGAGAAACAAAGGCACAATATCAGTTGAAAAGTAATAAACATCCACTTCATTGTTAGAGCCATTGCCAACCCTAAGGTAAAGCTATATATAATGTTTGACCACATTTTGCTGTTTGATCTTAGCATTAACTTAAGCTACCTTCCCTTGCCAACAATGTCCAGCTCCTGCCTTCTGTGAATGGGCACAGGTGAACGTATGACGGCCTTCCTTTAGAAACGCTCCCTGAATCAGAGACATAAGTGTATTGCATTTCCAAAGCACTGCGGGCATGCATCACCAAGAAGACCACCAAGTCCTGTGCACAGAAGCCATGACACAAGCAAGGGAATTCCAGGACAGGCAGGATGCAGGAGATGGGGGTGAAATGAGAACATCACCGGGAAAGTTGACCGTCAGTGATCCACACGGCGCTTTGGCAATATGGTAAGAATAACTGATAAAAGGTGACAAGGTGGGCTTAGTCCTCTGCTTGCCCTACCCTGTGATGGAACTGTCACAACAACACAATGCACACACCAGAGAAGATGTGGGATCTAATGACTAGTACAGCAAACACAAATGAGGTGATTTCTAAACATAGCAACAGTAAGAACAAAGGTCTTGCAGATGATACAGTGTTCAAGGACCATCAATCCACAGGCTACTTGAGCTGGGAGACAGGAGGAGTAAACACAGAGAGACAAAGAGAATACAGAGGTCAAATAAGGAAGGGCTTTGGAAGTTTGATCTTTCACCCTGAATGTTACAGTAAACTATTGGGGGTTTCTGTGGAAAAAAAAAAAAAGATGATATCTAACTTCCCTTTAGTGGGATTTCCCTGGATGATGAGTAAGAACAAATTGAAAGCCTAACACTGAGACAAAGGAAAGGACGAGAAGAAACTTTACTTTCTCTCGATCTATTGGTGGCTTGGCCTGTGCAGAGACAGTGAAGAAACTGGATTCTGAGCATATTTTGAAAGTAAAAGCACCAAGACCAGCAGGGTGACTCGGCATGGAATGCCCTTCTTTCTACATTGCTTTTCTTCACTGTGCTTATTGCTTTCTGACATACCAAAGATTTATTCTTCAATGTTTTTATTTTCCCTCCTCCATAAATAAAAGCCTCATGAAAGTAGACATTTTTGTGCCTGGTTCATAGTAGGCATTCAATAAGTGGTTGCTAACTGGATTAATTTATCTGGAGTATTTAAATCATGCATTACGGTTTCTTAACCTTATCTCATCCCCTTCCATTTGCAGACACTGTTTATTATAGGTTTGATCTCATCGCTTGACCATGAGTCACTTCGGCAAATTCACTTTAAATTGATCGACACTGTTTGGAAAGTGCCACGTAAATTATCTCCGTAGCTTGACTGCCCTGCTCTGCTAACTGGCACAAACAAACTGCTTCTGATGTGGAAGACATGGCATTAGGTCATGGCTGAGTTCTAATTGACTTGATTTAATTAGCATGGGTACCGGGGATGCACATTGACAAAGACAGACCATATAACGCTCAGTCTTGTGCTGAGGTAATGTCGTACCTGGGTTCTGTTTTGAGTATATAGGCCATTGATGGAGCTGTTTTGACAGAGCCATTCTGAAGCCAAGGACAACATAATGAGGCCAATTTAGGGAGATGACCTTAAGGAAGGAAGACTGATACAAAGGCTGCCAGAGTTCTATCTTTCGTCTTCCATCACTTGGCTTTATTTTTTTTCCTCTCTGAAATGTGCTTAAGCTTAACAGAGATCAAAGATGAGATGGTTCAAAACTGGGCTGAGTGGAATAACTGAACCTGTGTGCCCCTTCCAGTAGCCCTGGTATTGGGGAACAGCCCCAGCAGCAGTTCACAGGCACCTTTAGTGTTATCATGCTGGGGGTTGGGGGAGAGGTCCTGGATGACCACTCTCCTGCAGCCTCCTCTTTGATTCTCCATGCCTAAGAAAGGTGAAATGGCCAGCTACGGAGGGATGCTGAAATCTGTGAAATCTGTATCACAAACACTACTCACCAAATAACTTTACTCTGAGTTTATTAAACCATCGAGTTGATTTTTATTTGCAATCCATGAATTGGAGCAGCCGCTCCTCTAGAAGTTTAGAAGAGGTTGATCACTAGGCTGGGGAGAGGACTGGAAAGGCCGAAAACAACAGAAACAGGGCTGAAGGGGATTAGCTTAGCCTTAGGCTACTTCATATTTCTTTCCTCAAAAGGGCATCTTCTTATGCTGGCTACAACTTGTCAGTTTAGGGATACAGCTGTTCTCTCTCCCCTTCCCTCCTCCCCCTTTCCTTTTCCATCTTCCTTTCTCTGAGTTCTCAGATGTTGAGGTAAACAACTCACAGATAAAATAACTCACTGTATCTGACATCACAACACTCATGTATAATGCACTGTGTATGCATGTGAACAGAACGAATACTTGGTTTATATTCTGCTGTTACAAAAAAAAAAGAAAAAAAACAGCTTCCAAACATCATGCATTTAGCAGCTCTCGCTTCTGTGGATCAACTAAGCGGGTCCTCTGTAAAAGGTTTACAGTCAAGGTGTTTAGTGACCTTGTTCCTTTCCAGAGCTCACAATCCTCTGCCAGACTCACTTGGTAGGTAGCAGCACTTAGCCCAGACTGTCTCTAAAGCCTGGCCACACCCAGGGAGTCTTGCCATCTTAAGACAAGTAGAAAAAGACCTCAGCTCAGAAAGGAACCAAGTCCACCTTTAATAGCTCTTATCTGATCATGTCTAGCCCATGTGTAAATGAAGTCATGTTCTATGATAGCACAGCATTGCCATAGGAACGGCATCTTATCACATCTGCCAAGTCCTACAGCTTAGAAGCAAGCCATGTGTACTACCTACACTAAAAAGAGGGCTCTTATGAAAACACACCGGTCTGAGAAAGAAAAATCCACTGGGAGTCACTTTAGACTGTGCACAGCACCGCTTAAGATTAGTTTAAATTAACTGTATGCTTTGATACAAGTATAAACTGTCTCTGTTAAAAATCTAGCCATTATAACAATGCATAAAATGGAAACTCAAAGTTTTTAGTAATTGGCTAAGGGTCAGAAATAGAAAACAGATTTTATATTCTGACAACCTTGTCAAAATATTCTATTTTGTACTACACATTGTTCTAAGCAAGGCCCTAACAAAGACCAGTTCCATGATTCAATAGAGGACATCTAAACCCAACATGTCACTTTCTTAAAGGAAAGAACTCTGGAGGAAAAGAAGAAAAAAACTTCCCAAACTCAGATTGTAAGAATTGGGCTCTCATTTAAATGTAAAAATGAAGTTTTCTTAATATGGGAAAGACATAAGTTAGAAAATGTTTATGTTAGTCCCTTAATAACCTAAAATGGCAAAGCCCTTGAGAATGCTCTGAACAACTTCTGGTAGATCCTGCCAAGGACACCTTTCTAGCAATGCGTTGGCTACACAGGCCAGCAGAGTGCATCTACAGAACGAATTCAAGGCACAGTCTTTAAGTCTTTATTTCTTTCATCTGTAATATGATATTTTAACCATAATGTACAATGAGGAAATTTTTTCTGGTTATGGCTACTTTGGGTTATAATGCCTCTTGTGTTTCAAAGTTCATTTCTCTACCTAAATTTGGGGTTTTCTACTATAATTTTATCAAACATGTTTTTATTCCTTTAGTGTGTATCTTGGATCTTTTTTCTAGCCCTTGTTTTCCTTCATTTGATGTCTTGATTATTTTCCAGGCTTCTTAAAATTTGTGACCATGTTTGTTGCTTCTTTGTTTGATTGATTATAGTATTTCCTTGGCTTTGTGTCCTATTTTCAATTCTTTCTTTTGCTTGATCTAATCTATTAATAATTATTCTCATTTGATTTTTATTTGAAATCTTGAGTTTTGAAGTCTAGCATTTCTATTTGATTTTATTTTCAAAAATCTCAAATTCCTTGCTGTTCTATTCCACATTGGTAACTTTCACATCCAGTTCCTGAATTGACTTCCCTATGCTTGTCACTATCCCCTTTAAAGTTATTTATCATTTTGACTAATATTTGAATACTTTGTCATTTCAACCACTTTAATATCTTTGAATTTGATTATTGAGGATTATGATATTTTGGAGGAGTTAAGTTACTTTGTAATGTTTCTTGTGCTTCTATGTTGCAATATGTTCATTTGTTGAAATAGACCTCTCTTCCAGTTTAATTTGGGGGTCTTTTTGGTGAGCAGCCTTTTCTTGAGGGCTCAATTCCCAGCAACATTACAAAAAGGGGAAAAGAAACTTCTCATGGAAGAGTCTTGCTTCTGCTATTTCTTTGACAATCTAGACTTGGAGCTGTCAGCAGATTGTTTTCTCATTTTTGAAGATAAATTTCTTTCTCCCCAAACCCTCTCCTGCAATCTTACCACTTCCTTTGTGACTTCTGGTGCTCTCCTCTCCCCTCCCCTCCCCTTCCCTGCCCTCCCCTCCTCTCTCCTCTCTCTTCTCCTCTCCCCTCCCCTCCCCTCCTTTCTCCCCTCTCCTCTCCTCTCTTCTCTTTTCCTCTCCTCTGCTCTTTCCTTCTTTCTTTTCCTTTCTCTCTCTCTTTCTTCATTTCTTTGAAATATAACCTATTCTTTGTTATCTTAATTCCTCTCATTCACCATGGTAAATGGAAGCAACTTCTCATGTATCATTTTAGTCTAAATGTCTTCATTCTTGACAAACTAAGCAAATGTGCCATTAATCTGAATAGACCTTCCTCAAAGAATGCAGTTCTTGAGAATACACTCACATCCATTTCCCTGCTCTTTTAAAAGATCAATTCATTCATTCACATAATGCAGAACAGTGTTTTGTCTGCATGCATGTTTGTACACCACATGCATTCCTAGTGCCCATGGAGGGCAGAAAAAAGTGTGAGATGCCTTCATACTGGAGATACAAGCTGAATCAGACAGTTTTATGTTGCCATGTGGGTGCTGGGAATTGAATCAGGTGCTGTGGAAGAAAAGCCAGTATTCTTAGACACTGAGCAATCTCTTCAGACCATCCTTTCCTCAAATAAACAAACAAATAAATAGATTATTCCAAATAATTTAAACTGCATTTATCAGCAGCTTTTTATAAAATATTTTAATGAATTTGGTAGTGTCTGAAAATGTCATTACACTTAAGAGTTCTGTAAATAACTCAGCAACCTAAAAGTACAAACAATACTCTGAAACATGATGTCAAGAGATTATACTACAATTTTTGCTATAATCCAGTAAATCTGGGATAACTCAAATCAAGTCCTTACTCTAACTTAAAGAAAGCGAATTGCACTTTAGGTATATATGGTATATTTTGCAGGAGGGAAGAAATACAAACAATTGTGTTCTTAAAAGACTATCCACAGATATTTGTGGAGTGCCTACTGGAGCTCAGACAGTGCTCTATCTCCAGAGAAAACAAAGGTAACCTAATAAGCAACATGGGATTGTGGAGGCAGAAAACAAATAAATAAAAAAATCAATATATAGGATTACTGATGATGACAACTATTGCAGAAAAATAATAGAGATATTGTAACAGAGTGTGATTGGGTGTGTAGCTATTTTACATAAGCAAGTCAGGAAGACTTCTCTGAAGAGGCAATGCCTGAAAAGACTCTTAAGTTGAGCTGAGGGTATAGCTGAGTTGTAGAGTATTACGGAAATGCACAAAGGGCTGGGATATTGCAATACCCGGCACCAAAAGAAGCAAATGAGACATCTGAATGCAAGAGTGAATCAAAGATCTGACAGAGACATGTTCTTGGCAGTAGTAAAAGCACGCTTCAAGCTCTGACAATCCAAAGTGAGGTCAGAGTGACTGTACAGTGAGCAAGAAGAACTGCAAATAATAGATTTAAAGAGGTGGCCGTGGGCCAAAGTAACACAGGGTCTTAATGATTAATGACAGGGGCAGTCTGAATTCTAAGTGTAAGGAGAAGTAATTGAAGTTTGAGTTATTATGTATAAAAAGTTCTTATATCATCTTGACTATGTACTTTAAGTGATTTGAACATGTAAACTCATTGGATCATCCTGCAAGGTCTATGAAAGAGGTAACATGTCCTTTCTATTATACAAATAAGAAAAGTAAGCCCAAAGAGATTTCAGAGTATATCATCACAATGTTTCTATATAGTGTAACCAGAATTTCAGTGTGCACAGACTAATCTACATTGTTTTGAAATTCACTTTGGCTCCAATGTATAATAAGAAATAAGAAGATGAAAATATTCCAGGTCAGAGATGAAGGTGGATTAGATCTTGCATTGGCAATGAAAGTGAAGAATGGCTAGGTTCAGAATATATTGACAAAGTAGAGCCAAGATGATAGTTTATGCACTGAATAGGCAAGGGTCCTGAAAACTGAGTGGACATGAAGGAAGATATGATGAAAATAAGAGGAAGAGCTAACAACAGAATGAGAACTTAAAGGTCATATAAAAAGTGAGGTACATTTTACATGTTTACACAGATACAGAATGAACAATAGGTTGTACAAATATAGAGTTCAATCAAATGGTTTATCTACATGTACACAGTTAGTATTCATCAGCTTATAGATGTTGTTTAAAGTAATAAGACTGAATGAGATGATAAAAAGGTTGAAGAGGTAAACACACAAGGAGTAAGCCGTAGGCATCCTCTATCCCTCACACCGTAAGTGTCAAGCATAGGAAACGGAGCTAGCAAAGGATGCTTAGAAAATACTAGTAAAGAAAACAGTTTAAAAAGTTTTGGGACTCGCACCCTATAGGGAACCTCCTTCAGTCAATGGCCTTTGAGAGGCTAGACCAGGTGGGGTGTGGTTTTGGGGTACCAAAAAGCCTGCGAGAGTGCCCGTTCTCTCTCTTCCCTTTGGCCACACCTGGATGTTGGCTCCCATTCCTGTTTCCTCATTGTGACCCACGAGTGTTTCCTTTTAATGAAGAAAAACCTTAGTATACCCTATTCAGAGCTAGCATGGGATTATTGGATTCACGTTCCCCTCATCCGACACATTCTGCTTCATCCCCCCAAATCCAAATGAAAACCATTTCAAGATGGATGCAGAAGGCCATTGCCAAGTGCATCAGAAAGGAGAGGTAGACTGAAGCCAAGACTTGGCATTTGAATTTACAAAGATAAAGGTAATCAATAGCTTTGACAAAACCAGTCTAGAAAAAAATGCAGAGACAAAAATACTGATAAGGGTAGAATGCAGAAATATTAGGTGTCAAAGGGGTAAGTGACAAAAAATAATGTCTGAAAATCTTCACAAGAATTTCAGCGTGAAGAAAGTAAATAGAGAAATAGGAAAGTCTGCATGAGGTCTTGGAAGCCAGGGAAATCCAGATAACATAACTTTATGCTGAAACAAAACAGTAAAAAAGGAAAATTAAGGATGCAGGGTAAGCAAGGTGGATAGGGTACTCAAGGAAGCGGTGATAGGGTGAAAAGTTGCCCCCCAAAGAAACAAAAGTTTCATGAGATTAGAGACAAGACATCATATATCAGTATTGGACAAGAAGGTTGTTTAACTTGTTGGCATGAAGATTGTCAATATTTTCTAAATGAATCAAGAAGTTCTATCCTCAGGTAAGGGCACAAAGAAAGGAAGCCCCTGGAGTTGAAGGTTTAGAGATACAGAGAGCAATCTGTGTAACATACGTATGTGGAAAAATGAGAACCTGGATACACAACAAGGAAATGAAGTTGAATTCCATGTTTTATTCTTTTGACCAAGAGAAAATGACGTTTCCTTACTGGACCTTGACAGAGGCCTGATAAGTGTCCTCAGTGGTCTCCAAGGGTATAACAGAACTACTTTTGGTCATGTCTGTGAAGGTGTTTCCAGAGACATTTACCTGAGAGAGGAAGAACCACCCTAAATGTGCGGTGCAGGATCCCATGTGCTGGCAACCCAAACTGAATAAAAGAGGAAAAAGAGAAAATCTGGTGGTGTCTGTCTGTATTCCTCACTCTCTGATTCTTGGTCAGCTGAGATGTGAGCAAGCAGCTGCCTTATTTCATGCTACTCATCCTGGTGCCCTTCCCATGATGATGGCTCAGATCACGTCAAACTGTGAGTCAAGAGAAACTTCTCTTCCTTGTTCAATATGTGTTCACTGAAACTAAGAAAAGGGAAACTAATACAGTGAGGTGCCATTGAAGAGTTGTGACATCAATGAAATAAAGATCCTAATAAAGTTTTTAATTTGTGGCCATTATATGTCATATTAAATGACTAGATGGGGGTGAAGGTTAAGTTTGACATCACTATTTCAGAGGCTGTACAGAAGTTATAGCAAATGATGTAGGTGGGTCTTTTCCTGTGTGTTGCTTTCATTGGTTACTTAATAAAGAAACTGCTTGGCCTAATAGATCAGAACATAGGTAGGCGGAGAAGACAGAACAGAATGCTGGGAGGAAGAAGAAAGTGAGGCAGACAATATAGCTCTCCTCTCCAAGATGGACCCAGGTTAAGATCCTTCTTGGTAAGCCACCACCTCGTGTTGCTACACACATTAGAAATGGGTTCATCAAGATGTGAGAATTAACCAGTAAGAGGCTAGAGCTAATGGGCCAAGAAGTGTTTAAAAGAATACAGTTTCCTTGTAATTTTGGGTAAAGCTAGCTGTACAGGAGCCAGGCAGTAGAAAGTGGCCCACCACTCCTTCTACAAGCAAAGCCTAGGATATGATCAAAAGACAAAGAAAAAAAATCACCTGAAAATGAGGAATCAAGGGACCTAAGTAGGAGTATTGGATGTGTCGCTTACATTTTGTTACTTAAATAAATGAGAATAGAAAATGAAACAGTGATGGACAGAAGGAAAATAAGGCCACTGCCAAGACCTAAATTAAAACAAATGAACAAAAGAGGAACAAACAGAGGTTCTGTAAGTAGCCCTAAATGCATATGCTTCTGAGGGAAAATGGACTGGGGCAACAGCTGGAATAAGGACATGTGACCGACCTTAGATGTAGATGTGGAAGTAACATGTTCTGCATCTCAGAGGTTTCCAGGAATACCCAGATCTGTAAGTTAGAGACATAAACAATGCATTCAGAAAAGAAATTGGATTTTGCTGATATTGACCTGAGTTCCAGGAGACATTCCTGAAAGGTCTAAAAAGTGAATGACAGAAACAGGAAGTGATACTAAGCCTTATAAGGACAAAAATAGTGACGATAAAAGACTAGGAGGCGTCTGAGGATGACCAAGGTAGAAAAGCCACTACGTAGAAACCTCTGGCTCCAAGAGCTCTAAAGCAAGGTGAATCCTCGCTTTTGACTGGCACCTCCTTCCCAAGACAGTTTGTTCTCTATAATAAAGTGATGCCATCCCTGCCACAGCCTGCAGAAAAAGATCAAATTCTGGGTCCCTCGCTCTCACTTTCCTTCTCTCACCATAGATATGAAGCAGAAGCCAGAAAGTAACCACCTGTAAAGCCATGAAGTACCTTAACCACACAGGTTCCATTTTTCCAGCCTCCATTTCTGTGAAAAATAAACTCTGTTATTCACTCACCAAATAGATGGATTCATTTACTCAATAGTGTAGCTGACTCAGACAGTGTGTAAGACAGAAGGAATCTATCTTACTGGCTCAATCCCCAGTGCTAATTGTATCTAATGCCGAGAAGATACTCAGGAGACATTTAAAGAAAGGAAACATTAACAACAGCAGAATGTTTGTTACTACAAAGTGAGATTTATATTAGCTAAAAGAAATATAACCAAAATCGTGTGACCTACAGATGAAGAAACAGTTTCCTTGGCCCTATCAGTAAAAGGCTGCTGAGATTTATAATGGATAGTGGAAAATATGTTGTCCTTAGATTTTTCTTTAGGCATCTGAAAAGACACAGAGCAAATTTAAGTTTGCTGTCTTAGTTAGGGTTTCTACTGCTGTGAAGAGACACCATGACCAGAGCAACTCTTAAAAAGGAAGGCTTAGAGGTTCAGAAGTTTGGTCCATTATCATCATGGTAGGAAGCATGGTGGCACACAGACAGACCTGGTACTGAAGAAGGAGTTGAGAGTTCTACACCTGGATCAGCAGGCAGCAGGAAGAGAAAGAGAGACTGTGTCTGGCTTGTGCATTTGAAACCTCAAAGCCTATCACCAATGACACTTCCTCCAACAAAGTTACACCTACTCCAAAGCTTATCCTTAGAGTGTCACTCCCTTATAGATATGGGAGCCATATCTATTCAAATCGCCACTGTAGCTAACTCCAGTGATGTTGTAGTGCTATGGGTAGATCTTGGGCCACTGGCCTAGAGAACAAAGAGTAATAGTGAATTTTTAAAAGATCCTAAGTCACAGTAAAGTTTAGGAAAAATACTACAAAGTCAATAAAAACACACCAAAGCAAAGACTACAAAAAAAAAAAAAACCTACTTAAAGAAGGTAACAAGGAAAGGTCTCGCTGAGAAGGTGATATTTTAACTGAGACCTGAGAAAAGAATAGAGAAAAAACACAAAACACACACACACACACACACACACACAAACTAAGAGGAAAACAAATGAGAAAAATCCTTGAACAAGATTTAATTTTAATATCCTGGTGTAGATAGAACTGTGTAGATGGGGTTATAAAGGAAAACAAAGGTTGAATGTCACCAAAGTCAGGAGACCATCACTGTGTTGCAGAAGGCTCTTAAGACTCTTAAGACCCACAGCCAATAAGCAGCAATAATATATCAAATATTGCTACATGTCAGGCGCTTAAGAGGACTGACGCACATGTATCCTTGATTGGGGACCAACATCTATCACTGTGCCTTCTGCCCTTACCATGTGTCATCCTCCTCATACTACACAGAAAGAGGTCATTTTGGAGCAATATTTTATAAAGACAATATTTAAGGAAAAGAACCTACTTGTTATTCCAGGATGCCTGGTGAACTAAGGCTCTCTGACTCACTGAAGAAATGAATAGATGATAGCAATCCTAACTGCTGCTCTAAATAGCAAAGACTATAAATAATTCAAGCATAAAATGGTTAGTGTTCCCAGAGTAAATATTTTCCTACAGTCATTTATAAATAATTGAGACTTCTGTTTGAACCACCTGCCTGTCTGTATTCCTAAGAAAACTAAACTGAATATACAGTTGCCTGTGACTCCACTTCCTGTTTCAAAAGCCACAGAGAAGAAAAACAAGGAAAGTTTTCTGTGCATTCTCTCCTGCTGAATTGTTTTTGTCATGGACATCACGGAAGCTGTGGACACTACTGAAAGAGGAGTTGCTGGAGGGGAGCTGGACACTGGCAATTTCACCTTCCATAGTCATTGAGTCTGTTGTACAATGTGAAGACTACAGAATCTAAGGACCTGCTCTCTCTCTCTCTCTCTCTCTCTCTCTCTCTCTCTCTCTCTCTCTCTCTCTTTCTCTCTCTGTGTGTGTGTTCATATGATGTAAGTGTGTATGTGTGTGTGTACATGCGTGCCAGCACTCATGAGTATAAATGTGGGCATGCACATGCCATGCCATGGAGTGTATTTAGAAGTGCAAGGTGCAAGGTGACCCTCACCTCATATGAAGCAAGACTTTATTATTTTTCTGCTGTATGCACGCATCATGTTGGATGGCGTGAGCTCCTGGGGACTCTCTCGTCTCCCACCCAATTTCCTCTTAGCAGCATTGGGATCACAGATTCCTGTGCAATGATTCCAGCTCTTGTGTGGGCTCTGGGGATTTGGACTCAGGTCTTATACCTTCATAGTAAACATTTCACTCACAGAGCCATTGTCCCAGTTCAGAACCTGGATTCAGTTCCTTACTTTAACCCTTATTGGAGTCTTGGGAAAATTGTTTTTCTTGCTAAAACTTGAACTCTTCTTGCAGACATTATAGGGAAAAAAAAAAACAGCAAAAAAAAGAGAATAATATAATAATTTCATAAACTCCATGAGAAAAGAGAAAATAGGACATTACAGTAAATACTGGGAATTACGGAAATCTGAGTCAATAGTTCGGAGAAAGACCAAGATGGGGGAGGTGGTCACTCTAAAGTGAAGGGAAATTTAATATTGCACGTGGAACAAATCGTGAGCATTAAGCACAAAGTCAACACTAAGCATTCCATGGAAATATGCTCACTCATGTGTTCCTTGATGTACAGGAACTATGAATATGGACTGAGAGGACCAGAGATGGAACTCAAAGCAGGGGTGAGCACCCACGATGGCAGAAGAAACTAAAATATCAATATCAAAGAAAGGGGCAAAAATAAAGATTTGCCCTGGCTCTGTTTACAAAAGGAACTAGCAGCAGGTGGTCTGTGGTCAACTGGGGAACTGGGAGCCTTTTCTTTCTGAAGCCCTGTTCTGCCTACAGTCCTGCTGCTGACCGGTACAGAGGCCACCAGAGAATAGGACTTGGATGAAGGAGAGAAAAAAGCCAATTCACTTATCTTAAAATTTAAGCTGGCTCAAATCCAAGCAACTGCAGGACAGTGCCCTCTGTTAAGAAGAAGTAGTTACAAAGACAAAACAATTTAGAGTTTTGTTTACAGTGTTGCTTTAAAAAAGTAAAAAGTCAAAGAACCATTCACTGAAAAAAAAAGCACGTCCCTTCACATACTTGTAGAAACTTTTTCTAATTTATGATGTAAACAGTAGGTCACAAAGATCACATCTAAACAGTAAGATTTCCTTCTGGTGTTTGATACTTTACATTATCACATGGGAAAGGCAGCCATTTTAAAACACAAGACTTACTGCGCCACTGGGGAAGCCTGAAGTATGCTAATAGTCGTCGTTGGCGTATGCAGCCACCAGATGTCACTATTGGTTTAAACAAATACGCTAAATCTTGCTCCTGGCTAATTCATGTGATTTCTGTATCTCTGAAACCTGGGAGCACAACCCAAACTAGGCATGTCATGAAACTAGGATCTAATTACTTTCTGGAACAAAAATCCGGGCTGAGCCTAGTATCCCCAAACACCTTCTAATGCTTTTCTTGTTCCATGTTTTTGTTTTGTTTTGTCTTGTTTCTCAAGTAAACAAGCCCAATGATTCCCCCTTAGGCTAGGATGCCACAGAAGAACTATATCAAAAGAATTGCCTGTGTCAAGTGTTAGTGCTTATTCATTTTTATAATGCTTCTGTCTTCTGCATTATCAACTGGAGACGACCTTCACAAAGACCTTGCTCATCAAAGTACAGTTGAAAGGAATTCTTTTTCTACAGGTGACATTTCAACAGCAGCCCCCAAATGGAGTTAATGCTTATAAAATTTACAAATGAATTTCCTATCAAATGTTATACCTAAGATCAGTTTTTAATTTCTCCACTGTAAACAGATGAAGGGCTGTGACGCCTGAGCTCTCTTCCCCTTTACAGGCCAGGAAGTGGTCTACCATCTTTGCCCTCACTTCTGTATTCCAGCAAGTAATTAATTCTCTCTGTCCTTTTCATCTTCAAGACTTCTACCCCAGTCGCTGGGAGAAAATACGTAAACCCTTTCTATTTCTAATACAGATATACCTTGGAAGTTGTTTACTACATGGTAACTCTCAGCACTGTGTTCTCCACTGTGAATGAAAACCTCAAACCAACAGTGCTGAGACCCGAGCAACAAAAATGAGACAGCAAAGAAACACACGTGCGCTAGAAAGACAGAGGAAGAAACCCCAACGAGGCATTTTCTGCAGGCTTGCTCTTATGAAATCACATGGTTCCAGTACTGTGACTTTTACAGCCATATGGTTTCGCTTTTGTTTTGTTTGGCAGAATTACGCTCAATATTCAAAGTGACAAAGAACTGTGAGTTGAGAGGAAGCAAAGCACATGTCATTTTCCTTTGCTCCTAGAGGTGATCGTCAGAGCCCGAATATAATCTGCGCCTTCAAGCAGTGCACTGAGAATCGTTTAAGAACGTTTAGTGCTGTCATCCTTTCTAGGTTTCTGCAGGTGTTGCTGCTTTTCCTCTTTAGGATGCCATCAGTGCGTCTCGCAGACATGCAGCATTCTGCTATAACACATTTCTGGTCAATGAGTTGAGTAATTCACAACTTATGAAAATATGTTGTTCCATTCCCATGCCAACGACGTGCACATTACAGCCATTAACATAACTGTAGTGATCTGATTTCATCATTTTCAGTGGAGTGTAAAGTAAAAATATAAAACTGACAGATAGGAGCCAGGTAAAGACATGGGGCTTTCATAAAAGGTCATCATCAATCATGGTATCTCAATTATCCTAGATAATTGTGATGATCTGTAAAGAGTACATTTCATATTTTTTTTTAAATCTTGCATATCTTGCCCTTTTATTTCAGACTGAATCTTTTCCTAGTAGCTCATTTGATCGCTTTTTAAAGAGGTGGTTTAAACTAGATTATTTGTCACATAAACTGTGATAAGCTTCAACCGCAACCTTGGATCTTCATGCTTAAATCTTACCCCAGAGATTTTGATGTAATTGGCCTGGGTACACTGGAGTCAGCAGACGTTTAAAAGCTTCCTCGGAGAACCTAATGGGCAGGCAGAGATGAAAATACTACTCTGGGCTTTACATTGTGTGCATGCATGTGTAATGCATTGGTGCTTTGCTAACATTGG
Source organism: Alexandromys fortis (assembly GCF_014885135.2). Classification (NCBI taxonomy): domain Eukaryota; kingdom Metazoa; phylum Chordata; class Mammalia; order Rodentia; family Cricetidae; genus Alexandromys; species Alexandromys fortis. The sequence goes on along the minus strand of NW_026068014.1, from coordinate 2,549,757 downwards.
TGCTATTGTAAGTGGGTGTGCTCCTCAGTGGGTTGAAACTTGTACATGAGAAGAAAATCAACCAGGTTAAGGAAAACGTGACTAAAAACTAAAAACACCTCATAACCAAGCAAAAGAAAAATGCATAATGAATAAAATGTACTTGCACTTATCTTTGAATTCTTGAGTTTTTCCATGCCAAACTCCCCAAAGTGATTCTTTTCTTTATTTATAATTTTAATTCTTATTGAATATATATTCTTTTCATAAGGTATATTGTGATAATGGTTTTTGAACCACAGACCCATTCGAGCCCACATTCTTTCTATTTCTCTCTCTCTCAATAGAAAACGAACAGGCAACAATAAAAAAAAACACCAGAATGGGACAAAACAAACAGAAAAGAAAAAAGAACCAAGGAAAAAGTACAAGAAAGACATATAGACACAGAGACACACTCTCACAATACAGAAATCTCATAAAAAAGACCAACTCAGATACCATTATATATAAACAAAAGACTTATAAGGTTTAAGAATGACCAGACAATTGGAGAGACTAGGGATACAAGGGTCATACCTAAATATAATAAAAGCTATATACAGCAAGCCGACAGCTAACATCAAATTAAACGGAGAGAAACTCAAAGCCATCCCACTAAACTCAGGAACACGACAAGGCTGCCCACTCTCGCCATACCTCTTCAATATAGTGCTTGAAGTTCTAGCAATAGCAATAAGACAACATAAGGGGA